>NC_092417.1:2588923-2938048 GCF_040894005.1 Engystomops pustulosus
TCTTCCTGGTGCATGTAAGTGCATCGTCCGTGTATAATGCGCTGTGCGGGGAGTCACTAAGATCGTGTGCCCGATATCCTGCATGTGTCACTTCCCCGCTCAGGTCCCTGGAGTTCACCTTCTTCTTCCTGGTGCATGTAAGTGCATTGTCCGTGTATAATGCGCTGTGCGGGGAGTCACTAAGATCCTGCACCCGATATCCTGCATGTGTCGCTTCCCCGCTCAGGTCCCCGGAGTTCACCTTCTTTCTGGTGCATGTAAGTGCATTGTCCGTGTATAATGCGCTGTGCGGGGAGTCACTAAGATCCTGCACCCGATATCCTGCATGTGTCACTTCCCCGCTCAGGTCCCCAGAGTTCACCTTCTTCTTCCTGCTGCATGTAAGTGCATTGTCCGTGTATAATGCGCTGTGCGGGGAGTCACTAAGATCCTGCCCCCGATATCCTACATGTGTCGCTTCCCCGCTCAGGTCCCCGGAGTTCACCTTCTTCTTCCTGGTGCATGTAAGTGCATTGTCCGTGTATAATGCGCTGTGCGGGGAGTCACTAAGATCGTGTGCCCGATATCCTGCATGTGTCGCTTCCCCGCTCAGGTCCCCGGAGTTCACCTTCTTCTTCTTGGTGCATGTAAGTGCATTGTCCGTGTATAATGTGCTGTGCGGGGAGTCACTAAGATCCTGCACCCGATATCCTGCATGTGTCGCTTCCCCGCTCAGGTCCCCGGAGTTCTCCTTCTTCTTCCTGCTGCATGTAAGTGCATTGTCCGTGTATAATGCGCTGTGCGGGGAGTCACTAAGATCCTGCCCCCGATATCCTGCATGTGTCGCTTCCCCGCTCAGGTCCCCGGAGTTCACCTTCTTCTTCCTGGTGCATGTAAGTGCATTGTCTGTGTATGATGTGCTGTGTGGGGAGTCACTAAGATCCTGCGCCCGATATCCTGCATGTGTCGCTTCCCCGCTCAGGTCCCCAGAGTTCACCTTCTTCTTTCTGGTGCATGTAAGTGCATTGTCCATGTATAATGTGCTGTGCGGTGAGTCACTAAGATCCTGCGTCCGATATCCGGCATGTGTCTCTTCCCCGCTCAGGTCCCTGGAGTTCACCTTCTTCTTCCTGGTGCATGTAAGTGCATTGTCCGTGTATAATGCGCTGTGCGGGGAGTCACTAAGATCCTGCACCCGATATCCTGCATGTGTCGCTTCCCCGCTCAGGTCCCTGGAGTTCACCTTCTTCTTCCTGGTGCATGTAAGTGCATTGTCCGTGTATAATGCGCTGTGCGGGGAGTCACTAAGATCCTGCACCCGATATCCTGCATGTGTCGCTTCCCCGCTCAGGTCCCTGGAGTTCACCTTCTTCTTCCTGGTGCATGTAAGTGCATTGTCCGTGTATAATGCGCTGTGCGGGGAGTCACTAAGATCCTGCACCCGATATCCTGCATGTGTCGCTTCCCCGCTCAGGTCCCTGGAGTTCACCTTCTTCTTCCTGGTGCATGTAAGTGCATTGTCCGTGTATAATGCGCTGTGCTGGGAGTCACTAAGATCCAGTGCCCGATATCCTGCATGTGTCGCTTCCCTGCTCAGGTCCCTGGAGTTCACCTTCTTCTTCCTGGTGCATGTAAGTGCATTGTCCGTGTATAATGCGCTGTGCGGGGAGTCACTAAGATCCTGCGCCCGATATCCTGCATGTGTCGCTTCCCCGCTCAGGTCCCCCGGAGTTCACCTTCTTCTTCCTGGTGCATGTAAGTGCATTGTCCGTGTATAATGTGCTGTGCGGGGAGTCACTAAGATCCTGCACCCGATATCCTGCATGTGTCACTTCCCCGCTCAGGTCTCAGGAGTTCACCTTCTTCTTCCTGGTGCATGTAAGTGCATTGTCCGTGTATAATGTGCTGTACGGGGAGTCACTAAGATCCTGCGCCCGATATCCTGCATGTGTCGCTTCCCCGCTCAGGTCCCCCGGAGTTCACCTTCTTCTTCCTGGTGCATGTAAGTGCATTGTCCGTGTATAATGTGCTGTGCGGGGAGTCACTAAGATCCTGCACCCGATATCCTGCATGTGTCACTTCCCCGCTCAGGTCTCAGGAGTTCACCTTCTTCTTCCTGGTGCATGTAAGTGCATTGTCCGTGTATAATGCGCTGTGCGGGGAGTCACTAAGATCCTGCACCTGATATCCTTCATGTGTAGCTTCCCCGCTCAGGTCCTTGGAGTTCACCTTCTTCTTCCTGGTGCATGTAAGTGCATTGTCCGTGTATAATGCGCTGTGCGGGGAGTCACTAAGATCCTGCCCCGATATCCTGCATGTGTCACTTCCCCGCTCAGGTCCCTGGAGTTCACCTTCTTCTTCCTGGTGCATGTAAGTGCATTGTCCGTGTATAATGTGCTGTGCGGGGAGTCACTAAGATCCTGCACCCGATATCCTGCATGTGTCACTTCCCCGCTCAGGTCCCCGGAGTTCACCTTCTTCTTCCTGGTGCATGTAAGTGCATTGTCCGTGTATAATGCGCTGTGGGGGGAGTCACTAAGATCCTGCGCCCAATATCCTGCATGTGTCGCTTCCCTGCTCAGGTCCCTGGAGTTCACCTTCTTCTTCCTGGTGCATGTAAGTGCATTGTCCGTGTATAATGTGCTGTGCGGGGAGTCACTAAGATCGTGTGCCCGATATCCTGCATGTGTCGCTTCCCCGCTCAGGTCCCTGGAGTACACCTTCTTCTTCCTGGTGCATGTAAGTGCATTGTCCGTGTATAATGCGCTGTGCGGGGAGTCACTAAGATCCTGCGCCCGATATCCTGCAGGTGTCGCTTCCCCGCTCAGGTCCCCGGAGTTCACCTTCTTCTTCCTGGTGCATGTAAGTGCATTGTCCGTGTATAATGCGCTGTGGGGGGAGTCACTAAGATCCTGCGCCCAATATCCTGCATGTGTCGCTTCCCCGCTCAGGTCCCCGGAGTTCACCTTCTTCTTCCTGGTGCATGTAAGTGCATTGTCCGTGTATAATGCGCTGTGGGGGGAGTCACTAAGATCCTGCGCCCGATATCCTGCATGTGTCACTTCCCCGCTCAGGTCCCAGGAGTTCACCTTCTTCTTCCTGGTGCATGTAAGTGCTTGATCTTGTGACACAATTTTTAAGTTAAGTACCGCGTTCAGTCTGAATCCGTTGGATCTCCGATGGTACAGTTCCCTGAATTGTGCTGCATGTAAGCCGGCACTATTGCGACTAAATCCAATCACGTGCGACAAAATTGCCTGCTAAATCCTAGCGACACGATCCCCGAAAACGTCGGAAAATCTGATGGAAATTCGGCAGCGGGACACTTGGTAAATAAGCCCCGATGTGTCCACCTTGCACATGTACGGCAGAGTTTTTGATGGTGCATCTCGCCAGGGATAGTCCTGTGTGACTCCTGTGAGTTTACCTTTGGAGGGGTTTAGTTGGGTCATTTGTTGGAGTCTCCGCTGTTCTGATACCTCAGTCACTTTTCATGGGTGTCAGTGGAGTGGAGGTATTTACTGTCTCTGCCCCACCAGGGGGCAGTAAGTGCTGGAGGAGTCCTGGTACAAGGCTGCGGTCCTGCAGATGATGTTTACCATCATAGAAATCAGCAGCAAATGAGAGAGAGAAACCGAAAAACTTGTATACAGACGAGTGTGAACAGCGCCAGGACTCGGAGCGTCACCTCTGCTCCTCACCGGCCAATAGGAAGTCTGATAACAGAGAGCAGCGCCCCCTGCTGGGTAAACGCGGAACAGCACATGTAAGAGGCCCAAAACTTTTTGGAAATATTTAACTTGACGTTTACATAGTTAATATGGCTGAAAAAACACAAATGTCCATCAAGTGCAACCAGGGAAGGGAAGGGATGAGGAAGGGAAGGGAAGGGAAGGGATGAGATGAGGAAGGGAAGGGATTGATGGAAAACCTTTCTATATAAAAACATTAATGTCAATGATATTTTCATATAAAACGCCACCTGGACCCTTCTTGAAGATCTCTGCTGTGCCTGTAACCTTCGCGGGGTGTAATCTAGGCCGTCTATACTTGTTACCTGTAGCCACGTGGGGTGTAATCTCGCCCGTCTATACTTGTTACCTGTAGCCACGTGGGGTGTAATCTAGCCCGTCTATACTTGTTACATGTAGCTGTAGCCACGCGGGGTGTAATCTAGCCCGTCTATACTTGTTACCTGTAGCTGTAGCCACGTGGGGTGTAATCTCGCCCGTCTATACTTGTTACCTGTAGCTGTAGCCACGCGGGGTGTAATCTAGCCCGTCTATACTTGTTACCTGTAGCTGTAGCCACGTGGGGTGTAATCTAGCCCGTCTATACTTGTTACCTGTAGCTGTAGCCACGCGGGGTGTAATCTAGCCCGTCTATACTTGTTACCTGTAGCTGTAGCCACGTGGGGTGTAATCTCGCCCGTCTATACTTGTTACCTGTACCTGTAGCCACGCGGGGTGTAATCTAGCCCGTCTATACTTGTTACCTGTAGCTGTAGCCACGCGGGGTGTAATCTAGCCCGTCTATACTTGTTACCTGTAGCTGTAGCCACGTGGGGTGTAATCTCGCCCGTCTATACTTGTTACCTGTAGCTGTAGCCACGCGGGGTGTAATCTAGCCCGTTTATACTTGTTACCTGTAGCTGTAGCCACGTGGGGTGTAATCTAGCCCGTCTATACTTGTTACCTGTAGCTGTAGCTACGCGGGGTGTAATCTAGCCCGTCTATACTTGTTACCTGTAGCTGTAGCCACGCGGGGTGTAATCTAGCCCGTCTATACTTGTTACCTGTAGCTGTAGCCACGTGGGGTGTAATCTCGCCCGTCTATACTTGTTACCTGTAGCTGTAGCCACGCGGGGTGTAATCTAGCCCGTTTATACTTGTTACCTGTAGCTGTAGCCACGTGGGGTGTAATCTAGCCCGTCTATACTTGTTACCTGTAGCTGTAGCTACGCGGGGTGTAATCTCGCCCGTCTATACTTGTTACCTGTAGCTGTAGCCACGCGGGGTGTAATCTAGCCCGTTTATACTTGTTACCTGTAGCTGTAGCCACGCGGGGTGTAATCTAGCCCGTCTATACTTGTTACCTGTAGCTGTAGCCACGCGGGGTGTAATCTAGCCCGTCTATACTTGTTACCTGTAGCTGTAGCCACGCGGGGTGTAATCTAGCCCGTCTATACTTGTTACCTGTAGCTGTAGCCACGCGGGGTGTAATCTAGCCCGTCTATACTTGTTACCTGTAGCTGTAGCCACGCGGGGTGTAATCTAGCCCGTCTATACTTGTTACCTGTAGCTGTAGCCACGCGGGGTGTAATCTAGCCCGTCTATACTTGTTACCTGTAGCTGTAGCCACGCGGGGTGTAATCTAGCCCGTCTATACTTGTTACCTGTAGCTGTAGCCACGTGGGGTGTAATCTAGCCCGTCTATACTTGTTACCTGTAGCTGTAGCCACGTGGGGTGTAATCTAGCCCGTCTATACTTGTTACCTGTAGCCACGCGGGGTGTAATCTAGCCCGTCTATACTTGTTACCTGTAGCTGTAGCCACGCGGGGTGTAATCTCGCCCGTCTATACTTGTTACCTGTAGCTGTAGCCACGCGGGGTGTAATCTCGCCCGTCTATACTTGTTACCTGTAGCTGTAGCCACGCGGGGTGTAATCTCGCCCGTCTATACTTGTTACCTGTAGCCACGTGGGGTGTAATCTAGCCCGTCTATACTTGTTACCTGTAGCTGTAGCCACGCGGGGTGTAATCTAGCCCGTCTATACTTGTTACCTGTAGCTGTAGCCACGCGGGGTGTAATCTAGCCCGTCTATACTTGTTACCTGTAGCTGTAGCCACGCGGGGTGTAATCTCGCCCGTCTATACTTGTTACCTGTAGCTGTAGCTACGCGGGGTGTAATCTCGCCCGTCTATACTTGTTACCTGTAGCTGTAGCCACGCGGGGTGTAATCTAGCCCGTCTATACTTGTTACCTGTAGCTGTAGCCACGCGGGGTGTAATCTAGCCCGTCTATACTTGTTACCTGTAGCCACGTGGGGTGTAATCTGGCCCGTCTATACTTGTTACCTGTAGCCACGTGGGGTGTAATCTAGCCCGTCTATACTTGTTACCTGTAGCTGTAGCCACGCGGGGTGTAATCTCGCCCGTCTATACTTGTTACCTGTAGCTGTAGCCACGCGGGGTGTAATCTCGCCCGTCTATACTTGTTACCTGTAGCTGTAGCCACGCGGGGTGTAATCTAGCCCGTCTATACTTGTTACCTGTAGCTGTAGCCACGCGGGGTGTAATCTCGCCCGTCTATACTTGTTACCTGTAGCTGTAGCCACGCGGGGTGTAATCACGCCCGTCTATACTTGTTACCTGTAGCCACGCGGGGTGTAATCTCGCCCGACTATACTTGTTACCTGTAGCTGTAGCCACGTGGGGTGTAATCTCGCCCGTCTATACTTGTTACCTGTAGCTGTAGCCACGTGGGGTGTAATCTAGCCCGTCTATACTTGTTACCTGTAGCTGTAGCCACGCGGGGTGTAATCTAGCCCGTCTATACTTGTTACCTGTAGCTGTAGCCACGTGGGGTGTAATCTCGCCCGTCTATACTTGTTACCTGTAGCTGTAGCCACGTGGGGTGTAATCTAGCCCGTCTATACTTGTTACCTGTAGCTGTAGCCACGCGGGGTGTAATCTAGCCTGTCTATACTTGTTACCTGTAGCCACGCAGGGTGTAATCTCGCCCGTCTATACTTGTTACCTGTAGCCACGCGGGGTGTAATCTAGCCCGTCTATACTTGTTACCTATAGCTGTAGCCACGTGGGGTGTAATCTAGCCCGTCTATACTTGTTACCTGTAGCTGTAGCCACGCGGGGTGTAATCTAGCCTGTCTATACTTGTTACCTGTAGCTGTAGCCACGTGGGGTGTAATCTAGCCCGTCTATACTTGTTACCTGTAGCTGTAGCCACGCGGGGTGTAATCTAGCCTGTCTATACTTGTTACCTGTAGCCACGCAGGGTGTAATCTCGCCCGTCTATACTTGTTACCTGTAGCCACGCGGGGTGTAATCTAGCCCGTCTATACTTGTTACCTATAGCTGTAGCCACGTGGGGTGTAATCTAGCCCGTCTATACTTGTTACCTGTAGCTGTAGCCACGCGGGGTGTAATCTAGCCTGTCTATACTTGTTACCTGTAGCTGTAGCCACGTGGGGTGTAATCTAGCCCGTCTATACTTGTTACCTGTAGCTGTAGCCACGTGGGGTGTAATCTAGCCCGTCTATACTTGTTACCTGTAGCTGTAGCCACGCGGGGTGTAATCTAGCCTGTCTATACTTGTTACCTGTAGCCACGCAGGGTGTAATCTCGCCCGTCTATACTTGTTACCTGTAGCCACGCAGGGTGTAATCTCGCCCGTCTATACTTGTTACCTGTAGCCACGCGGGGTGTAATCTAGCCCGTCTATACTTGTTACCTATAGCTGTAGCCACGTGGGGTGTAATCTAGCCCGTCTATACTTGTTACCTGTAGCTGTAGCCACGCGGGGTGTAATCTAGCCCGTCTATACTTGTTACCTGTAGCTGTAGCCACGTGGGGTGTAATCTCGCCCGTCTATACTTGTTACCTGTAGCCACGAGGGGTGTAATCTAGCCCATCTATACTTGTTACCTGTAGCTACGTGGGGTGTAATCTGGCCCGTCTATACTTGTTACCTGTAGCCACGCGGGGTGTAATCTAGCCCGTCTATACTTGTTACCTGTAGCTGTAGCCACGTGGGGTGTAATCTAGCCCGTCTATGCTTGTTACCTGTAGCTGTAGCCACGCGGGATGTAATCTAGCCCGTCCACCGTCTTTACCACCGTTATCCGTTTCTCCGCGCTCTGGAGGCCGGTGAGAGGACGAGAATTCCATGAATAAAACCCATAGAAAGCTATAGGGGGCGCCGACCCCATGATCTGTGCTGAGGAGACCAGAACCTCCATACTCTGTAGTTATGACTAGGGATGAGGAGAACTGTCCAGGTTTGGGTTTGCCAAGTTTGGGGACCACAACGCTCACCCCCACTGGTAACACCTGCGATTTGTGCTGCATCATCATTGGGAGCGACGATCCTAGGGGAAATGGCGGCGCGCGCCTACGGGAAATTAAATGGCACCACAGTCAGAGTTACAGGGTGGGGGTTCTCCCTCTTATACAGATGAGAGGCCGGTAAGTGACATCGTAGGTAGAGCCTCAAGTATGAAACAAAATGAGAAGATAAATCCAGAAAGGTAACATGTTATAACTCATCGCCAGGTAGGTACACACTGTTGCTGGTACGATGGCCCAGTCCTCCGGGCAGATCCCCTATACAGCACTCATGTTTTGGGGCTGTCACTGGGCAACACAGACTTTGGAGGGAGGTAAAGGGGTTTTCTATGGGGTGAGATGTGGAGACTGGAGAGGCCTCCTGTTAGGGTAGGATTTAATCTATCCTCTTCTAGTGTGTGTTGGCTGTGTTTCTAATCAATAAGCATCTTGTAAGGAATGACTCAGACTACTGCTGATTAAAGTCTCACTTATGCCATTGCCCTGGGCAAAAATCAGCACTGCGCAAGCTTTATTTGGTTTCACAAGTCTATATAGAAAAATAGGAAAGAAGCAGAAGAGGGAGGAGAATACTAATCCTCACATAAGAGTTCCCAGGTCATGGAGTCTCTTGATTGGAGAACTTCCCTGCTGTCGCACATTGACGTCATCCTAGTCCATTTCTGAAATTCTTTAGCCTTGATGTTTTGGGTTGCGGTCCACGATACCGGCGCCATCTTGAGTTCATTGTTTCTATTACAGTACTTTTTAGGAAAATAAGACAGATGAAATCCTATCATTTCTACTTATCAGCTGGTAGGAAGTGCCTGTGTCTGAGCTGGTCTTGTAAAGCAGGGGGGAGGGGCAGGAAGGCAAAGAGCACTGCAGCATGCAGACAGGAGAAGCTATTCATCAGAAGAAACTGCCCTGAATAGTTAGACGGTCATATCAAGGGACAAAATTGTACACACCGGGACTGATAGGTTGGACTTAGATCTGTGAAATGCGGTATATTTGTTAATAACAGTGAATAAGAGAATGTGATATTTTGTTCTCCTGAGTAGATTTAAATATTTTGTCTTTGTGGGAGAAACTCAAGTTCTCGCAGGTCTCTCAGTTTATAGTGTCCATCTTTACCCCCTTTTGGAACAGACTCTTTTCTGAGTCCTTCCTTTAGAAGCTGCGGAATTCACCGGGAAAACGCTGTCCTGGCAAAACACGGATTATTATTATTATTATTATTATTTTTTGTGTGACAAGTTGTTCTTTTCAGTGGTAACAATTTGGTGCTCGTAACTTTTCATGATCACTTTTTAGAATATTTTTTGTAAAGCAATTTGAAGAAAAAAAAAGTAGATTTGTTTTTTTAAAAGGTTTTTATGTTTCCTTTTTTTTTTTCCAGCGTTCACCTTACGGGTCCAATTATAATTTATTATACAGATTGTTACGGACGCAACGATACCAAATATTGATGATTAAGTGGGGGTTTTTTTGGACTTTATTAGTTGTGTACAGGGAATTGTGGGGTTTTGAGGACATTATTGTTTTAAAAAATATATATAACAAAAGAAACAAAGTTTTATTTAAATATTTTTACTGACATGTTGGCTTGACCAAGTGATCTTTGATCACTTGTTCAAGCTCAAATCCAGCCAGCACAGTGGGGCAGATTTACTTACCCGGTCCATTCGCGATCCAGCGGCGCGTTCTCTGCGGTGGATTCGGGATTCATTAACCCCTTCCCTACTAGTACGGCGCGCGCCGGGTCCCGGTGCATGGAGAGGGCTCGCGGGCCGAGCCCTCTCCATAGCCGGTAAGTCTTTGCTGCATATTGGGTGCTTTCACCGCGATCACCTCCGGCAATGCTGCCGGAGGCTTCAAAAAGATGGCGCCGCATGGGCGCCGCCATCTTGGCGCGTGACGTCATCGGGGAGCGGTGATCCGTTGCCATGACAGCATCGGGCCTCACGAAGGCCCGAAGCTGTCTCGTTTTAACCTATTCATTACAATGTGCTATCAGCACATTGTAATGAATGAGGAGTAAAATCCCCATATACTGCCATATTGCAGTATGGCAGTATATGGTAGGATCGATCAGACAACCTACGGTTAAAGTACCCTAGGGAGTCTGAAAAATAGTAAAAGTAAAAGTAAAAAAAAGTTTAAAAAAAAAAAATTATATTAAAAAAACCTAAAAATTCTAATCACCCCCCTTTCCCTAGAACTGATATTAATATTAATAAACAGTAAAAATCATAAACACATCAGGTATCGCCGCGTCCGAAAATGTCCGATCTATCAAAATATAATAACGGTTTTTCACTGCGTTTAACCCTGTAACGGAAAATAGCGTCCAAAGTCAAAAATGACATTTTTTTGCCATTTTGGAAAATATAAAAAAATTAATAAAAAGTGATCAAAAGGTCGTACAGTCCTAAAAATGATAGCAATGAAAACGCCATCAAAAGTCACAAAAAAATGACACCACCCACAGCTCCGTACACCAAAGTATGAAAAAGTTATTAGCGCCAGAAGATGACAAAATCAAAAAAAAAATTTTTGTACAGGAGGTTTTAATTTTTTTAAATGTATGAAAACATTATAAAACCTGTACAAATGTGGTATCCCTGTGATCGTAGCAACCCAAAGAATAAAGTAAACATGTCATTTGGGGCGCACAGTGAAAGCTGTAAAATCCAAGCCCACAAGAAAACGTCGCAAATGTGTTTTTTCACCATTTTCACTGCATTTGGAATTTTTTTTCCCGCTTCCCAGTACGCGCCATGGAATATTTAATACCATCACTACGAAGTGCAATTTGTTACGCAGAAAATAAGCCTCACACAGCTCTTTATGTGGAAAAATAAAAAAGTTATAGATTTTTGAAGGTGGGGAGTGAAAAATGGAAGTGAAAAAACTAAAAAAGGCCAAGTCGTTAAGGGGTTAAGGCAGGTGTCGCTGCTGCGCTGAAGTTCCCCGGAACGCACTCAAGTTCACCGGCCTATTCCTAGTGAAGGTAAGTGCAAGCTCCGTGACACATATTTTTTATTTAAATGCGGCGGTTTTTGTGAATCCATTGGGTTTTTGTTCCCCACCCCCCCGATTTCCGTCGCGTGCACGCCGGCCCCGATGCGCCAAAATCCCGGAGGCAATACAGGGAAAATTGGCGCAAAATAGAAATATTTGGGTAACATGACGGGAAAACGCGAATCGGGCCCTTAGTAAATGTCCCCCAGTATGTAATACATCAAGCACATGCTCAGGCAGGACCCGGCTCCCAGAAGAGATCGTGCAGCCCCGGGGCTGCCAATGGAGGATGGGACCTTCCGGTAAGCACCGCAGGGAGGTCCGATTCACAAGAGAAGCCCATTACACACCGTGGTCATGTTTGACCATGGCATGCAAGGGTTAACATCCATGATCAGAGAAACGCGGGTGTTACAGAAGGGTGTCAGCTGTGATATGTAACTGACACCCCCCGTTCTTTATTCAGTACCTTCGCGCTGCATCGTACTATTATTATTATGGCGTGTGATGGGAATAATACAATTATAATAATATATGTTCTGTCTCCTGACATAGGAGTCCCTGGGGCTCATTTCCATATCACAGAAGCCCCTTCTGGCTCCACCTTCTGCTAATTATGCAGTTACTGCCTGTCTCCTCCCGCCACTCCCTAGCCAGGAAGGCAGTGATGTCAGACGGAGCCTCTGAGGCTCATTTGCATAATTTTAAGAGACATTTTCTCAGTATCTAGTACATTAGAGAATAAAGACAGAACGGATACTGCTTCAGGGGACACCCCAGCCTGTCCGTGGTGTACAATACTGCATCCACATGGTATATTTCCTGTATACTCCTTTGGGGATATTTATCACCAGAATCTGCCCCACGGGGGGGGCTGGAGTACAAATGTCTCAATTGCCAATTTTAAAAACTTGCCGACTTACTCCCTTAAACCTACCTAAGCCACATACATCAAGTGATTCTAGATGTGGAAGACATATGTACGTGGCACACATTCACTCCAGACCTGGGGGATGTAAAGAACAAAATGCTTAAAGGAAATCTGCCCCGGGGTATCAAAGATTTCTCTAGGATTTGAAGTTAAATTTGCATATTTGAGGATTAATTTCATGGGCTACTAGGGGCGTGGAGTAGCCTCTGATAGCTCCAGGGGCAAAGGCCACGCCCCCAGTAGCCACTACCAGCAGACGAATGGGAACTACTGCCCAAGCAGCAGACCCGACACCAGCAGCAGAACAAAGGTGCTACAGAGCCTGCACACTGCTCGATTGCTGGCAGAGGAATGGGCAGAGCGTGTAGAGGCGGCTCTGTAGTGCATACTGGGGGTGTGGAGTAGCCTTTGCCTCGCTCCCAGTAGCCTATGAAATTAGATTAATCCTTAAATATGCAAATTATTTCAGCAGCAGCTGCATCCAAGAATTAGTGTAAAATATGCTGCTGCCCGGACAGGGAGTCTACCCTGGGGAATCTGCTCAAAAAAAAGATGTGAATGAATGAAATATTCAGTACTTTGTTCTTTGTTGTGCAAACTTACAAAAAAAAATCATTAATGGAAATCAAATTTATTAACCAATGGAGGCCTGGATATGGAGTTACCCACAAAATTAAAGTGGAAAAACACTACAGGCTGATCCAACTTTGAGGCTCAGTAGTGTGTGTGGCCTCCATGTGCCTGTATGACCTCCCTACAATGTCTGGGCATGCTCCTGATGAGGTCAGTAGTGTGTGTGGCCTCCATGTGCCTGTATGACCTCCCTACAACACCTCGGCATGCTCCTGATGAGGTCAGTAGTGTGTGTGGCCTCCATGTGCCTGTATGACCTCCCTACAACACCTCGGCATGCTCCTGATGAGGCTCAGTAGTGTGTGACCTCACGTGCCTGTATGACCTCCCTACAACACCTCGGCATGCTCCTGATGAGGCTCAGTAGTGTGTGACCTCACGTGCCTGTATGACCTCCCTACAACACCTCGGCATGCTCCTGATGAGGCTCAGTAGTGTGTGTGACCTCCATGTGCCTGTATGACCTCCCTACAATGTCTGGGCATGCTCCTGATGAGGCTCAGTAGTGTGTGTGGCCTCCATGTGCCTGTATGACCTCCCTACAATGTCTGGGCATGCTCCTGATGAGGTCAGTAGTGTGTGTGGCCTCCATGTGCCTGTATGACCTCCCTACAACACCTCGGCATGCTCCTGATGAGGTCAGTAGTGTGTGTGGCCTCCATGTGCCTGTATGACCTCCCTACAACACCTCGGCATGCTCCTGATGAGGCTCAGTAGTGTGTGACCTCACGTGCCTGTATGACCTCCCTACAACACCTCGGCATGCTCCTGATGAGGCTCAGTATTGTGTGCAGCCTCCATGTGCCTGTATGACCTCCCTACAACACCTGGGCATGCTCCTGATGAGGTCAGTAGTGTGTGTGGCCTCCATGTGCCTGTATGACCTCCCTACAACACCTCGGCATGCTCCTGATGAGGTCAGTAGTTTGTGTGGCCTCCACATGCCTGTATGACCTCCCACCAACGCCTGGGCATGCTCCTGATGAGGCTCAGTATTGTGTGTGGCCTCCATGTGCCTGTATGACCTCCCTACAATGCCTGGGCATGCTCCTGATGAGGTCAGTATTGTGTGTGACCTCCATGTGCCTGTATGACCTCCCTACAACACCTCGGCATGCTCCTGATGAGGTCAGTAGTTTGTGTGGCCTCCACATGCCTGTATGACCTCCCTACAATGTCTGGGCATGCTCCTGATGAGGCTCAGTAGTGTGTGTGGTCTCCATGTGCCTGTATGACCTCCCTACAACACCTCGGCATGCTCCTGATGAGGTCAGTAGTTTGTGTGGCCTCCACATGCCTGTATGACCTCCCACCAACGCCTGGGCATGCTCCTGATGAGGCTCAGTATTGTGTGTGACCTCCATGTGCCTGTATGACCTCCCTACAATGTCTGGGCATGCTCCTGATGAGGCTCAGTAGTGTGTGTGACCTCCATGTGCCTGTATGACCTCCCTACAATGTCTGGGCATGCTCCTGATGAGGTCAGTAGTGTGTGTGGCCTCCATGTGCCTGTATGACCTCCCTACAACGCCTCGGCATGCTCCTGATGAGGTCAGTAGTGTGTGACCTCACGTGCCTGTATGACCTCCCTAGAATACCTGGGCATGCTCCTGATGAGGCTCAGTATTGTGTGCAGCCTCCATGTGCCTGTATGACCTCCCTACAACACCTGGGCATGCTCCTGATGAGGTCAGTAGTGTGTGTGGCCTCCACATGCCTGTATGACCTCCCACCAACGCCTGGGCATGCTCCTGATGAGGCTCAGTATTGTGTGTGACCTCCATGTGCCTGTATGACCTCCCACCAATGCCTGGGCATGCTCCTGATGAGGCTCAGTATTGTGTGTGTGACCTCCATGTGCCTGTATGACCTCCCTACAACACCTCGGCATGCTCCTGATGAGGCTCAGTATTGTGTGCAGCCTCCATGTGCCTGTATGACCTCCCTACAACACCTGGGCATGCTCCTGATGAGGTCAGTAGTTTGTGTGGCCTCCACATGCCTGTATGACCTCCCTACAATGTCTGGGCATGCTCCTGATGAGGCGTGTGCGTGTATGTTTTTTGCTCATTTCTCGCTCTCCACCTTCAAAACTCCATAACTATTTTATTTTTCCACGTGCAGAGCTGTGTGAGGGCTTATTTTGTGCGTAACAAAATTTACTTTCCCGTGATGCTATTTATTATTCCATGCCTTGTACTGGGAAGCAGGAAAAAACATTTAAAAAAATTTCCACATTTGGAAATTCCAAAAACGGCACATTCCGGTGGGATCAGTTTTTAAAACTTTCACTCTTCGCTCCAAATATCACCACTTCTTTATTCTTTAGCTCGGTACGATTGCACCAATACCAAATTTATATAGGTTTTATTGCGTTTTCGTAGACGTTCTTTTAATTTTTGAAAATGTATTAAAGGAAAAAAAAATGTTGCCATCTTCTGATGCTAATAACCTTTTAATATTTCTGTGTACAGAGCTGGGGGAGGTGTCATTTTTTGCGAAATGAGCTGACGTTTGCATTGCTACCATTTTGATGACTACATCACATGAAAAGTGATCAAAATGTTGCAGTCATCAAAATGGTAGCAATGCAAACGTCAGCTCATTTTGCAAAAAATGACACCTCCCCCAGCTCTGTACACCGAAATATTAAAAAGCTATTAGCATCAGAAGATGGCAACAAGTCGCATTTCGGACATTTGGGCGCCATTTCCCGTCTCTGAGGTCACCGCCGGTTATAACCATTTTTATATTTTGATGGGTTTTGGGACACAGCGATACCTAATGTGTCTGATTTTTAGTGTTTATTGTTTTATATCAGTTCTAGGGAAAGGGGGCGATGAGAATTTAATATTTTATTTCATTATTTCTTAGACCATCTAGGATACATTAACCCTAGATAGTCAGATCGTTCTTACCCTATACTGCAATACAACTGTAGTGCAGTATATGGAGTTTTTGCAGGTCATACATTACAATGAGCCACTGGCTTATTGTAATGTATATGCAGAAGCCAATCAGCCTCGGGTCAGGCGAAGAACCAAGGCCATGGCAACCGATCGGAGGTAACATGGCGGCGCCCATGCACCAACCGCGGGTGTTAGCGATGGACTTTGCTGCATATCGCAGCAAAGACCCATCTCTGTATGAACAGGGCTCAGCCCATGAGCCCTTTTCATACACCCTTCATAGCTCCATGGCGAATATATCAGTCAGAGCGTGAAGGGGTTAAGATGTAAATCCATTGAGCTCTGCATAGTGTACATACAAAATCTATGTAGCGAGTAGCCTGGCCGCTATGATCACACGGAGCATGTATTACATAGTAGAAACCAGCAGTAAAACCTTTGCAAGAGTGTACTCTCAGCACTTAAGAAGGTGGGAGAGGGGGTTGCAGAGTAGAGCATGAAAAAGCTTGAGGGGAAACAAAAAAAAAAAACAACAACAGATCTGCCAAATCATAGACTGGGATGGAGTGATTGATGGGGAACAGGAGAGATCTTGTACCACACTATTCTACATCGGGGTGTTATTCATCCACATGCTACTACTTCTCAAACTGGAGGAGGAGGGCACCACACGCTTTATAAACAGCTCTATGGACAGGAAAGATCAGCACAGCCAGGCTAAACTGAGGAGGATAGCGCAAAAAAAAAAACTGCTGTACAAGTTTCTCTCTTGCTTGTGGTGTTTAGACTTAGAATCTGTAGAGCAGGCACCACCTGACCTCACATCTACAATGCGTGCAGTCCCCATGCTCAGTAACGGCTCGGCACAGGTTTACGTGGACTGTAAAGTGTTTAATGATGACTGCACAGTAATAAACATGGCGGCAGGCGATGCGCCCGCAGTCGGAGGAGACTCCAGGTGCTGCTGGGTCTCGTCATGAGATTCACATCAAACTGATAAGAGGGGGACGCTGCAAACTGCAGAGCACTAAAAACAGGGGGCGACGACACGGAGCAGCGCGAAGAACGAACCTTCTCCACGTGGCCGGCAGATCACCCCGAGAACACAGGGAGGGCGACACGATGCGGCCAACGTCATACGTTCCATATTCATAAAATATAAGAAATTCAAAACAAAGAAAAAAATAAAGAGTCCTAAGTATCAAAAAGTAAAAGGAACTCTAAAACGAGGCGATGAGCTGGTGTCGCACCGTCCTGCGCCGGGCCAGGCGCTGGAATACACAGTTCTTACATAAAAAGCTTGGAGGTATCAGTCATTAGACTCAGGGTCTGCTTGGGCCATGTAGGCGTCCAGCTCCGCGTCCAGGTGACCTTTCGTCTTTGACATGTAGGCGTCCAACTGGTTGTCGAGCTGCTCTCTGGTCAGTGCAGGCCTGATGGCTCCTCTTCCTCTACCGCGGCCTCTTCCTCTGCCAAAGCCCCCTCTGCCCCGCGCCATCACCCCACCTCGGCCTGTGGACACATGGAGAAGGACATTCACAGAAACAGAACCACCAGCAGGCCAGACGAGTGACCTCACACGACCCCGATCAGAAAGGTCACTGACCTCGGCCACCCATTCCTCCTCTGCCCAATGGTCCACCTCTCATAAGACCTCGACCAGGACCTCCTCGACCTCGGATGCCTCCTCTCCTCAGGCCCATCCTGGTAGCACCACCTCCTCGGCCTCGCAGGTTCTGACCTAGAAAGATCACGAGACGCCATAACATTACAAGGCCATCTACACCAGGAATGGACGTACAGAAAAATGGAGAAAGGACCCACCTCGCATGACCATGGCGCCCCGCTGCATTCCTCTGCCTCCCCGGCCAACGCGCATGACTCCCCTCTGTGACCCCCGGAGCCCAATCCCAGCTCCGCGCATTCCACCGGCCCCTCGCTGAAGCCCTCCCACCGGTCTCCCTAACCGGGCCTGGATATTGCTTTTACCGAGCCGCTGCTTTAAGCTCTAGCAGGAGAAAATCAGACAGATTACAGAAACGGAATGAAGAGACGGCAAATGCAGGACAATCGTCATTACACAGCGACAGACGGGAGCCACCGGGGACATCAGGCACAAGGCCACCTACACATCTACAGCCTGAAGAGGAGGCCTGCACACTGCCTGGACCTACAACTTACAGCAGCATAGCCATCAATGCACCGGCCATCAGCACCAGGTGAAGAAGACTCAGGCCCCGGGTCCCTCCTGCACCACTGAGGCCTCAGCACTAGAGTAGTTCTAGGTAGGTACTCGCAGCAGCATTGCCAGCTATAGAAACCTATACTGCTACAAGTCCCAAAGCAGATTGTAGTAATTGTGTAGATAGATGTGCATTAGAGACTGACCATCCAGACTAATTCCAGGGGGTGGGGTACAATCCAGTGACGTCACACGACCCCCCAGTCAGTGAGAAGGACAAGGACATTTATCTCCAGTAACTCTGGAAGGAGCTCCTCAAGGAACTGCTCAGTCCCGGTGCGGTGGCTGCTCCATGAACGGATCAGAACTTGCAGCTCCGGTTATAGGGGAGCCTCCCTGCCCCACAGACATCGTGTCATCCCCGACATGAAGCCACAGATACAGTGCAAATACACTACGTGCCTGTGTCTGCCCGCTACAGGCCCCAGCGGGGCAATATTTAAGGCTAGCATGTCTGACCCATAACTCATGATTGACCCCTGGTGACCCCACTGAGGAATGAGGGACCGAGGGGGGGGGAGCAGTAATCCCATTTTTTCAGGTCTGGCTGCTTCTGATTTATGATTACAGACGGTCCCTACTTAAGGACACCTGGACTTACAGATGACCCCTACGCCCCCTGGTGACCTCTCTGGGAGTTACTATAGTCCCAGGCTGCAGTGATCAGCTGTAAGGAGTCTAATGAAGCTTTATTCATAATCCTTGGGTTTCAAAACGTTTTGCTGTAATGGGACCAATTGTCACCAGGGCAAGAAAAATTTTTTGTCTGGATCTACAATTATAAAATACAGTTTCAACTTAGGTTCTATAGGTTTGTACTTAACATACAAATTCAACTTATCTTGTAAGTAACCCAGGGACGGCCTGTATATACAATTCTGAAACTATTGAGGCCCCAGAACAATGAGGGTTAAGTCCCGGCCCGTACACTCCCCCCCCCCCCCTCTCCATGACTGCACCTCCACATCACAGACTCTGCTGATGGGGGTCCCTCTCGCAGGATACATGATGGAAGGTACAGAATATAAATAATATATATATATATATATATATATATATATATATATATATATATATATATATATATATATAGTAAAGTATGAGAAGGTGCACCACCCCACCATGTACAGCACCCCCTCATCTGATAAGTAGGGGTGTATCATTAGGAATTAAGAGATCAGGAGACGCCACCAAACCAGGTAGTGGCTTACAATTTATAAATCCTCAAACTATTCCCAGTGTACAGCCAAAGGGGAGGAAAACTAAGGACACAGCATGTAAGACCCTTTGTTTTTAAGGTTTATGGGGGTCCCAGAACCTTATTAATTATGAAGGAATTCGGCTAATCCCCCCCAACACATGACCAGAGCCCGTGACCCCTGTAACACCTTCCCTACATTGCAACCTTCATGATCCCCCTCATTCATCTTCCCCTCGAGCTTTGTACCTTGTTCTGTGATTGGTGGAGGATCCAATGAGGGGGTAAGTGTGTGTTTGGTAAGGACAGGGCACATGTCAGGGACGCCGTGGCTGGTGCTAGGACTAATAAGAAGCTATAACAGTAGATACAAGGCCGGCATTGCACTTCCCCTGGTGCAGTTTCTATTGTCTGATCATGTGACCCGCTGGCAGCAAACAGGACTTGCTGTGACGGAGGGGGCTTGTGGTCCTGTGTCCTGCTACAGGAAGCCAGCAGGACACAGAACAGGAAGTGCTGCTGCTGGCAGGTCACAATATCAGGGTCTGCTATTTGTTCCAGTAATGTTTATTATTGGCCTTTAAGTCTCCGGTATCATGTGGTTTCAGCACTTGCAGAAAGTTCCAGATTCTTCCCATTACAGACACTGCTGACCAATCAGAACTCAGCAGTGTGGAAATGTGACCCTACAGAACCACTCGTCACAGAGTTTGAAGTAGGTACCAGAACTTTCTGCAGTGTTGGTCCAGGACCACGTAGGGGAAAGCTGCTGCTATGAAGATCACGCTAGGACCTTGTACGTGTCCTAGAACTTGTGCTGCGGAATAGGACCCTGTATAACTATCATCTCGGCTCATTCAGGCCTCTCCGCTGTATTCCTGCACCTACTACTCTACCCCAATAGCTGCATCCTCTGTTACAAGGTCCTGACCCGACAGGCCGACCCGCACAGCACCACCAGACATCTGCCGGTACGACTAGCAGGTCACATAACAGGACAGCGACTGCTCCATGAACTATAGGACCTACAGAGGTGAAGGTACAACACAAGGCTGGTGACAGCCGCTACTGGATCAGCTCTGCCTGAAGGCTATGGTACCAGAACATAGGACAGTGAAGGATCCGGTTCCCATCACCACTCACCCATAGACAATTCTTACTTACAGTAACGCTGAGGGTTTGCTTCAATGTACCACAAGGACCCTCAGCATCCAAGATGGCGGCTAAGCCAGCGCCGAGCTGCGGGTACACAGCCACGCCCCCGGAGGCGGAGTCTCACCTGCTTGAGCTTGAGCGCGGCTTGCACAGACGGGCGGTTCTCCATCTGCTGCGCCAGTCTTCTGTTCCTGGCACTGGCCAGGCTCTGCTGCTGCATCGTGGCGCGGATATTCACGGGCATCGGGTGTTTGTTCTTCAGCATGTTAGTAAAGCTTCAAGGTCGAACAAAATGGGGGGAGGGTTTAAATAAGATTCAAAAGACACCACCATTGTGTACCTCAAGGCCCCCCAGGAGGAGCGGGCAGGATCTTGTGGCCCGTCATCTATCCTCCGATACCTCCACATATGCACAGCAATAAAAGGAGACCTACAATACAGGGCAACGGCAGAGGAGAGGGGGCCCCAAAAGTGACCGCAGGAGACAACAGGGGGGCAGGACGACACACGAGGGAGAGACAAGAGAATGGCAGAAGAGGGGGACGAGGAGCAGACAGAGGAGGAGAAGAGGAGGAAGGAGCAAAGCAGGCGCCTCTTACAAGACCCCACAGCGCAGTGGGGGTCTCCGGGCAGGGAGGGTGACCCACATCATGCCTCTTACAGCGCCGGCCACACACACGCGTGTGCGCCAGCCTCGGACACAGCAGCGGGTGTCACGCAGCACAGGTAACATGCTACCAGGCTGCAGCCACAACCCTTGTATTACAGGTGGAAGAAGGGGGGACAGGCCGCCCCGTCACTGTGTATTACCACACCCCACAGTGTCACATGGCCCCGCGGGGCGCACAGGGGGGAACCCCGCTACATGGGGGATGATACGCAGAGGTTGTGCAGCTTCCTCACCGCTCGTTCAGCGACAGCTTGGTGGTGCTCTTTAGTACAACTTTAGAGGCTGATGGAGAGGCCATCGCTGCTCCGGGACCACCTGCGGGGACAGAGGGGGGAGGTCAGGACACAGTTACCCCAGCAACCCCCGGGCCCAGAATATCCAGCCCCCAGGCCCAGAATATCCAGCCCCCAGGCCCAGAATATCCAGCCCCCAGGCCCAGAATATCCAGCCCCCAGGCCCAGAATATCCAGCCCCCAGGCCCAGAATATCCAGCCCCCAGGCCCAGAATATCCAGCCCCCAGGCCCAGAATATCCAGCCCCCAGGCCCAGAATATCCAGCCCCTAGGGGAGACCAAAGGACCTGTGGCCCTCGTAACATTCTACCGACTCCAGTGTAACACCCCCCCCCCCCCCCCGACCACACCGCTCCCCCCTCTACGGGCTCCAGTGTATCCCCCCCCCCCCCCACCGCTCCCCCCTCTACGGGCTCCAGTGTATCCCCCCCCCCACCGCTCCCCCCTCTACGGGCTCCAGTGTATCCCCCCCCCCCACCGCTCCCCCCTCTACGGGCTCCAGTGTATCCCCCCCCCCCACCGCTCCCCCCTCTACGGGCTCCAGTGTATCCCCCCCCCCGACCACACCGCTCCCCCCTCTACGGGCTCCAGTGTATCCCCCCCCCGACCACACCGCTCCCCCCTCTACGGGCTCCAGTGTATCCCCCCCCGACCACACCGCTCCCCCTCTACCGGCCCCAGTGTATCCCCCCCCCCGACCACACCGCTCCCCCCTCTACGGGCTCCAGTGTATCCCCCCCCCCGACCACACCGCTCCCCCCTCTACGGGCTCCAGTGTATCCCCCCCCCCGACCACACCGCTCCCCCCTCTACGGGCTCCAGTGTATCCCCCCCCCCGACCACACCGCTCCCCCCCTCTATGGGCTCCAGTGTATCCCCCCCCCCCCCCACTGCTCCCCCCCCCCTTCTATGGGCTCCAGTGTACCCCCCGCACCACCACACTGCTCCCCCCTTCTATGGGCTCCAGTGTACCCCCCGACCACAATGCTCCCCCTCTATGGGCTCCAGTGCTCCCCCCGAGCACTCTGCTCCCCCCCTTCTATGGGCTCCAGTGTACCCCCCGACCACAATGCTCCCCCTCTATGGGCTCCAGTGCTCCCCCCGACCACACCGCTCCCCCCCTTCTATGGGCTCCAGTGTATCCCCCCGACCACCACACCGCTCCCCCCCTTCTATGGGCTCCAGTGTATCCCCCCGACCACACTGCTCCCCCCCTCTATGGGCTCCAGTGTACCCCCCGACCACCACACCGCTCCCCCCCTTCTATGGGCTCCAGTGTACCCCCCGCACCACCACACCGCTCCCCCCCTTCTATGGGCTCCAGTGTACCCCCCGACCACCACACCGCTCCCCCCCTTCTATGGGCTCCAGTGTACCCCCCGCACCACCACACCGCTCCCCCCCTTCTATGGGCTCCAGTGTACCCCCCGCACCACCACACCGCTCCCCCCCTTCTATGGGCTCCAGTGTACCCCCCGCACCACCACACCGCTCCCCCCCTTCTATGGGCTCCAGTGTACCCCCCGCACCACCACACCGCTCCCCCCCTTCTATGGGCTCCAGTGTACCCCCCGCACCACCACACCGCTCCCCCCCTTCTATGGGCTCCAGTGTATCCCCCCGACCACCACACCGCTCCCCCCCTTCTATGGGCTCCAGTGTATCCCCCCGACCACACTGCTCCCCCCCTCTATGGGCTCCAGTGTACCCCCCGACCACCACACCGCTCCCCCCCTTCTATGGGCTCCAGTGTACCCCCCGCACCACCACACCGCTCCCCCCCTTCTATGGGCTCCAGTGTACCCCCCGCACCACCACACCGCTCCCCCCCTTCTATGGGCTCCAGTGTACCCCCCGCACCACCACACCGCTCCCCCCCTTCTATGGGCTCCAGTGTACCCCCCGCACCACCACACCGCTCCCCCCCTCTATGGGCTCCAGTGTACCCCCCGCACCACCACACCGCTCCCCCCCTTCTATGGGCTCCAGTGTACCCCCCGCACCACCACACCGCTCCCCCCCTCTATGGGCTCCAGTGTATCCCCCCCGACCACACCGCTCCCCCCCTCTATGGGCTCCAGTGTATCCCCCCCGACCACACCGCTCCCCCCCTCTATGGGCTCCAGTGTATCCCCCGCACCACCACACCGCTCCCCCCCTCTATGGGCTCCAGTGTATCCCCCGCACCACCACACTGCTCCCCCCCCTCTATGGGCTCCAGTGTATCCCCCGCACCACCACACCGCTCCCCCCCTCTATGGGCTCCAGTGTATCCCCCGCACCACCACACCGCTCCCCCCCTCTATGGGCTCCAGTGTATCCCCCGCACCACCACACTGCTCCCCCCCTCTATGGGCTCCAGTGTATCCCCCCCGACCACACCGCTCCCCCCCTTCTATGGGCTCCAGTGTATCCCCCCCCCACTGCTCCCCCCCTTCTATGGGCTCCAGTGGTCCCCCCGACCACACCGCCCCCCTCTACCGGCTCCAGTGTATCCCCTCGACCCCACTGCTCCCCCCCTTCTATGGGCTCCAGTGTACCCCCCCGACCCCACTGCTCCCCCCCCCCCTTCTATGGGCTCCAGTGTATCCCCCCCCCCACTGCTCCCCCCCTTCTATGGGCTCCAGTGCTCCCCCCGACCACACCGCCCCCCTCTACCGGCTCCAGTGTATCCCCTCGACCCCACTGCTCCCCCCCTTCTATGGGCTCCAGTGTACCCCCCGACCCCACTGCTCCCCCCCCCCTTCTATGGGCTCCAGTGTACCCCCCGCACCACCACACCGCTCCCCCCCTTCTATGGGCTCCAGTGTACCCCCCGCACCACCACACCGCTCCCCCCCTTCTATGGGCTCCAGTGTATCCCCCCCCCACTGCTCCCCCCCTTCTATGGGCTCCAGTGGTCCCCCCGACCACACCGCCCCCCTCTACCGGCTCCAGTGGTCCCCCCGACCACACCGCCCCCCTCTACCGGCTCCAGTGTATCCCCCCCCCACTGCTCCCCCCCTTCTATGGGCTCCAGTGCTCCCCCCGACCACACCGCCCCCCTCTACCGGCTCCAGTGTATCCCCTCGACCCCACTGCTCCCCCCCTTCTATGGGCTCCAGTGCTCCCCCCGACCCCACTGCTCCCCCCCCCCCCTTCTATGGGCTCCAGTGTACCCCCCGACCACACCGCTCCCCCCCTTCAATGGGCTCCAGTGTACCCCCCGACCACCACACCGCTCCCCCCCTTCTATGGGCTCCAGTGCTCCCCCCGACCACACCGCCCCCCTCTACCGGCTCCAGTGTATCCCCTCGACCCCACTGCTCCCCCCCTTCTATGGGCTCCAGTGCTCCCCCCGACCACACCGCCCCCCTCTACCGGCTCCAGTGTATCCCCTCGACCCCACTGCTCCCCCCTTCTATGGGCTCCAGTGCTCCCCCCGACCACACCGCCCCCCTCTACCGGCTCCAGTGTATCCCCCGACCCCACTGCTCCCCCCCCCCCCTTCTATGGGCTCCAGTGCTCCCCCCGACCACACCGCTCCCCCCCTTCTATGGGCTCCAGTGTATCCCCCCAGACCACACCGCTCCCCCCCTTCTATGGGCTCCAGTGTATCCCCCCAGACCACACCGCTCCCCCCCTTCTATGGGCTCCAGTGTATCCCCCCAGACCACACCGCTCCCCCCCCCTCTATGGGCTCCAGTGTATCCCCCCAGACCACACCGCTCCCCCCCCCCTCTATGGGCTCCAGTGTATCCCCCCAGACCACACCGCTCCCCCCCCCCTCTATGGGCTCCAGTGTATCCCCCCAGACCACACCGCTCCCCCTCTCAGCCCCTCAGGCCCGGGCACCACGATGCCGCCCCAGCTGCTGTCTCCTCCTCACTTACTTGTCGTCCTTGTAGTGTACGTGATGGCGGCGGCCTGCTGTAGGTGGCGGGTGTGAGCGGGCAGGAGGCCTCGGGCTGGGTCACCGGCTCTCAAGCTGCGAACTATGAGACCCCACGGGTAACACTGCTACAAAATGGCGGCACTGGAAGCCCTCAGCCCCAAAATGGAAGAGTCTATAAAGCACGTCTCCCCGTGACGTCAGCGCGCAACGCGGCTCCGCCCCATTCACGGGAGCCTTCTATAGCCGTCCTATGAAAGGAGGACACGCCCTGCTGTATCCATGGAGACGATGGACTGACGTCATCGTGTGGGATGTGGGAACCACCGCCATCTTGTGGCTGGCCGTCATTCCCGCTGCAGTGGACGTGTGTTACCCCAGCTGTTCTATACTGTGGGATAACCGCTGCCGCCATCTTGTGGTTGGCCGTCATTCCCGCTGCTGTGGACGTGTGTTACCCCAGCTGTTCTATACTGTGGGATAACCGCGGCCGCCATCTTGTGGTTGGCCGTCATTCCCGCTGCTGTGGACGTGTGTTACCCCAGCTGTTCTATACTGTGGGATAACCGCGGCCGTCATCTTGTGGTTGGCCGTCATTCCCGCTACTGTGGACGTGTTTTACCTCAGCTGTTCTATACTGTGGGATAACCGCTGCCGTCATTCCCGCTGCTGTGGACGTGTGTTACCCCAGCTGTTCTATACTGTGGGATAACCGCTGCCGCCATCTTGTGGTTGGCCGTCATTCCCGCTACTGTGGACGTGTGTTACCTCAGCTGTTCTATACTGTGGGATAACCGCTGCCGCCATCTTGTGGTTGGCCGTCATTCCCGCTGCAGTGGACGCGTGTTACCTCAGCTGTTCTATACTGTGGCAGCTGTTCCTAGTGTGAGGTAACAGCCGCCGCCATCTTGTGGTTGGCCGTCATTCCTGCTACAAATGCGGAGTGTTACCTCAGCTGTTCCTAGTGTGAGGTAACAGCCGCCGCCATCTTGTGGTTGGCCGTCATTCCCGCTACTGTGGACGTGCGTTACCTCAGCTGTTCTATACTGTGGCAGCTGTTCCTAGTGTGAGGTAACAGCCGCCGCCATCTTGTGGCTGGCCGTCATTCCCGCTACAAATGCGGAGTGTTACCACTGTTGTACAGTGCAGCCGCTGTTTCTTCTGTGAGGTGATTATGGCCGCCATGCTGGATGTGGTGATATTACGTGTAAGCGAATACGTCTTTACCATACATTTCTCTGTGACGCCTATTTTCACCATTGTAAAAGAAAGTGTTAAAAAAATATCACCAGAAATCCGGCAAAACCTCCGCAGAGGATGAAACGCCATGTCTGTTACTACAATGTCGCGTCCGCTGGGATCACACAAAACTAGGGATCTCTCTGGCGCGTGTGGAAAATCTAACCCACAAACCGGTTGAGAATAAATAATACCGCGTGGACGTGCTGTAGGATTCCTCTCAGGCTGCGTTCACACATTGCATTCATATTGTACATCACCGCAATATCAAAAACCTATAACTTTTTCATTTTTCCGTGTGCAGAGCTGTGTGAGGCTTATTTTCTGCGTCATGAATTTTACTTCTCTGTCACGTTATATTTTATTCCATGCCGTGTTCTGGGGAGCTGGAAGAAAATTCCAAATGTGGGGAAATTGAACCAAAAAACGCGTTTGCGTCTTGTTCTTGTGGGCTCAGATTTTTACGACTTTCACTGTGCGCTCCAAGTGACACCTCTGCTTTTTATTCTTTGGTTCGCTATGATGGCGGTGATACCTTTTCAGCCTTATATTCAGCCGTCCATTGATATACATGATTAGAACTATCCATCGATCCCTACATTCCCCCTCGGACCCAGCAGTATTACGAGTCCTATAGGTCCTATCCCCTTATGTCTGTCCAGACTTCTTCTATAATATGTAATCAGGTTAAGCTTGCCCTGCTATTTACAGCCCAAGATCAATGCACGATGCCCCCAGTTATTGGACTTACCTCGCCAACATCTAGTGCCGATTCTCTTGGCGTTCCCTTACCGCACCGAGACTTACTGCGCGTGGGGCATTCAAACCCACGAAAACTACACAGACGCTACACACAGGGGCTCATTTATTAAGGGTCTGCGGACCGCACAAACGTCAGATATTCCGGCGTTTTCCGATTTGCGACGCATTTAAAAGGGGATTGTGTCGCACGCGATCGGATTTTGGCTCAATCGCGCTGACTTTCATGCAACAGAAATCGTGAGGGGGGGGGGGGCGACCGTTGGATGATCCGACTGCTTGGGACGAAGCGCAGGATTTAACTTAAAAATTGTGTTGCAAGCCATGCACTTACATGCACCGTGAAGAAGATGGTGAACTCTGGCGGACCTGAGCTGACAAGCAACACATGCAGGATATGGGGCGCACCATCTACATGAATCGGGGATGGCCACATGGACGGGTAAGTAAATGAGCCCCAGAGAGTTCATGCCGCTCGCTACTCCATAATTTCGGACCTGATGAAGGGAGCAGGTGGCCCCCGAGGCACGCTGCCCATCATTTCACCATATTGAAAATAAAATGTTGTGAAATCCCAGCCTGTTTTTGCTTATCCGCTACATATCCAAGTACCTGATATCAGGTTATCTGCAGCAGCTTATGGGGCAGATTTACTTACCCCGTCCGTTCGAGATCCAGCGGCGCGTTCTCTGCGGTGGATCCGGGTCCGGCCAGGATTCATCAAGGCAGTTCCTCCGCCGTCCACCAGGTGGCGCTGCTGCGCTGAAGTTCCCTGAAATGCACTGAAGTTCACGATCCTATTCTGGATGAAGGTGAGTGCAAGCTCCGCGACACAATTAACTTTTTTAAATGCGGCGGTTTTTCCGAATCCGTCGGGTTTTCGTTCAGCCACGCCCCCCGATTTCCGTCGCGTGCATGCCGGTGCCAATGCACCACAATCCGATCGCGTGCGCCAAACTCCCGGGGCAATTCAGTTACAATCGGCGCAAATCGGAAATATTCGGGTAACACGTCGGGAAAACGCGAATCGGGCCCTTAGTAAATGACCCCCTATATGTCTGCATGTTACGTGTGACATTGCTTTACTGCCTGCGCTGTGTCATTATTTCCATTGTTTGAAGACTACAAAGCCCAGACCACGGAGATACCCCAAAGAGAAGACAATGGGGGTCATTTACTAAGGGCCCGATTCGTGTTTTTCCGATTCGCGCCGATTTCCCCTGAATTGCCCCGGGTTTTTGGCGCATGCGATCGGATTTTGGCGCTTCGGCGCTGGCATGCACGTGAACGAAAACCCGACGGATTCGGAAAAACCGTCGCATTTAAAAAACCGAACGTGTCGCGGAGCTTGCACTTACCTTCATCCAAGATAGGCCGGTGTAATCCAGTGCGTTCCCATGCTCTTCAGCGCAGCAGCGACATCTGGTGGACGTCGGAGGAACTACCTTAATGAATCCCGGCCGGACCCGAATCCAGCGCAGAGAACGCGCCGCTGGGTAAGTAAATCTGCCCCAATATTGTCCTAGAACAAAGACTCTTACACACAAGGAACATCATTCTCAAGTTTATTGAACCACAAAAGTTTGTACGTGAGTCTCCGACACCACGAGTGGAGAAGTAGAAGGCTCCATGGGGCTCCACTGCTCTCATAGAACAAACATCTCAGTCACAATGATCAGAAAATCTATGAGGTACAGCCACCCATCTCCATTTTCATCTAGCCGTTTCAAGATCTTGGCCGTTGTATTGGGATTTGTCGCAACCTGATAAATGGAGTGGACCGAAGAAAGACGAACAATTACTTTATAAAGAAGGAAAAATTTTAGTTGTAAAAAAATCTTCCCATTGCATAAAGAGCGGTTCATGTCGTAGAAGCGGGAAACAAATAACGGAAGTCTTGGCGTCTGGAGTAAATGTTACCAATTTACTTGGTCATATCACGAGCTGTTTCTTACCTCTCGCCCTAGTTCCGACATTAGTAAAATCTCCATATCTTTTTGACGCATCCTGTTGCACTTCGGAGGTTGTGCGTAAGTTTTGAAAATATGGATCAAAAGGTCCGTGGCAAATTCCAGCGTTGAGGACTTCTTTGGAGAGTTCTGTGTGATGAGAAGATATTATTACAGGACGTCGTAAAAGCTGAAGTAGGATGGATAGAAGACGGGAGAAAGATGGGAGAGAATTTCTGCACAGAACAAGAGACAAGTCGATAGTCGAAGAACTTGTGGATGACTTGTTCTCCGGTGGGCAATAATTTTGAGATATGGAGCCACATTTTTAGTGGACACACGTGTTCTGGGACTCAAGGCAAGGGATAACATTTTTTTTGGAGAATGTTCTTTTAAGAATGAGCTCGAAGCCCGACTATAACATTTTTTAGACACGGATAAATGTATCGACGTCAATGTTTTATTATATCCTGTAAAGTTAGATATAAAAATCTCTCTATACAGAGGGGAGGAGGACGGGTTTACGCCGTTGAAGAGACGAGCTCAGTGGTTGGTAGGTGGGACATAAGATGAGAAGAAGAAGAGGGCGATGAAGAGATAATTGAGGTGTCGTGAGGCAAATGTAAATAAAGGTAAGGTCACGGGATGACAAAGTGTATGACCATCCATGGTCTTTGGCTTGGATTGAAGAGTTGAGAATTTTCCCAACATGGGTACAAGTTGTGTCTCTGAAGATAATGATTAGCGGGAGTTATTCTCTGTGTACTAGTTAGGTAGAGGGTTGCACCTGATGGGAAGGGTTTGGCACATTTACTAAGAGCGGTGCAGTGTGTACTATGTGCAGGGGTCCTGTGTACTATGTGCAGTGTCCTGTGTGCTATGTGCGGTGTCCTGTGTACTATGTGCAGTGTACTATGTGCAGTGTGTACTATGTGCAGGGGTCCTGTGTACTATGTGCAGTGTGTACTATGTGCAGGGGTCCTGTGTACTATGTGCAGTGTGTACTATGTGCAGTGTCCTGTGTACTATGTGCAGTGTCCTGTGTGCTATGTGCAGTGTCCTGTGTGCTATGTGCGGTGTCCTGTGTGCTATGTGCAGTGTACTATGTGCAGTGTGTACTATGTGCAGGGTCCTGTGTACTATGTGCAGGGTCCTGTGTGCTATGTGCAGGGTCCTGTGTACTATGTGCAGTGTCCTGTGTACTATGTGCATGGTCCTGTGTACTATGTGCAGGGGTCCTGTGTACTATGTGCAGGGTCCTGTGTACTATGTGCGGTGTCCTGTGTACTATGTGCAGTGTACTATGTGCAGTGTGTACTATGTGCAGGGTCCTGTGTACTATGTGCAGGGTCCTGTGTGCTATGTGCAGGGTCCTGTGTACTATGTGCAGTGTCCTGTGTACTATGTGCATGGTCCTGTGTACTATGTGCAGGGGTCCTGTGTACTATGTGCAGTGTCCTGTGTGCTATGTGCGGTGTCCTGTGTACTATGTGCAGTGTACTATGTGCAGTGTGTACTATGTGCAGGGTCCTGTGTACTATGTGCAGGGTCCTGTGTACTCTGTGCAGGGTCCTGTGTACTATGTGCAGTGTCCTGTGTACTATGTGCAGGGGTCCTGTGTACTATGTGCAGGGGTCCTGTGTACTATGTGCAGTGTCCTGTGTACTATGTGCAGTGTACTATGTGCAGTGTGTACTATGTGCAGGGGTCCTGTGTACTATGTGCAGTGTGTACTATGTGCAGTGTACTATGTGCAGTGTCCTGTGTACTATGTGCAGTGTCCTGTGTGCTATGTGCGGTGTCCTGTGTACTATGTGCAGTGTACTATGTGCAGTGTGTACTATGTGCAGGGGTCCTGTGTACTATGTGCAGTGTGTACTATGTGCAGTGTCCTGTGTACTATGTGCAGTGTCCTGTGTACTATGTGCAGTGTCCTGTGTGCTATGTGCGGTGTCCTGTGTACTATGTGCAGTGTATACTATGTGCAGTGACCTGTGTACTATGTGCAGGGTCCTGTGTACTATGTGCAGTGTATACTATGTGCGGTGTCCTGTGTACTATGTGCAGTGACCTGTGTACTATGTGCGGTGTCCTGTGTATTATGTGAAGTGTCCTGTGTACTATGTGCAGTGACCTGTGTACTATGTGCAGGGTCCTGTGTACTATGTGCAGTGACCTGTGTACTATGTGCAGGGTCCTGTGTACTATGTGCAGTGTCCTGTGTACTATGTGCAGTGTCCTGTGTACTATGTGCAGTGTCCTGTGTACTATGTGCAGTGACCTGTGTACTATGTGCAGTGTCCTGTGTACTATGTGCAGTGTCCTGTGTACTATGTGCAGTGTCCTGTGTACTATGTGCAGGGTCCTGTGTAGTGTGCAGGGTGTACTATATGCAGTGTCCTGTGTACTATGTGCAGTGTCCTGTGTAGTGTGCAGGGTGTACTATGTGTAGTGTCCTGTGTACTATGTGCAGTGCCCTGTGTACTATGTGCAGTGCCCTGTGTACTATGTGCAGTGTCCTGTGTACTATGTGCAGTGCCCTGTGTACTATGTGCAGTGTCCTGTGTACTATGTGCAGTGTCCTGTGTACTATGTGCAGTGTCCTGTGTACTATGTGCAGTGTCCTGTGTACTATGAGCAGTGCCCTGTGTACTATGTGCAGTGTGTCCTGTGTACTATGTGCAGGGTCCTGTGTACTATGTGTAGGGTCCTGTGTGTTATGTGCAGGGTCCTGTGTACTATGTGCAGGGTGTACTATGTGCAATGTCCTGTGTACTATGTGCAATGTCCTGTGTACTATGTGCAGTGTCCTGTGTACTATGTGCAGTGTCCTGTGTATTATGTGCAGTGTCCTGTGTATTATGTGCAGTGTCCTGTGTACTATGTGCAGGGTCCTGTGTACTATGTGCAGTGTCCTGTGTACTATGTGCAGTGTGTACTATGTGCAGTGTCCTGTGTACTATGTGCAGTGTCCTGTGTACTGTGTGCAGTGTGTACTATGTGCAGGGTCCTGTGTACTATGTGCAGGGTCCTGTGTACTATGTGCAGGGTCCTGTGTACTATGTGCAGTGTCCTGTGTACTATGTGCAGGGTCCTGTGTAGTGTGCAGGGTGTACTATATGCAGTGTCCTGTGTGCTATGTGCAGTGTCCTGTGTGCTATGTGCAGGGTCCTGTGTGCTATGTGCAGGGTCCTGTGTACTATGTGCAGGGTCCTGTGTACTATGTGCAGTGTCCTGTGTACTATGTGCAGTGTCCTGTGTACTATGTGCATGGTCCTGTGTACTATGTGCAGTGTCCTGTGTACTATGTGCAGTGCCCTGTGTACTATGTGCAGTGTGTACTATGTGCAGTGTCCTGTGTACTATGTGCAGTGTCCTGTGTACTATGTGTAGTGTGTACTATGTGTCGTGTGTACTATGTGCAGGGTCCTGTGTGTTATGTGTAGGGTCCTCTGTGTTATGTGCAGGGTCCTGTGTACTATGTGCAGGGTGTACTATGTGCAATGTCCTGTGTACTATGTGCAGTGTCCTGTGTACTATGTGCAGGGTCCTGTGTACTATGTGCAGTGTCCTGTGTACTGTGTGCAGGGTCCTGTGTACTATGTGCAGGGTCCTGTGTACTATGTGCAGGGTCCTGTGTGCTATGTGCAGGGTCCTGTGTGCTATGTGCAGGGTCCTGTGTACTATGTGCAGTGTCCTGTGTACTATGTGCAGTGTCCTGTGTACTATGTGCAGGGGTCCTGTGTACTATGTGCAGTGTCCTGTGTACTATGTGCAGGGGTCCTGTGTACTATGTGCAGTGTCCTGTGTGCTATGTGCGGTGTCCTGTGTACTATGTGCAGTGTACTATGTGCAGTGTGTACTATGTGCAGGGTCCTGTGTACTATGTGCAGGGTCCTGTGTACTATGTGCAGGGTCCTGTGTGCTATGTGCAGGGTCCTGTGTACTATGTGCAGGGTCCTGTGTACTATGTGCAGGGGTCCTGTGTACTATGTGCAGGGGTCCTGTGTACTATGTGCAGGGGTCCTGTGTACTATGTGCAGTGTACTATGTGCAGTGTGTACTATGTGCAGGGGTCCTGTGTACTATGTGCAGTGTGTACTATGTGCAGTGTCCTGTGTACTATGTGCAGTGTCCTGTGTACTATGTGCAGTGTCCTGTGTGCTATGTGCGGTGTCCTGTGTACTATGTGCAGTGTATACTATGTGCAGTGACCTGTGTACTATGTGCAGGGTCCTGTGTACTATGTGCAGTGTATACAATGTGCGGTGTCCTGTGTACTATGTGCAGTGACCTGTGTACTATGTGCGGTGTCCTGTGTATTATGTGCAGTGTCCTGTGTACTATGTGCAGTGACCTGTGTACTATGTGCAGGGTCCTGTGTACTATGTGCAGTGACCTGTGTACTATGTGCAGGGTCCTGTGTACTATGTGCAGGGTCCTGTGTACTATGTGCAGTGACCTGTGTACTATGTGCAGTGTCCTGTGTACTATGTGCAGTGTCCTGTGTACTATGTGCAGGGTCCTGTGTAGTGTGCAGGGTGTACTATATGCAGTGTCCTGTGTACTATGTGCAGTGTCCTGTGTACTATGTGCAGTGTCCTGTGTAGTGTGCAGGGTGTACTATGTGTAGTGTCCTGTGTACTATGTGCAGTGCCCTGTGTACTATGTGCAGTGTCCTGTGTACTATGTGCAGTGCCCTGTGTACTATGTGCAGTGTCCTGTGTACTATGTGCAGTGTCCTGTGTACTATGTGCAGTGCCCTGTGTACTATGTGCAGTGCCCTGTGTACTATGTGCAGTGCCCTGTGTACTATGTGCAGTGTCCTGTGTACTATGTGCAGTGTGTCCTGTGTACTATGTGCAGTGTGTCCTGTGTACTATGTGCAGGGTCCTGTGTAGTGTGCAGGGTGTACTATGTGCAGTGCCCTGTGTACTATGTGCAGTGTCCTGTGTACTATGTGCAGTGTCCTGTGTACTATGTGCAGTGTCCTGTGTACTATGAGCAGTGTGTCCTGTGTACTATGAGCAGTGTGTCCTGTGTACTATGTGCAGTGTGTCCTGTGTACTATGTGCAGTGTGTCCTGTGTACTATGTGCAGTGTCCTGTGTACTATGTGCAGTGTCCTGTGTACTATGTGCAGTGTCCTGTGTACTATGTGCAGGGTGTACTATATGCAGTGTCCTGTGTACTATATGCAGTGCCCTGTGTACTATGTGCAGTGTCCTGTGTACTATGTGCAGTGCCCTGTGTACTATGTGCAGTGTCCTGTGTACTATGTGCAGTGTCCTGTGTACTATGTGCAGGGTGTACTATATGCAGTGTCCTGTGTACCATGTGCAGTGTCCTGTGTACTATGTTCAGTGTCCTGTGTACTATGTGCAGTGTCCTGTGTACTATGTGCAGTGTCCTGTGTACTATGTGCAGGGGTCCTGTGTACTATGTGCAGTGTCCTGTGTACTATGTGCAGTGTCCTGTGTACTATGTGCAGTGTCCTGTGTACTATGTGCAGTGTGTACTATGTGCAGTGCCCTGTGTGCTATGTGCAGTGAGTGCTATGTGCAGGGTCCTGTGTACAATGTGCAGGGTCCTGTGTACTATGTGCAGTGTCCTGTGTACTATGTGCAGGGTCCTGTGTAGTGTGCAGGGTGTACTATATGCAGTGTCCTGTGTGCTATGTGCAGTGTCCTGTGTGCTATGTGCAGTGTCCTGTGTGCTATGTGCAGTGTCCTGTGTACTATGTGCAGTGTCCTGTGTACTATGTGCAGTGTCCTGTGTACTATGTGCATGGTCCTGTGTACTATGTGCAGTGCCCTGTGTACTATGTGCAGTGTCCTGTGTACTATGTGTAGTGTGTACTATGTGTCGTGTGTACTATGTGCAGGGTCCTGTGTACTATGTGTAGGGTCCTGTGTGTTATGTGCAGGGTCCTGTGTACTATGTGCAGGGTGTACTATGTGCAATGTCCTGTGTACTATGTGCAGTGTCCTGTGTACTATGTGCAGGGTCCTGTGTACTATGTGCAGGGTCCTGTGTACTATGTGCAGGGTCCTGTGTACTATGTGCAGGGTCCTGTGTACTATGTGCAGGGTCCTGTGTACTATGTGCAGTGTCCTGTGTACTATGTGCAGTGTCCTGTGTACTGTGTGCAGGGTCCTGTGTACTATGTGCAGGGTCCTGTGTACTATGTGCAGGGTCCTGTGTACTATGTGCAGTGTCCTGTGTACTATGTGCAGGGTCCTGTGTAGTGTGCAGGGTGTACTATATGCAGTGTCCTGTGTGCTATGTGCAGTGTCCTGTGTGCTATGTGCAGTGTCCTGTGTGCTATGTGCAGGGTCCTGTGTACTATGTGCAGTGTCCTGTGTACTATGTGCAGTGTCCTGTGTACTATGTGCATGGTCCTGTGTACTATGTGCAGTGCCCTGTGTACTATGTGCAGTGCCCTGTGTACTATGTGCAGTGTGTACTATGTGCAGTGTCCTGTGTACTATGTGCAGTGTCCTGTGTACTATGTGTAGTGTGTACTATGTGTCGTGTGTACTATGTGCAGGGTCCTGTGTGTTATGTGCAGGGTCCTGTGTACTATGTGCAGGGTGTACTATGTGCAATGTCCTGTGTACTATGTGCAGTGTCCTGTGTACTATGTGCAGTGTCCTGTGTACTATGTGCAGGGTCCTGTGTACTATGTGCAGGGTCCTGTGTACTATGTGCAGTGTCCTGTGTAGTGTGTGCAGTGTGTACTATGTGCAGTGTCCTGTGTACTGTGTGCAGTGTGTACTATGTGCAGTGTCCTGTGTACTATGTGCAGGGTCCTGTGTACTATGTGCAGGGTCCTGTGTACTATGTGCAGGGTCCTGTGTACTATGTGCAGTGTGTACTATGTGCAGTGTCCTGTGTACTATGTGCAGGGTCCTGTGTACTATGTGCAGTGTGTACTATGTGCAGGGTCCTGTGTACTATGTGCAGTGTCCTGTGTACTATGTGCAGGGTCCTGTGTACTATGTGCAGTGTCCTGTGTACTATGTGCAGGGTGTACTATATGCAGTGTCCTGTGTACTATATGCAGTGCCCTGTGTACTATGTGCAGTGTCCTGTGTACTATGTGCAGGGTCCTGTGTACTATGTGCAGGGTCCTGTGTACTATGTGCAGTGTCCTGTGTACTATGTGCAGGGTGTACTATATGCAGTGTCCTGTGTACTATGTGCAGGGTCCTGTGTACTATGTGCAGTGTCCTGTGTACTATGTGCAGGGTCCTGTGTACTATGTGCAGGGTCCTGTGTACTATGTGCAGTGTCCTGTGTACTGTGTGCAGTGTGTACTATGTGCAGGGTCCTGTGTGCAATGTGCAGGGGTCCTGTGTACTATGTGCAGTGTCCTGTGTACTATGTGCAGTGCCCTGTGTACTATGTGCAGTGTCCTGTGTACTATGTGCAGGGTCCTGTGTACTATGTGCAGGGTACTGTGTACTATGTGCAGGGTACTGTGTACTATGTGTAGTGTCCTGTGTACTATGTGTAGTGTCCTGTGTACTATGTCCAGGGTCCTGTGTACTATGTGCAGTGTGTACTATGTGCAGTGTCCTGTGTACTATGTGCAGTGTCCTGTGTACTATGTGCAGGGTCCTGTGTACTATGTGTAGTGTCCTGTGTACTATGTGCAGTGTCCTGTGTACTATGTGCAGGGTCCTGTGTAGTGTGCAGGGTGTACTATATGCAGTGTCCTGTGTGCTATGTGCAGTGTCCTGTGTACTATGTGTAGTGTCCTGTGTACTATGTGCAGGGTCCTGTGTACTATGTGCAGTGACCTGTGTACTATGTGCAGTGACCTGTGTACTATGTGCAGGGTCCTGTGTACTATGTGCAGTGACCTGTGTACTATGTGCAGTGTGTCCTGTGTACTATGTGCAGTGTGTCCTGTGTACTATGTGCAGTGTGTCCTGTGTACTATGTGCAGTGTCCTGTGTACTATGTGCAGTGTCCTGTGTACTATGTGCGGTGTCCTGTGTACTATGTGCAGTGTCCTGTGTACTATGTGCAGGGTCCTGTGTACTATGTGCAGTGTCCTGTGTACTATGTGCAGTGTCCTGTGTACTATGTGCAGTGTCCTGTGTACTATGTGCAGTGCCCTGTGTACTATGTGCAGTGTGTACTATGTGCAGGGTCCTGTGTACTATGTGCAGTGTCCTGTGTACTATGTGTAGTGTGTACTATGTGTGTACTATGTGTCGTGTGTACTATGTGCAGGGTCCTGTGTACTATGTGTAGGGTCCTGTGTGTTATGTGCAGGGTCCTGTGTACTATGTGCAGGGAACTGTGTACTATGTGCAATGTCCTGTGTACTATGTGCAGTGTCCTGTGTACTATGTGCAGTGTGTCCTGTGTACTATATGCAGTGTCCTGTGTACTATGTGCAGGGGTCCTGTGTACTATATGCAGTGTCCTGTGTACTATGTGCAGTGCCCTGTGTACTATGTGCAGTGCCCTGTGTACTATGTGCAGTTTCCTGTGTATAGTGCAGGGGTCCTGTGTGCTATGTGCAGTGTGTACTATGTGCAGTGCCCTGTGTACTATGTGCAGTGCCCTGTGTACTATGTGCAGGGTCCTGTGTACTATGTGCATGGTGTGTGTACTATGTGCAGGGGTCCTGTGTACTATGTGCAGTGTGTACTATGTGCAATGTCCTGTGTGCTATGTGCAGGGTCCTGTGTACTATGTGCAGTGTCCTGTGTACTATGTGCAGTGTCCTGTGTACTATGTGCAGTGCCCTGTGTGCTATGTGCAGTGCCCTGTGTACTATGTGCAGGGTCCTGTGTACTATGTGCAGGGTCCTGTGTACTATGTGCAGTGTCCTGTGTGCTATGTGCAGTGTCCTGTGTGCTATGTGCAGTGTCCTGTGTACTATGTGCAGTGTCCTGTGTACTATGTGCAGTGTGTGTACTATGTGCAGTGTGTGTACTATGTGCAGGGTGTGTACTATGTGCAGGGTGTGTACTATGTGCAGGGTGTGTACTATGTGCAGGGTGTGTACTATGTGCAGGGTGTGTACTATGTGCAGGGTGTGTACTATGTGCAGGGTGTGTACTATGTGCAGGGTGTGTACTATGTGCAGGGTGTGTACTATGTGCAGGGTGTGTACTATGTGCAGGGTGTGTACTATGTGCAGGGTGTGTACTATGTGCAGGGTGTGTACTATGTGCAGGGTGTGTACTATGTGCAGGGTGTGTACTATGTGCAGGGTGTGTACTATGTGCAGGGTGTGTACTATGTGCAGGGTGTGTACTATGTGCAGGGTGTGTACTATGTGCAGGGTGTGTACTATGTGCAGGGTGTGTACTATGTGCAGGGTGTGTACTATGTGCAGGGTGTGTACTATGTGCAGGGTGTGTACTATGTGCAGGGTGTGTACTATGTGCAGGGTGTGTACTATGTGCAGGGTGTGTACTATGTGCAGGGTGTGTACTATGTGCAGGGTGTGTACTATGTGCAGGGTGTGTACTATGTGCAGGGTGTGTACTATGTGCAGGGTGTACTATGTGCAGGGTGTACTATGTGCAGGGGTCCTGTGTACTATGTGCAGTGCTCTGTGTACTATGTGCAGTTTCCTGTGTACTATGTGCAGTGCTCTGTGTACTATGTGCAGGGGTCCTGTGTACTATGTGCAGTGTCCTGTGTACTATGTGCAGGGTGTGTACTATGTGCAGGGTGTGTACTATGTGCAGGGTGTGTACTATGTGCAGGGTGTGTACTATGTGCAGGGTGTGTACTATGTGCAGGGTGTGTACTATGTGCAGGGTGTGTACTATGTGCAGGGTGTGTACTATGTGCAGGGTGTGTACTATGTGCAGGGTGTGTACTATGTGCAGGGTGTGTACTATGTGCAGGGTGTGTACTATGTGCAGGGTGTGTACTATGTGCAGGGTGTGTACTATGTGCAGGGTGTGTACTATGTGCAGGGTGTGTACTATGTGCAGGGTGTGTACTATGTGCAGGGTGTGTACTATGTGCAGGGTGTGTACTATGTGCAGGGTGTGTACTATGTGCAGGGTGTGTACTATGTGCAGGGTGTGTACTATGTGCAGGGTGTGTACTATGTGCAGGGGTCCTGTGTACTATGTGCAGTGCTCTGTGTACTATGTGCAGGGGTCCTGTGTACTATGTGCAGGGGTCCTGTGTACTATATGCAGTGTCCTGTGTACTATGTGCAGGGTGTGTACTATGTGCAGGGTGTGTACTATGTGCAGGGTGTGTACTATGTGCAGGGTCCTGTGTACTATGTGCAGTGTCCTGTGTACTATGTGCAGTGTCCTGTGTACTATGTACTATGTGCAGTTTCCTGTGTACTATGTACTATGTGCAGTTTCCTGTGTATAGTGCAGGGCGCCAGATTCATCATCTGTGGCTCCTATTCTTCATGAATCTGGAGCCCCCTGCACCGCCTCTCTTTTTGGCTCCCATGGGGCACGTGACGCGATTCTGTCAGACTCTGTGGGGCAAATTTACTTACCCGGCCCATTCGCGATCCAGCGGCGCGTTCTCTGCTCTGGATTCGGGTCCGGCCGGGATTTATGAAGGTAGTTCCTCCGCCGTCCACCAGGTGGCGCTGCTGCGCTGAAAATCATCTCCACGCGCCGGAATGCACCTCCTCGGACCAGGTGAAGGTAAGCGGTCACCAAGCGACACTTTTTCGGGTTTTAAATGCGGCGGTTTTTCCGAATACGTCGGGATTTTGTTCGGCCACGCCCCCCGATTTCCGTCGCGCGCATGCCGGCGCCGATGCGCCACAATCCGATCGCGTGCGACACAATCCCGGGGCAATTCAGGTACAATCGGCGCAAATCGGAAATATTCGGGTAACACGTCGGGAAAACGCGATTCGGGCCCTTAGTAAATGACCCCCTGTATGTTAAGTCTGGAACACGGACCGACTGAGCACCGGAGCGCCACCTCCAGTGCAAAAAAATTTGTGTCGCGTGATGACTCGCGCAGCCGCGACACAAAACGGTCACGAGCGAAACGCAAATGTGCGGACACTTCTTATACCTGTGCAAGAAGAATTGGATGCTGGGAAGATTGGAAGATATCAACTTAATCAAAAAAATTGGTGATCCTCTTCTTTGGTGTTTGAAGAATAAAAGAATAATAAAAAATGTTTTTTCTAAGTAATAATATATAATTTTCAGAAGGGACAATATTAAGAATGTCACAAAAATATAGAGAATCGATCGGACATTTTGGGACTTGGCGATACCTATTGTGTCTGTGATTTTTACTGTTTACAGACGGTCCCCTACTTAAGAACGCCTGACTTACATACGACCCCTAGTTACAAACGGACCTCTGGATATTGGTAATTTCCTGTACTTTCGTCCTAGGCTACAATAATCAGCTGTAACAGTTATCACCGGCGTCTGTAATGAAGATTTATTGTTACTCCTGGTTCTTATGACAACCCAACATTTTTTAAAATCCAATTGTCACAGAGACCAAAATAATTTGGACTGGGGTTACAGTTCCGACTTACATACAAACTCAACTTAAGAACAAACCTACAGAACCTATCTTGTATGTAACCCGGGTACTGGCTGTATTTTGTTTTATATCAGTTCTAGGGAAAGGGGGTGACTTAAACTTTTAGGGTTTTACTCTTTTTTAATTATTTTTAAAACTTTTTTGAAACTTTTTACTATTTTTTAGACTCTCTGTCAGCACGCTAGCAGTCTCCCAGGCACAGAGTTTGGCATCTTCCTGCAGTCTCAGGCAGTCCAGGTAGTGCCCTGCTGTTTTAAAGTGACCCATCCTGTGCTGCTTGGTCCTGTCCGAAGAGTGAGAAGGTGTGGGCTGGGTCGGATTGGAGCTCAAAGATTCTGGTAGCAATAAGTTTGTTACTGCCTAAATCGCTGTGTTGGCACTTTGGGAAAAGCTAGTGTGTTTTGGGTCTTATTTTGGGCACTCGATCTCTAAAAGGTTCTCCATCACTGCTCTAGGGTACATTGCAGTATGTGGCCTTGGGTTGGGGGAGTGATGATCGGAACCGAGACAGCGAGCGCTTTGTTTCTACAACAACAACACACTATGATCTAACCATGTGCACCAAACAAACATCAAACACAGTGGGGCAGATTTACTTACCCGGTCCATTCGCGATCCAGCGGCGCGTTCTCTGCGGTGGATTCGTGTCTTCCGACGTCCACCAGATGTTGCTGCTGCGCTGAAGTTCCCCGAGGTCCGCTGGAATGCCCTGAAATTCACCGGCCTATTCCTAGTGAAGGTAAGCGCGAGCCCCGCGACACTTTTTTTCTTTTTTTAATGCGGCGGTTTTTCCGAATCTGTCGGGTTTTCGTTCGGCCACGTCCCACAATTTCCGTCGCGTGCATGCCGGCGCCGATGCGACACAATCCAATCGTGTGCGCCAAAATCCCAGTGGCAATACAGGGAAAATCAGCGCAAATCGGAAATATTCGGGTAACACGTCGGGAAAACGCAAATCGGGCCCTTAGTAAATGATCCCCACTATGATCTAACCATGTGCACCAAACAAACATCAAACACATGATGGCACATTGTATACAGACCGGCTCATGTTGTAGAGCCGGGAAACAAGTTACTGAAGTATTGGTGTCTGGAGTAGATGTTAACAATTGTGGGGTCAATGTTTACTTCCTATATGAGCATTATAGGCGGGGCCGGATTATAGGCGGGGCCGGATTATAGGCGGGGCCGGATTATAGGCGGGGCCGGATTATAGGCGGGGCCGGATTATAGGCGGGGCCGGATTATAGGCGGGGCCGGATTATAGACTTTCTTACAGTAGGAGGCGTCTCAGAAATATCTCACAACTTATTTCATCCTCATCCTAAGCGCCCGGCCCCGTATATCCTCACATCACAAGCTGGTTCTTACCTCTGGGTCCGGCACATTCTGTGTTACCTTCCCGTTCGGATCCTGAGCTGTGAATCCCATGATAATTTGGGTAAGTAAAAACGCAACAATTTGCAGCTTTGAGGACATCTCTGAGGAGTTCTGGGTGATGAGAAGATATTATTACAGGACGGGGTAAAAGCTGAAGTAGGATGGATAGAAGATGGGAGAAAGATGGGAGAGAATTTCGATAGCTGAAGAACTTGTGGATGACTTGTTCTCCGGTGGACAATCGTTTTGAGATATGGAGCCACAACTTTTATTATTATATAGTAAAATTATTTCTTCTCTTCTTACTGTATATACAAACACAAGAAAAGTTATAAAGAAATAAACTTCTAGGGCGGGAACGGGAGATTTTCTTCTCGTCCAGACAATCATCGGCCCCTGTCTGTTTCGTGATTAAAGAAGAATAAAAGTCATGAAGATAAAAAATGTTTTTTTTTTTCCTAAGGAATAATAAATTATTTGCAGAAGGCACAGTATTAAGAACTTCACAAAAATATAGAAAATATACGCAAATCCCTTCTAAGACGAAATATAAACCGATGCAAAATAATATGTACGATAATCATTTGCCCTTCTAACACAAGAAGAAAGAAAAAATTAATAAAAAAAATCATCTACATATGAGAAATACCTTTGATTGGACTAAAGACATGTCAATCATCCTAGTATGAATAAAAAGGGAACTAGTCATCAGAAATTGTCCTAATAAACCACTGCCATGTATAATGCACAGTTTATGGGGCAGATTTACTTACCCGGTCCATTCGCGATTCAGGTCTGGCCGGGATTCACTAAGGTAGTTCCTCCGCCGTCCACCAGGTGGCGCTGCTGCGCTGAAGAGCATCGTTCCGCACTGGAGTTCACCGAGCCGGACCAAGTGAAGGTAAGCGCGTCCCAAGCGACACTTTTTTTTGTTTTAAATGCAGCGCTTTTTCCGAATCCGTCGGGTTTTCGCTCGGCCACGCCCCCCGATTTCCATCGTGTGCATGCCAGCGCTGATGCACCAAAATCCAATCGCATGCGCCAAAATCCCGGGGCAATACAGGGAAAATCGGCGCAAATTGGAAATATTCGGGTAACACGTCGGGAAAACGCGAATCGGGCCCTTAGTAAATGACCCCCAATGTCTCACTTTAAAGTAGATTTTCTAGATGATTCCACCGTGTTGGGTCATGAAAGAAACACGATCTGGGAGGTGTTCAGCTGCTTGACAACATACTGGCAGCGGTTAATTTGGGTACATTTCTGCTGACAGGTTCCCTTTAAACAGGAGTAAATCAGCACAGTAGCATTACACTCCTATGCACCGAGCACGGGAGATGAAGAGTGAGGGCGCAGGAGCGGAACCATCCTTAGAGACGCTGGCACGGCCCCGCCCTATATAGAGACCCTCTGTTTTATAAGACCCGGATCACTGCGCTAAAACTGGGGCACATATTAACATGTTACCAATTTCTCATCCCCCCCCAAGAATGAGGGAAGGTAAAGAGAAATGTAAAAAATTCTCCAGACTTACTAATAACAATGGTGGTCACAGATTAGAAACATTTGTGACCCTTACACCCTCCTGTACTCCCTCAACCAAAGGGGAACGCAAACACAAAACAGACGGCGGCCAATGATTGGTTGTAAGAGAAGAAAATCTCCTCCAGTTGAGTTATTATGTTTATTTACAGTAAAAAGAGAAAAAATATTTTAATTATATAATATTGAAAGTTATATTTATCTGCCACTTATCCCCCCCCCCCCCCATTAACCCATTCTCCTCCATAGAGAGTAAAGATTAGAAGATATTAGATAATATTTCAGAGGACACCATCTTAATGCAGATATAGGGACAGAGGGAGTTGAGTACAATGGAAGTGTCTCACCAGACTTCGACCTCTCAGTGGCAGCGATATGTCCTCGTCGGAGGGTTGCGGTGACTGCTCTATTGTCCCAGAATTGGCTCCTTTTTGTCTTCTCCCGAAGTTGTAAATTAGATGTCAAACAATAACACCATCTCCTCTCAGGTTTCACCTGTCACGTTACCATCTATCACTTTAGATGCATCTCCCTGGACACTATTGGAAAAAATAAGAATATTTCAAAATTTAGGAGAGGTAGATGTCCCTGCCCTCAGAAATTCCTTTTAGCTAGGCCAGGATGCCTGGCCAATAAAACCAGTATCTCCAGGAACCAGATCCTATCATAAAACGGATGCTGATGAGACCCACAGGACCACCGCGGACGATGACGTCAGCCGACACCTGGGACCAGAATGTAAGTGGTACCCGGCTTTCGCCAGAGCTCGCTGCAAAGCAGGTTGGACTTGCTGAGGTGTGGTACCACCAGGTCGTTACACAGTTGTCCACGGGGGCAGCCAAGTGATGTTGAGCATAATCGTAGTCGGAGACAGGCAGGAGGTCAGGACTGGCAGCACAGGATCAGAGTCGGGGATGTAGCAATAGGTCAGGGCAGGCAGCAAAGGAGCGAGGTCAGGAACGGAATCGGGGTCATAACGGGAAATCACAATATCAGCACAGGGCATGTGACAAAGCTTTTTCTCAGGCACAAGGCACGAAGATCCGGCAGCAGGGAGAGGTAGGTCTAAATAGATTTCTTGGAAATGGCCAGCGCCAATTGACAGTGCAATGGCCCTTTACATTTTCTGAAGCTGGCGTGCGCGTGCCCTAGGAGAGAGGGACAGGTGAGAAGATCGGGATATGGGTCACAGGAGCACTTGGGACAGTTCATCCCCCCCCTTCCGCCTCCCCCTCTTTTTAGGCTGGAGAAATTTCCGCAAAAGATCCTGCTCCAGGATATTGTCCTCAGGCTCCCAGAACCTCTCGTCCAGACCGAACCCCTCCAGTCGACAAGAAAGAACCGCTTTCCTCTGACCAACTTCATACCCAGGTCCTCCTTTACCTCATAGACATTAGTTGCATCAGCCTCAGGAGAAGGTGGAGGTACCTGTCGGGAGAAGCGGTTCAGGATGACAGGCTTCAGGAGGGAGACAAGGAAGGAGTTTGGGATGCGCATCGTAGGAGGAAGGCGGAGCTTGTATGCCACGGGATTGATGCGCTTCAGCACCTCAAAAGGACCCAGGAAACGTGGCCCAAGTTTATGGCTTGGAATCTTCAGCCGGACATATCTGGAGGAGAGCCACACTTTGTCACCTGGAGAAAAAACTTGGGAAGGTCTGCGTTTCTCATCAGCCTGAGTTTTGGTGTGGGCCCAGGTGAACTTAAGGTCTTCTACCAACTTTTCCACAACAGGAACATCAGAAGACACGGAGAGAGGAAGAGGTGACCGTGGATGTCGTCCATAAACAACAAAGAAAGGAGTGGCACCGGCAGAAAAACCTTGAGGTTTTTATTGAGACCACGGTAATCGATGCAAGGACGGAGGGAACCATCCTTCTTGGCCACAAAGAAGAATCCAGCACCAGTAGCGGAAGACGACTTGCGGATGAATCCCTTTGCAAATTCTCATTGATGTAGGCCTGACATAGCAGCGGTTTCGGGCACAGATAATGGGTAGATGTGACCTCGTGGAGGAGATGTACCCAGCAGCAGGTCAATGGGACGGTGTGGTGGCAGAATCTCTGCTTGCTTCTCAGAGAAAACATCTGCATAGTCCTTATAAGAAGAGGGAAGACCTGCCAGCTGCTTGGAGGAGTCCACAGAAGACGGACACCGAATGGAGAGCCATGAGACAGAGGGAATCGCACTCCGCTCCCTAGCGAAGGATTTCCCAAGTCTGCCAGTCAAGCACCAGAGCATCATGCTGCAACCACCGGAGGCCCAAAGCACTGAGGATGTAGACCGGGGAGCAACCCCCCCCAATTAGCAGAGACTGGGGCTCAGTACGATACTCGACTGGGTCATGGAAAATCTGTCCATTGCCGGAAGAGATAACCAGCAGCTTCTCTAGGCAAACCACAGGAAAGTGATCCGGAAATGTTATAGATGATAATTCTGCATTACATGATACTGTAGAAATGTCTGAGGCAGGTAGGACTGAGTGTACAGGAATCCGTGTCCTTCACCCCTGTCCAGCAGAACAACGAGGGAGAGAGTCCACCCACATTGTTGTAGTGACCCGCAGACAGAGGATCCGGTGGCCCACATTTATCAGTACCAGTACAGTCTGTACTAGCTGCAGTTTGCCTGTGTAGTGTGCAGAGTGCGGCAGATTCCTCAAAAGTGGCGCCACTTTGGGACCCTCAGTGTCAGGGGGCCCCGTCATCCAATCTGACACAATGGGGCAGATTTACTTACCCGGTCCATTCGCGATCCAGCGGTGCGTTCTCTGCGGTGGATTCGGGTCCGGCCGGGATTCACTAAGGTAGTACCTCCGACGTCCACCAGGTGGCGCTGCTGCACTGAAGTCTGCTGAAATGCACTCAAGTACACCGGCCTATTCCTAGTGAAGGTAAGTGCAAGCTCCGCAACACTTTTTGTTTTTAAATGCGGCGTTTTTTTCGAATCCGTCGGGTTTTCGTTCGGCCACGCCCTCCGATTTCCGTTGCGTCCATGCCTTGCCGGTGCACCAAAATCCAATCGCGTGCGCTAAAATCCCAGTACAATACAGGGAAAATCGGCGCAAATCGGAAATATTCGGGTAACACGCCGGGAAAACGTGAATCGGGCCCTTAGTAAATGACCCCCAATAAGTAGAGGATGTGCACCATTATATACATATTATAGTGCACATTGTACAACAAAATGGGGCACATTTACTTCCCCGGTCCAAGGAGTTCCCAGTACATCATGCTGTACATCATGCTGTATACATCCGCGTATAATTCCTTGTGCCACGATTCACTAAGAACGTGCGTCCGATTTCCTGCATGTGTCACTTCTCCGCTCAGGTCCCAGGAGTTCACCTTCTTCTTGCTGGTGCATGTAAGTGCATTGTCTGTGTATAATGCGCTGTGCGGGGAGTCACTAAGATCCTGCACCCGATATCCTGCATGTGTCGCTTCCCCGCTCAGGTCCCCGGAGTTCACCTTCTTCTTCCTGGTGCATGTAAGTGCATTGTCCGTGTATAATGCGCTGTGCGAGGAGTCACTAACATCCTGCGCCCGATATCCTGCATGTGTCACTTCCCCGCTCAGGTCCCCGGAGTTCTCCTTCTTCTTCCTGGTGCATGTAAGTGCATTGTCCGTGTATAATGCGCTGTGCGGGGAGTCACTGAGATCGAGCACCTGATATCCTGCATGTGTCACTTCCCCGCTCAGGTCCCTGGAGTTCACCTTCTTCTTCCTGGTGCATGTAAGTGCATTATCTGTGTATAATGCGCTGTGCGGGGAGTCACTAAGATCCTGCGCCCCGATATCCTGCAGGTGTCGCTTCCCCGCTCAGGTCCCCGGAGTTCACCTTCTTCTTCCTGGTGCATGTAAGTGCATTGTCCGTGTATAATGCGCTGTGCGGGGAGTCACTATGATCCTGCGCCCGATATCCTGCATGTGTGGTTTCCCCACTCAGGTCCCTGGAGTTCACCTTCTTCTTCCTGGTGCATGTAAGTGCATTGTCCGTGTATAATGCGCTGTGCGGGGAGTCACTAAGATCCTGCAACTGATATCCTGCATGTGTCGCTTCCCCGCTCAGGTCCCCGGAGTTCACCTTCTTCTTCCTGGTGCATGTAAGTCTGTTGTCCGTGTATAATGCGCTGTGCGGGGAGTCACTAAGATCGTGCGCCCGATATCCTGCATATGTCGCTTCCCCGCTCAGGTCCCCGGAGTTCACCTTCTTCTTCCTGGTGCATGTAAGTGCATTGTCCGTGTATAATGCGCTGTGCGGGGAGTCACTAAGATCCTGCGCCCGATATCCTGCATGTGTCGCTTCCCCGCTCAGGTCCCCGGAGTTCACCTTCTTCTTCCTGGTGCATGTAAGTGCATTGTCCGTGTATAATGTGCTGTGCGGGGAGTCACTAACATCGTGCGCCCGATATCCTGCATGTGTCACTTCCCCGCTCAGGTCCCCGGAGTTCACCTTCTTCTTCCTGGTGCATGTAAGTGCATTGTCTGTGTATAATGTGCTGTGCGGGGAGTCACTAACATCGTGCGCCCGATATCCTGCATGTGTCGCTTCCCCGCTCAGGTCCCCGGAGTTCACCTTCTTCTTCCTGGTGCATGTAAGTGCATTGTCCATGTATAATGCGCTGTGCGGGGAGTCACTAAGATCCTGCGCCCGATATCCTGCATGTGTCGCTTCCCCACTCAGGTCCCGAGAGTTCACCTTCTTCTTCCTGGTGCATGTAAATGCATTGTCCGTGTATAATGCGCTGTGCGGGGAGTCACTAAGATTGTGCGTCCGATATCCTGCATGTGTCCCTTCCCCGCTCAGGTCCCCGGAGTTCACCTTCTTCTTCCTGGTGCATGTAAGTGCATTGTCCGTGTATAATGCGCTGTGCGGGGAGTCACTAAGATCCTGCACCCGATATCCTGCATGTGTCGCTTCCCCGCTCAGGTCCCCGGAGTTCACCTTCTTCTTCCTGGTGCATGTAAGTGCATTGTCCGTGTATAATGTGCTGTGCAGGGAGTCACTAAGATCCTGCGCCTGATATCCTGCATGTGTCGCTTCCCCGCTCAGGTCCCCGGAGTTCACCTTCTTCTTCCTGGTGCATGTAAGTGCATTGTCCGTGTATAATGCGCTGTGCGGGGAGTCACTAAGATCCTGCGCCCGATATCCTGCATGTGTCACTTCCCCGCTCAGGTCCTCGGAGTTCACCTTCTTCTTCCTGGTGCATGTAAGTGCATTGTCCGTGTATAATGCGCTGTGCGGGGAGTCACTAAGATCCTGCATCCGATATCCTGCATGTGTCACTTCCCCGCTCAGGTCCCCGGAGTTCTCCTTCTTCTTCCTGGTGCATGTAAGTGCATTGTCCGTGTATAATGCGCTGTGCGGGGAGTCACTAAGATCCTGCACCCGATATCCTGCATGTGTCACTTCCCCGCTCAGGTCCCCGGAGTTCTCCTTCTTCTTCCTGGTGCATGTAAGTGCATTGTCCGTGTATAATTCGCTTTGCACGGGGAGGTCTGGACTTGTTCCTAAAGCTCCTCTGATCCCCTTACTGATAATTGGTAAATTGTTCCCGTGGATTGCTGTGGATCTGGTAGGACCATTACCTGCAGCCAGAAGTTCTGGAAAATCATTCGTCCTGATGGTAGTGGATGACGCTACCGGGTACCCAGAAGCTGTCGCACCGTCCTCCGTCCTGGTAGCCATAACAGAGGAAGGGTTTCTAAACCAAGCCCACAATGACCCACAGATATCTCAGGCCCAGAAGTCCCAGCTGTGGGGGGACTTCCCTTCACTGGGAAAACCTAGCTCACAGTCCACCATATGGACACAGGAGGCCATCACCCAACATGGCAGGCAGCCCAATGCGTCTCCTGAGAAGTGCAGGCTGACATGATTGGGAGACGCTAGGCCCGGGTGTTGTATCCTGCTTCTGCTGATTTATGGCCCAGAACAATGGGAGAGTCCGGCTCCAGTAGTTTGATACCATCAGTAGGTTTACAATAGGGAGCACCTGCTTCATCAGATCCTGATCCCTCTTGATGTGCCTCCAACTGTCCATGTGTGGTCCCTATCAGGGTGCTGTCCAGTCTGTGACCTTCTCGTTACTTTACTTTATTAAGTTTATTAAGTTTACTATATAAAGTTTAATCTTGTTAATTTCCACACTGAGATTATCCAGAAGTCACACATTGGGGCAGATTTACTTACCCGGTCCATTCGCGATCCAGCGGCGCGTTCTCTGCGCTGGATTCGGGTCCGGACGGGATTTATTAAGGCAGTTCCTCCGCCTTAGTCCACAAAGAAAAACAGTGACCCGGCACCATCCAACCATTAACAGAAATCTCCAATGTAACCCGGCGTGGATCTTGGTAGGGTAGTTATAGCCTTCTTGCACAACTCCTCAAGATACGGTGGTGCTCAGCCAGAGCAAAAAGCAGTCCATAAAACATAAACAGAAAACAATGGCACTCACCAATTCGGTGCGAAGATATCTTTATTCAAGGTGTGTACATAGGCAGAGCTGCTACGCTGAAAAGCAGCGGAACGCAGTGGAGTTTACCGGCTCGGGCTGAGTGAAGGTAAGTGCAAGCTCCGCGACAGATTTTTTTTTTTTAAATGCTGCGTTTTTTCCGAATCCGTCGGGTTTTCGTTCGGTCATGCCCCCTGATTTCCGTCGCGTGCACGCCGGTACCGATGCGCCACAATCCGATCGCGTGCGCCAAAATCCCGGGCCAATTCAGGGGAAAACGGTGCAAATCAGAAAAATTCGGGTAACACGTCAGGAAAACGCAAATCGGGCCCTTAGTAAATGACCCCCAATGTGTGGTCCTCACCCGACAATCAGGCCTGGAAGTGCCAGATAGCAATGACAGCAGATGCTGTCATAAAATAATTGCCAAACATTAACAAGGTCAGCAAGAGGGATTGGCCCCTATCTCTAAGGTCACAGCTAGAAAAGACCCTCTTGCTATACACATCAAAGGAAAATGTGGCATCATAACTCCACACCGGTCTCTCTACCTCCCAGTGATATGCCCTCTGCTCCCCTAGTAATGTGCACTCTACACCCCAGTAATGTGCCCTCTGCTCCCCCAGTAATGTGCCCTCTGCTCCCCCAGTAATGTGCCCTCTGCTCCCCCAGTAATGTGCCCTCTGCCCCCTAGTAATGTGCCCTCTGCACCCCAGTAATGTACCCTCTGCCCCCTAGTAATGTGCACTCTACACCCCAGTAATGTACCCTCTGCCCCCTAGTAATGTGCACTCTACACCCCAGTAATGTACCCTCTGCTCCCCCAGTAATGTACCCTCTGCTCCCCCAGTAATGTGCCCTCTGCTCCCCAGTAATGTGCCCTCTGCCCCCTAGTAATGTGCCCTCTGCCCCCTAGTAATATGCCCTCTGCCCCCCCAGTAATGTGCCCTCTGCTCCCCAGTAATGTGCCCTCTGCCCCCTAGTAATGTGCCCTCTGCCCCCTAGTAATATGCCCTCTGCCCCCCCAGTAATGTGCCCTCTGCTCCCCCAGTAATGTGCCCTCTGCTCCCCCAGTAATGTGCCCTCTACCCCCGCCAGTAATATGCCCTCTGCTCCCCCAGTAATGTACCCTCTGCTCCCCCAGTAATGTACCCTCTGCTCCCCCAGTAATGTACCCTCTGCTCCCCCAGTAATGTGCCCTCTGCTCCCCAGTAATGTACTCTCTGCCCCCTAGTAATGTGCTCTCTGCCCCCTAGTAATATGCCCTCTGCCCCCCCCAGTAATGTGCCCTCTGCTCCCCCAGTAATGTGCCCTCTACCCCCGCCAGTAATGTGCCCTCTGTCCCCCCCAGTAATGTGCCCTCTGCTCCCCCAGTAATGTGCCCTCTGCTCCCCCAGTAATGTGCCCTCTGCTCCCCCAGTAATGTGCCCTCTGCTCCCCCAGTAATGTGCCCTCTGCTCCCCCAGTAATGTGCCCTCTACCCCCGCCAGTAATGTGCCCTCTGCCCCCCAGTAATGTGCCATCTGCCCCAATCCTGACAGAAAATAACAGACATGTAGATATTTTGGCTAATAAATTAAAGAATTCATCCCCTGGTGATATGTATTCAGGCCCTTTGCTGTGACTTATATGTAACTCAAACGATGCCAATTTCCTTCTGATCCTACTTGAGATGGTTCTACTCCTTCATTGGAGTTCAGCTGTGTTCATTAAACTGATTGGACTTGATTAGGAAAGGCTCACATCTGTCTATATAAGACCTCACAGTGCATGTCAGAGCACATGAGAATCATGAGGTCTAAGGAACTGCCCAAGGAGCTCAGAGACAGAATTGTGTCAAGGCAAGGTTATAAAATAATTTCTCCAGCTAACTAATTTCAGGTTTTCGTGTGACCCAACAGGCTCCCTTCCTGAACCTTAGTCCCTTCCTCATCACATCCCTTTCCATCACTTCCTTGGTTCACCCTGGTGGTCACTTGTAGCAGCTGTGTAACTACATTACAGTATTTTTCACATTACAATGTCTGGGAATATCTATGTATAGGGAATGCTGTAACCATGGATGTCCAAAAAGGCTGGCCATACTCTTACCTTACCCGACAAGGCCGGACGTGTGATTGCTTGGCTTATACCCCGGCCCATGCCCCAGTATTATGCATGTTGATATCTAAGTTTTCCTTCATGAAGGAGGAGCCGTACACATTTTATTCTACATTAGGGATTCTGATGGGAAGACAATCTTAGGTTTTGGCTGAATGAAATAGCAAATAAACGTTTTCACCGATAAAGTATCTACATTTCATCATCATCTTTTACTGAACATGATGGTCAACAGAACTAAAATGTGCGGTTTGTATGCAGCTTAAGAGGTTACGTGACACTACAAAGCCCAGACCACGGAGTTACCCCAAAGAGAAGACAAGATTGTCCTAGAACAAAGACTCTTACACACAAGGAACATCATTCTCAAGTTTAATCAAACACAGAAGTTTGTACACGAGTCTCTGACACCACGAGTGGAGAAGCAGAAGACTCCATGGGGCTCAACTGCTCTCACAGAAGAATGTGTTACATGCTACGGTCAATGAAGCCACCAGGATGACAAACTCTTGAAAGTCCACCTCTCCATCGCCATTCTCATCCAATTCTTTCATGATCTTGTCCACCGTGCCGGCGTCTTTCTGGGTCTGTGAGAAATCGAGAGTGGACAGAAGATTAATGACTAATCCTGAAAGAAGTGTCGACTTGTCTACGTGACTCATAGTTCAATGAAGTCAAGTCTGAAGGACAACCTTAGTCATGAAACTTGTCTTCATGTTCACATTGTGTGAAAGTTAGGGCAACACAAAACTCTTCAACTTTGGAATGTCAAGACTTGTAATTTAGGAGCGGTAAGTAGGACCAAACATTGACTTATACAACAATTATAATCTTTCTTCAGAAGAGGGACAGAAATATCAAGGAACTTAATTAATTTTTGACCAACATGAATCTTAACGACCCCAGCACCATCAGATAAGTTGTCTCTTACCTCTAGGTACTCCCCAAGTTCATTCTGTAGTAGATCCTTCAGCTCTCTTCGACTCAACTTGTGCTTGTCACCTTCCCGAGCCGAGTATGTGTGGAAAACGTTGATTAGTGTCTCCATGGCTCCTTCCAGCTGTGAAGACATCTCTGAAGAGTTCTGGTTGATGGGCCGAGCACACCGGGGAGAGGACTATATGGCAGAACTGTAGTAGGATGGGGAGATAGATGGAATAGAAGAAGAGAGAAGTTGATCAACAACGTTTGGAAGATCTGGTTGTCATGTGGTGGACAGTCGTTTTGATGAAGCCACGTTGACTCTTACAATGTTTCACATTTGTCATTTGCGTTATGAAAATTTTTAGACACTTTGACAAATTCCATAAAGGTTTATCACAGATTCCTTCCCGTTGGAGTCTTGTGTGTTTGGGAGCCGTAAGGTCATCTTTACACAGAAGGAAGGAGAAGAGGTTCATGTCATCGAAGACAATGGCTAAGAGGTTTGGAATGAGAGGATGAGGAGGAGGAAATTCTAGAGATCTCGAAACACAAGGGGTAAAAGAAGTTAAAGTGAAATTGGTTAATTGGAAATTGAGGAGTGAAAGCCATCCATGATCTTTGCTTGGAATGAAGAGTTGGAGAATGGTCCCATCATGGCTACGTGTTGTGTCTCTGCACGGATTGATAAGGATGACTTCTTCTCCGTGTAGGATGCCGTGTAAACGAAGACTATTGGGTACAAGGTTTCACACATCAGGAGAAAGAAGAGGATGTCGGAAATACTGGAAGAATGGAAGGTATCGGGTAATGTTTCAGAGAACACCACGGTGATACAGATAATGGGGACAGAGGGAGTTGAGTGGAGGTATCTCACCAGACTTTGACCTCTCGCTGGCAGCGATATCTCCTCTCCGTTGGGCGATGTAGACTGCTCTCTTGTCCTGGTGCCGGCTCCTTTTCATCTCCTCCCGATGCTGGATTCATTACATGTCAAACAATGACACCTGTACCTCTCAGGTATCACCATGGATCACCTCAGACGCATCTCCTTGGACACCACTGAAACCAGACCCGACATATGTACAGAAGAAAGGGGGTGCTGGTAACATGACTCCCGGAAACTGAGCACCACAACTAGTAATTAGCAGTTTTAATAAGCGACAGTGAATCCGGGTGATAATTTGTCTGTCCCTGTTCTTTTACTACAGCCCTAAGATGGCGGCATCACCTCCTCCAGAGCCTCGTAGCATCACATAATGGCCCTCAGTTTTCTGCCGTTATAGGAATAAACTGAGAGATGCCGAAGGTGACGAAAATGGAAAAACAGGAATGAATGATGTGATTATGAACGCGCTGCCAAACCAGGGCACAGTCTACAACATCACCTCATCCCGAGACTGCAAAACAACCCGAGCAGACGCGTCATAACGCTGTGTATCTAAGCCCACTATGCGTCATAACATGTGCACTGTGTATCTAAGCCAGCTACGCGTCATACTCATAACATGTGCACTGTGTATCTAAGCCCGCTATGCGTCATAACATGTGCACTGTGTATCTAAGCTTGCTATGCATCATACTCACAACATGTGGACTGTGTATCTAAGCCAGCTACGTGTCATACTCATAACATGTGCACTGTGTATCTAAGCCAGCTACGCGTCATACTCATAACATGTGCACTGTGTATCTAAGCCAGCTACACGTCATACTCATAACATGTGGACTGTGTATCTAAGCCAGCTACACGTCATACTCATAACATGTGCACTGTGTATCTAAGCCAGCTACACATCATAACATGTGCACTGTGTATCTAAGCCAGCTACGCGTCATACTCATAACATGTGGACTGTGTATCTAAGCCAGCTACACGTCATACTCATAACATGTGCACTGTGTATCTAAGCCAGCTACACATCATAACATGTGCACTGTGTATCTAAGCCAGCTACGCGTCATACTCATAACATGTGGACTGTGTATCTAAGCTAGCTATGCGTAATTCTGTCCGGGCATATCAGATTTGATGCCACTCACTTCTGTAACTAAGCTCATCATAAGTGATACAGTTTTCTGAGCTATCTTGTCATGTAACATACCATCTAAGGAGCCCCTGTATCTAATCCTGTCATGTGTGATACAGTCTTTTCCCCTGTGTATCTCCTCCTGTCCTGTGTGATACAGTCTTCTCCGCTGTGTATCTCATCCTGTCCTGTGTGATACAGTCTTCTCCGCTGTGTATCTCCTCCTGTCCTGTGTGATACAGTCTTCTCCGCTGTGTATCTCATCCTGTCCTGTGTGATACAGTCTTTTCCCCTGTGTATCTCATCCTGTCCTGTGTGATACAGTCTTCTCCGCTGTGTATCTCCTCCTGTCCTGTGTGATACAGTCTTCTCCGCTGTGTATCTCCTCCTGTCCTGTGTGATACAGTCTTCTCCCCTGTGTATCTCCTCCTGTCCTGTGTGATACAGTCTTCTCCGCTGTGTATCTCATCCTGTCCTGTGTGATACAGTCTTCTCCGCTGTGTATCTCCTCCTGTCCTGTATGATACAGTCTTCTCCGCTGTGTATCTCATCCTGTCCTGTGTGATACAGTCTTCTCCGCTGTGTATCTCCTCCTGTCCTGTGTGATACAGTCTTCTCCGCTGTGTATCTCCTCCTGTCCTGTGTGATACAGTCTTCTCCCCTGTGTATCTCCTCCTGTCCTGTGTGATACAGTCTTCTCCGCTGTGTATCTCATCCTGTCCTGTGTGATACAGTCTTCTCCGCTGTGTATCTCCTCCTGTCCTGTATGATACAGTCTTCTCCGCTGTGTATCTCCTCCTGTCCTGTGTGATACAGTCTTCTCCGCTGTGTATCTCCTCCTGTCCTGTGTGATACAGTCTTCTCCGCTGTGTATCTCCTCCTGTCCTGTGTGATACAGTCTTCTCCGCTGTGTATCTCCTCCTGTCCTGTGTGATACAGTCTTCTCCGCTGTGTATCTCCTCCTGTCCTGTGTGATACAGTCTTCTCCGCTGTGTATCTCATCCTGTCCTGTGTGATACAGTCTTCTCCGCTGTGTATCTCCTCCTGTCCTGTGTGATACAGTCTTCTCCGCTGTGTATCTCATCCTGTCCTGTGTGATACAGTCTTCTCCCCTGTGTATCTCCTCCTGTCCTGTGTGATACAGTCTTCTCCGCTGTGTATCTCCTCCTGTCCTGTGTGATACAGTCTTCTCCGCTGTGTATCTCCTCCTGTCCTGTGTGATACAGTCTTCTCCGCTGTGTATCTCCTCCTGTCCTGTGTGATACTATCTTCTCCGCTGTGTATCTCATCCTGTCCTGTGTGATACAGTCTTCTCCGCTGTGTATCTCATCCTGTCCTGTGTGATACAGTCTTCTCCGCTGTGTATCTCCTCCTGTCCTGTGTGATACAGTCTTCTCCGCTGTGTATCTCCTCCTGTCCTGTGTGATACAGTCTTCTCCGCTGTGTATCTCATCCTGTCCTGTGTGATACAGTCTTCTCCCCTGTGTATCTCCTCCTGTCCTGTGTGATACAGTCTTCTCCGCTGTGTATCTCCTCCTGTCCTGTGTGATACAGTCTTCTCCGCTGTGTATCTCATCCTGTCCTGTGTGATACAGTCTTCTCCCCTGTGTATCTCATCCTGTCCTGTGTGATACAGTCTTCTCCGCTGTGTATCTCCTCCTGTCCTGTGTGATACAGTCTTCTCCGCTGTGTATCTCCTCCTGTCCTGTGTGATACAGTCTTCTCCGCTGTGTATCTCCTCCTGTCCTGTGTGATACAGTCTTCTCCGCTGTGTATCTCCTCCTGTCCTGTGTGATACAGTCTTCTCCGTTGTGTATCTCCTCCTGTCCTGTGTGATACAGTCTTCTCCGCTGTGTATCTCATCCTGTCCTGTGTGATACAGTCTTCTCCGCTGTGTATCTCCTCCTGTCCTGTATGATACAGTCTTCTCCGCTGTGTATCTCCTCCTGTCCTGTGTGATACAGTCTTCTCCGCTGTGTATCTCCTCCTGTCCTGTGTGATACAGTCTTCTCCGCTGTGTATCTCCTCCTGTCCTGTGTGATACAGTCTTCTCCGCTGTGTATCTCCTCCTGTCCTGTGTGATACAGTCTTCTCCGCTGTGTATCTCCTCCTGTCCTGTGTGATACAGTCTTCTCCGCTGTGTATCTCATCCTGTCCTGTGTGATACAGTCTTCTCCGCTGTGTATCTCCTCCTGTCCTGTGTGATACAGTCTTCTCCGCTGTGTATCTCCTCCTGTCCTGTGTGATACAGTCTTCTCCCCTGTGTATCTCATCCTGTCCTGTGTGATACAGTCTTCTCCCCTGTGTATCTCCTCCTGTCCTGTGTGATACAGTCTTCTCCGCTGTGTATCTCATCCTGTCCTGTGTGATACAGTCTTCTCCGCTGTGTATCTCCTCCTGTCCTGTATGATACAGTCTTCTCCGCTGTGTATCTCCTCCTGTCCTGTGTGATACAGTCTTCTCCGCTGTGTATCTCCTCCTGTCCTGTGTGATACAGTCTTCTCCGCTGTGTATCTCATCCTGTCCTGTGTGATACAGTCTTCTCCGCTGTGTATCTCCTCCTGTCCTGTGTGATACAGTCTTCTCCGCTGTGTATCTCCTCCTGTCCTGTGTGATACAGTCTTCTCCCCTGTGTATCTCATCCTGTCCTGTGTGATACAGTCTTCTCCCCTGTGTATCTCCTCCTGTCCTGTGTGATACAGTCTTCTCCGCTGTGTATCTCCTCCTGTCCTGTGTGATACAGTCTTCTCCGCTGTGTATCTCCTCCTGTCCTGTATGATACAGTCTTCTCCGCTGTGTATCTCCTCCTGTCCTGTGTGATACAGTCTTCTCCGCTGTGTATCTCATCCTGTCCTGTGTGATACAGTCTTCTCCGCTGTGTATCTCATCCTGTCCTGTGTGATACAGTCTTCTCCGCTGTGTATCTCCTCCTGTCCTGTGTGATACAGTCTTCTCCGCTGTGTATCTCCTCCTGTCCTGTGTGATACAGTCTTCTCCGCTGTGTATCTCCTCCTGTCCTGTGTGATACAGTCTTCTCCGCTGTGTATCTCCTCCTGTCCTGTGTGATACAGTCTTCTCCGCTGTGTATCTCCTCCTGTCCTGTGTGATACAGTCTTCTCCGCTGTGTATCTCCTCCTGTCCTGTGTGATACAGTCTTCTCCGCTGTGTATCTCCTCCTGTCCTGTGTGATACAGTCTTCTCCGCTGTGTATCTCCTCCTGTCCTGTGTGATACAGTCTTCTCCGCTGTGTATCTCCTCCTGTCCTGTGTGATACAGTCTTCTCCGCTGTGTATCTCATCCTGTCCTGTGTGATACAGTCTTCTCCGCTGTGTATCTCCTCCTGTCCTGTATGATACAGTCTTCTCCGCTGTGTATCTCCTCCTGTCCTGTGTGATACAGTCTTCTCCGCTGTGTATCTCCTCCTGTCCTGTGTGATACAGTCTTCTCCGCTGTGTATCTCCTCCTGTCCTGTGTGATACAGTCTTCTCCGCTGTGTATCTCCTCCTGTCCTGTGTGATACAGTCTTCTCCGCTGTGTATCTCCTCCTGTCCTGTGTGATACAGTCTTCTCCGCTGTGTATCTCATCCTGTCCTGTGTGATACAGTCTTCTCCGCTGTGTATCTCCTCCTGTCCTGTGTGATACAGTCTTCTCCGCTGTGTATCTCCTCCTGTCCTGTGTGATACAGTCTTCTCCGCTGTGTATCTCCTCCTGTCCTGTGTGATACAGTCTTCTCCCCTGTGTATCTCATCCTGTCCTGTGTGATACAGTCTTCTCCCCTGTGTATCTCCTCCTGTCCTGTGTGATACAGTCTTCTCCGCTGTGTATCTCATCCTGTCCTGTGTGATACAGTCTTCTCCGCTGTGTATCTCCTCCTGTCCTGTATGATACAGTCTTCTCCGCTGTGTATCTCCTCCTGTCCTGTGTGATACAGTCTTCTCCGCTGTGTATCTCATCCTGTCCTGTGTGATACAGTCTTCTCCGCTGTGTATCTCATCCTGTCCTGTGTGATACAGTCTTCTCCGCTGTGTATCTCCTCCTGTCCTGTGTGATACAGTCTTCTCCGCTGTGTATCTCCTCCTGTCCTGTGTGATACAGTCTTCTCCGCTGTGTATCTCCTCCTGTCCTGTGTGATACAGTCTTCTCCGCTGTGTATCTCATCCTGTCCTGTGTGATACAGTCTTCTCCGCTGTGTATCTCCTCCTGTCCTGTGTGATACAGTCTTCTCCGCTGTGTATCTCATCCTGTCCTGTGTGATACAGTCTTCTCCGCTGTGTATCTCCTCCTGTCCTGTGTGATACTGTGTATCTAATGCGGGTGACATTGATCTGGGTTGGTGACACTGATCTGTGTTCCTATTGTGGTGACATTAGATCTGATTACATGTCGTTGTCTTCTTCTTTGTTCCCGGCTCCGCAGGTTATTAGTCTTTTCCTTATTTCCTGCCGCTCCTGATATTGTATCTCCTGGACTGCGGGAAGACGCGGACACCATCTGCCCCTCACTGTAACTTTGCTGAATGAATATTGGTATCAAAGAGTTAGGAAAACAGACCCACATCAGCCGCTCGGACCCTCGGTCTGAGGACAGGGCCCGTTACCTCGGTCTGAGGACAGGGCCCGTTACCTCGGTCTGAGGACAGGGCCCGTTACCTCGGTCTGAGGACAGGGCCCGTTACCTCGGTCTGAGGACAGGGCCCGTTACCTCGGTCTGAGGACAGGGCCCGTTACCTCGGTCTGAGGACAGGGCCCGTTACCTCGGTCTGAGGACAGGGCCCGTTACCTCGGTCTGAGGACAGGGCCCGTTACCTCGGTATGAGGACAGGGCCCGTTACCTCGGTCTGAGGACAGGGCCCGTTACCTCGGTCTGAGGACAGGGCCCGTTACATCGGTCTGAGGACAGGGCCCGTTACCTCGGTCTGAGGACAGGGCCCGTTACCTCGGTCTGAGGACAGGGCCCGTTACCTCGGTCTGAGGACAGGGCCCGTTACCTCGGTCTGAGGACAGGGCCCGTTACCTCGGTCTGAGGACAGGGCCCGTTACCTCGGTCTGAGGACAGGGCCCGTTACCTCGGTCTGAGGACAGGGCCCGTTACCTCGGTCTGAGGACAGGGCCCGTTACCTCGGTCTGAGGACAGGGCCCGTTACCTCGGTCTGAGGACAGGGCCCGTTACCTCGGTCGGGGGGTAGGACCCGTTACCTCGGTCGGGGGTAGGACCCGTTACCTCGGTCGGGGGAAAAGGCCCGTTACCTCGGTCGGGGGAAAAGGCCCGTTACCTCGGTCGGGGGAAAAGGCCCGTTACCTCGGTCGGGGGGTAGGACCCGTTACCTCGGCCAGGGGGTAGGACCCGTTACCTCGGTCGGGGGTAGGACCCGTTACCAAGGCCAGGGGGTAGGACCCGTTACCTCGGTCGGGGGGTAGGACCCGTTACCTCGGTCGGGGGGTAGGACCCGTTACCTCGGTCGGGGGGTAGGACCCGTTACCTCGGTCGGGGGGTAGGACCCGTTACCTCGGTCGGGGGGTAGGACCCGTTACCTCGGCCGGGGGGTAGGACCCGTTACCTCGGTCGGGGGTAGGACCCGTTACCTCGGTCGGGGGGTAGGACCCGTTACCTCGGCCAGGGGGTAGGACCCGTTACCTCGGCCAGGGGGTAGGACCCGTTACCTCGGTCGGGGGTAGGACCCGTTACCTCGGTCGGGGGGTAGGACCCGTTACCTCGGCCAGGGGGTAGGACCCGTTACCTCGGTCGGGGGTAGGACCCGTTACCTCGTCTGGGGAATGAGGCCGTTACCTCGGGCTGAGCTCTATATTTGCTTCGGTGTCCAGAAGTATTTAGGACATTATTAAATTGCATTATAAAAAAAAACCAGAGTGAGGGCGAAATAAACGATTTGACACAAAACATTTTGGCCTAAAATAACAAAACGTTTTGCTTTCAGTCCAAAAATGTAAATGTTTTGATGTAAGTTTTGGTCACAATGGCTTCCCCTGCAAAGCAGAACAAACTGCGTCTGATCCAGAGAATTATCCCAAGTCATTGTTACTCCTCCGCAGGCAGACATGACCGGACTGTGAGCTCTTGGGGCCAGAACCTGTGATGTGATCAGTGCTGCCCCTGCCGCTGCTGCGGGGTATTGCAGGCCATGGCTCGGGCCTGATGTCCTTCCCTCCTCCTCCTGACGGGATTCCCAAACTTCCTGCTCTCCGGAGGGAAGGGAATGTCCTGAAGGTGTAAGTAATGGGAGAATCTCCTGCACAGCATCAGCAGGCTGCACGTGTATGAGTGCCTGCTGGGAGGAGTAGTGTGCCTGCTGGGAGGAGTAGTGTGCCTGCTGGGAGGAGTAGTGTGCCTGCTGGGAGGAGTAGTGTGCCTGCTGGGAGTGGTAGTGTGCCTGCTGGGAGGAGTAGTGTGCCTGCTGGGAGGAGTAGTGTGCCTGCTGGGAGTAGTGGTGTGCCTGCTGGGAGTAGTGGTGTGCCTGCTGGGAGTGGTAGCGTGCCTGCTGGGAGTAGTGGTGTGCCTGCTGGGAGGAGTAGTGTGCCTGCTGGGAATAGTGGTGTGCCTGCTGGGAATAGTAATGTGCCTGCTGGGAGTAGTGGTGTGCCTGCTGGGAGTAGTAGTGTGCCTGCTGGGAGTAGTAGTGTGCCTGCTGGGAGTAGTGGTGTGCCTGCTGGGAGGAGTAGTGTGCCTGCTGGGAGGAGTAGTGTGCCTGCTGGGAGTGGTAGTGTGCCTGCTGGGAGTGGTAGTGTGCCTGCTGGGAGTAGTGGTGTGCCTGCTGGGAGTAGTAGTGTGCCTGCTGGGAATAGTGGTGTGCCTGCTGGGAATAGTAATGTGCCTGCTGGGAGTAGTGGTGTGCCTGCTGGGAGTATTTTGTCCGATCTGCAGGCAGCATGTTATAGAGCAGGAGGAGCTGAGCAGATTGTACATAGTGTCCCATCTGCAGGCAGCATGTTATAGAGCAGGGGGAGCTGAGCACATTGTACATAGTGTCCTATCTGCAGGCAGCATGTTATAGAGCAGGAGGAGCAGAGCAGACTGTACATAGTGTCCTATCTACAGGCAGCATGTTATAGAGCAGGGGGAGCTGAGCAGATTGTACATCGTGTCCTATCTGCAGGCAGAATGTTATAGAGCAGGAGGAGCTGAGCAGATTGTACATAGTGTCCTATCTGCAGGCAGCATGTTATAGAGCAGGAGGAGCTGAGCAGATTGTACATAGTGTCCTATCTGCAGGCAGCATGTTATAGAGCAGGGGGAGCTGAGCACATTGTACATAGTGTCCTATCTGCAGGCAGCATGTTATAGAGCAGGAGGAGCAGAGCAGACTGTACATAGTGTCCTATCTACAGGCAGCATGTTATAGAGCAGGGGGAGCTGAGCAGATTGTACATCGTGTCCTATCTGCAGGCAGAATGTTATAGAGCAGGAGGAGCTGAGCAGACTGTACATAGTGTCCTATCTGCAGGCAGCATGTTATAGAGCAGGAGGAGCTGAGCAGATTGTACATAGTGTCCTATCTGCAGGCAGCATGTTATAGAGCAGGGGGAGCTGAGCACATTGTACATAGTGTCCTATCTGCAGGCAGCATGTTATAGAGCAGGAGGAGCAGAGCAGACTGTACATAGTGTCCTATCTACAGGCAGCATGTTATAGAGCAGGGGGAGCTGAGCAGATTGTACATAGTCTCCTATCTGCAGGCAGCATGTTATAGAGCAGGAGGAGCTGAGCAGATTGTACATAGTGTCCTATCTGCAGGCAGCATGTTATAGAGCAGGGGGAGCTGAGCAGATTGTACATAGTGTCCTATCTGCAGGCAGCATGTTATAGAGCAGGAGGAGCTGAGCAGATTGTACATAGTGTCCTATCTGCAGGCAGCATGTTATAGAGCAGGAGGAGCTGAGCAGAATGTACATAGTGTCCTATCTGTAGACAGCATATTATAGAGCAGGAGGAGCTGAGCAGAATGTACATAGTGTCCTATCTGCAGGCAGCATGTTATAGAGCAGGAGGAGCTGAGCAGAATGTACATAGTGTCCTATCTGCAGGCAGCATGTTATAGAGCAGGAGGAGCTGAGCAGAATGTACATAGTGTCCTATCTGTAGACAGCATGTTATAGAGCAGGAGGAGCTGAGCAGATTGTACATAGTGTCCTATCTGCAGGCAGCATGTTATAGAGCAGGGGGAGCTGAGCAGATTGTACATAGTGTCCTATCTGCAGGCAGCATGTTATAGAGCAGGAGGAGCTGAGCAGATTGTGCATAGTGTCCTATCTGCAGGCAGCATGTTATAGAGCAGGAGGAGCTGAGCAGATTGTACATAGTGTCCTATCTGCAGGTAGCATGTTATAGAGCAGGAGGAGCTGAGCAGACTGTACATAGTGTCCTATCTGCAGGCAGCATGTTATAGAGCAGGAGGAGCTGAGCAGATTGTACATAGTGTCCTATCTGCAGGCAGCATGTTATAGAGCAGGGGGAGCTGAGCAGACTGTACGTAGTGTCCTATTTGCAGGCAGCATGTTATAGAGCAGGGGGAGCTGAGCAGATTGTACATAGTGTCCTATCTGCAGGCAGCATGTTATAGAGCAGGAGGAGCTGAGCAGATTGTACATAGTGTCCTATCTGCAGGCAGCATGTTATAGAGCAGGGGGAGCTGAGCAGACTGTACGTAGTGTCCTATTTGCAGGTAGCATGTTATAGAGCAGGAGGAGCTGAGCAGACTGTACATAGTGTCCTATCTGCAGGCAGCATGTTATAGAGCAGGAGGAGCTGAGCAGAATGTACATAGTGTCCTATCTGCAGGCAGCATGTTATAGAGCAGGAGGAGCTGAGCAGAATGTACATAGTGTCCTATCTGCAGGCAGCATGTTATACAGCAGGAGGAGCTGAGCAGATTGTACATAATGTCCTATCTGCAGGCAGCATGTTATAGAGCAGGAGGAGCTGAGCAGATTGTGCATAGTGTCCTATCTGCAGGCAGCATGTTATAGAGCAGGAGGAGCTGAGCAGATTGTACATAGTGTCCTATCTGCAGGCAGCATGTTATAGAGCAGGAGGAGCTGAGCAGATTGTACATAGTGTCCTATCTGCAGGCAGCATGTTATAGAGCAGGGGGAGCTGAGCAGACTGTACGTAGTGTCCTATTTGCAGGCAGCATGTTATAGAGCAGGGGGAGCTGAGCAGATTGTACATAGTGTCCTATCTGCAGGCAGCATGTTATAGAGCAGGAGGAGCTGAGCAGATTGTACATAGTGTCCTATCTGCAGGCAGCATGTTATAGAGCAGGGGGAGCTGAGCAGACTGTACGTAGTGTCCTATTTGCAGGTAGCATGTTATAGAGCAGGAGGAGCTGAGCAGATTGTACATAGTGTCCTATCTGCAGGCAGCATGTTATAGAGCAGGAGGAGCTGAGCAGATTGTACATAATGTCCTATCTGCAGGCAGCATGTTATAGAGCAGGGGGATCTGAGCAGATTGTACATAGTGTCCTATCTGCAGGCAGCATGTTATAGAGCAGGAGGAGCTGAGCAGATTGTACATAATGTCCTATCTGCAGGCAGCATGTTATAGAGCAGGGGGAGCTGAGCAGATTGTACATAGTGTCCTATCTGCAGGCAGCTTCCTCTGCAGTGGTGGCCATTGTGGGACACTCCAGGCCAGAGCTTTGGTGGCAGAGGTCCCCGGGGGTTTGGGTCTTGTACAGAGGAGATACGTTGTGTCAGATGTTCCTGTAGATTCTGGGGGGCAGTTGTGTATAAGTATCGGGGACCTCAGATGTTTCCCCTGCGCTGGCTGCAGCTCCTCGGTCTGAGGTTGGATACTACATGGAGGAGCGTCCATCAAACGTTTGCCGGGGCAGCATGTTATAGAGCAGGAGGAGCTGAGGACGGGCCGGGGCAGCAGTCTGACCGGTTTCTCACGACTCGCCCGTGTTCCTCACATTCCTTACAAACGTCTCCATTGACAACAGGCCTCAGCCTAGTCACCGGCCCGGGATCTGCCACGTGTGAGACCTCCTGGGATTGGGGTGGTGGTAGGTGGCAGGCGTCTGTGGGGTGGGATTGGGGTGGTGGTAGGTGGCAGGCGTCTGTGGGGTGGGATTGGGGTGGTGGTAGGTGGCAGGCGTCTGTTGGGTGGGATTGGGGTGGTGGTAGGTGGCAGGCGTCTGTTGGGTGGGATTGGGGTGGTGGTAGGTGGCAGGCGTCTGTTGGGTGGGATTGGGGTGGTGGTAGGCGTCTGTTGGGTGGGATTGGGGTGGTGGTAGGCGTCTGTGGGGTGGGATTGGGGTGGTGGTAGGTGGCAGGCGTCTGTGGGGTGGGATTGGGGTGGTGGTAGGTGGCAGGTGTCTGTGGGGTGGGATTGGGGTGGTGGTAGGTGGCAGGCGTCTGTGGGGTGGTATTGGGGTGGTGGTAGGTGGCAGGCGTCTGTGGGGTGGGATTGGGGTGGTGGTAGGTGGCAGGCGTCTGTGGGGTGGGATTGGGGTGGTGGTAGGTGGCAGGTGTCTGTGGGGTGGGATTGGGGTGGTGGTAGGTGGCAGGCGTCTGTGGGGTGGTATTGGGGTGGTGGTAGGTGGCAGGTGTCTGTGGGGTGGGATTGGGGTGGTGGTAGGTGGCAGGCGTCTGTGGGGTGGGATTGGGGTGGTGGTAGGTGGCAGGCGTCTGTTGGGTGGGATTGGGGTGGTGGTAGGTTGCAGGCGTCTGTGGGGTGGGATTGGGGTGGTGGTAGGTGGCAGGCGTCTGTGGGGTGGGATTGGGGTGGTGGTAGGTGGCAGGCGTCTGTGGGGTGGGATTGGGGTGGTGGTAGGTTGCAGGCGTCTGTGGGGTGGGATTGGGGTGGTGGTAGGTGGCAGGCGTCTGTGGGGTGGGATTGGGGTGGTGGTAGGTGGCAAGCGTCTGTGGGGTGGGATTGGGGTGGTGGTAGGTGGCAGGCGTCTGTGGGGTGGGATTGCTGATAGGATAATAGTGGAGTTATGATATTTGTACAGTCCAGTCTTGTTTGGCTATACAAGGGTTAATCACAGTGACGTGGGTGTGGGTGTAAGGGGTACTCCCCTCAGTCATACACTAGGGGGCTGTTCTGGTGCCAACACGTCCGGGCGTGGTGGGACTGGTGCACAGATACATCAGTGTGAGCAGAGCCGGAGCAGTGCGAGCCGGGTGTGAGCTGGTAATGTCCTCTGTCCTCTGCTCTCCCCTATCTCTATCATCTGTACTGCAGGGGCTCCTCGCTATCACTCGGACCCATCACAGATATTGCTGCGTCCTCTCCTCTCTATCACTGGGTCTCTTCAGTGCTATTTCTGTGTCCTCTCCTCGCTATCGCTAGTTGTCTTCATTGATAGTGCTGTGTGCTCTGCTCGCTATTGTTAGTTGTCCTCATTGATAGTGCTGTGTGCTCTGCTCGCTCTTGTTAGTTGTCCTCATTGATAGTGCTGTGTGCTCTGCTCGCTATTGTTAGTTGTCCTCATTGATAGTGCTGTGTCCTCTGCTCGCTATTGTTAGTTGTCCTCATTGATAGTGCTGTGTGCTCTGCTCGCTATTGTTAGCTGTCCTCATTAATAGTGCTGTATCCTCTGCTCGCTATTGTTAGTTTTCCTCATTGATAGTGCTGTGTCCTCTGCTCGCTATCGCTAGTTGTCTTCATTGATGGTACTGTGTCCTCTGCTTGCTTTTGTTAGTTGTCCTCATTGATAGTGCTGTGTCCTCTGCTCGCTATTGTTAGTTGTCCTCATTGATTGTGCTGTGTCCTCTGCTCGCTATTGTTAGTTGTCCTCATTGATAGTGCTGTGTCCTCTGCTCGCTATTGTTAGTTGTCCTCATTGATAGTGCTGTGTCCTCTGCTCGCTATTGTTAGTTGTCCTCATTGATAGTGCTGTGTGCTCTGCTCGCTATTGTTAGTTGTCCTCATTGATAGTGCTGTGTCCTCTGCTCGCTATTGTTAGTTGTCCTCATTGATAGTGCTGTGTCCTCTGCTCGCTTTTGTTAGTTGTCCTCATTGATAGTGCTGCGTCCTCTGCTCGCTATTGTTAGTTGTCCTCATTGATAGTGCTGTGTCCTCTGCTCGCTACTGTTAGTTGTCCTCATTGATAGTGCTGTGTGCTCTGCTTGCTATTGCTTGTTGTCCTCATTGATAATGCTGTGTGCTCTGCTTGCTATTGTTAGTTGTCCTCATTGATAGTGCTGTGTCCTCTGCTCGCTCTTGTTAGTTCTCCTTATTGATAGTGCTGCGTCCTCTGCTCGCTATTGTTAGTTTTCCTCATTGATAGTGCTGTGTGCTCTGCTCGCTCTTGTTAGTTGTCCTCATTGATAGTGCTGTGTCCTCTGCTCGCTACTGTTAGTTGTCCTCATTGATAGTGCTGCGTCCTCTGCTCGCTATTGTTTGTTGTCCTCATTGATAGTGCTGTGTCCTCTGCTCGCTACTGTTAGTTATCCTCATTGATAGTGCTGCGTCCTTTGCTCGCTATTGTTAGTTGTCCTCATTGATAGTGCTGTGTCCTCTGCTCGCTATTGTTAGCTGTCCTCATTGATAGTGCTGTGTGCTCTGCTCGCTATTGTTAGCTGTCCTCATTGATAGTGCTGTGTGCTCTGCTCGCTATTGTTAGCTGTCCTCATTGATAGTGCTGTGTGCTCTGCTCGCTATTGTTAGTTGTCCTCATTGATAGTGCTGTGTCCTCTGCTCGCTATTGTTAGTTGTCCTCATTGATAGTGCTGTGTCCTCTGCTCGCTATTGTTAGTTGTCCTCATTGATAGTGCTGTGTGCTCTGCTCGCTATTGTTAGTTGTCCTCATTGATAGTGCTGTGTCCTCTGCTCGCTATTGCTAGTTGTCCTCATTGATAGTGCTGTGTCCTCTGCTCGCTATCGCTAGTTGTCTTCATTGATAGTACTGTGTCCTCTGCTCGCTTTTGTTAGTTGTCCTCATTGATAGTGCTGTGTCCTCTGCTCGCTATTGTTAGTTGTCCTCATTGATTGTGCTGTGTCCTCTGCTCGCTACTGTTAGTTGTCCTCATTGATAGTGCTGTGTGCTCTGCTTGCTATTGCTTGTTGTCCTCATTGATAATGCTGTGTGCTCTGCTTGCTATTGTTAGTTGTCCTCATTGATAGTGCTTTGTCCTCTTCTCGCTATTGTTAGATATCCTCATTGATAGTGCTGTGTGCTCTGCTCGCTATTGTTAGTTGTCCTCATTGATAGTGCTGCGTCCTCTGCTCGCTATTGTTAGATATCCTCATTGATAGTGCTGTGTGCTCTGCTCGCTATTGTTAGTTGTTCTCATTGATAGTGCCGTGTCCTCTGCTCGCTATTGTTAGTTGTCCTCATTGATAGTGCCGTGTCCTCTGCTCGCTGTTGTTAGTTGTCCTCATTGATAGTGCTGTGTCCTCTGCTCGCTATTGTTAGTTGTCCTCATTGCTAGTGCTGTGTCCTCTGCTCGCTATTGTTAGTTCTCCTCATTGATAGTGCCGTGTCCTCTGCTCGCTGTTGCTAGTTGTCCTCATTGATAGTGCTGTGTCCTCTGCTCGCTATTGTTAGTTGTCCTCATTGATAGTGCTGTGTCCTCTGCTCGCTATTGTTAGTTGTCCTCATTGATAGTGCCGTGTCCTCTGCTCGCTATTGTTAGTTGTCCTCATTGATAGTGCCGTGTCCTCTGCTCGCTATGGCTACACCATTTCTCCATTGCTCTTGTCAGGTTTCTTCTCTTGCTTTTCAAGGTCCATAATTCGCCACCAATCAGGGGCTTCCTTACAATTGCTGGTCCTCTTCTACACGGGTTCCTATACTCATGTCCTGATTTAGACGGTCAGTGTCCTCCAGGGTGTTACCTTCCCTCCTCTCCACAGCACAAGATGGCGTCGTCACAACAGACGGAACTGGAAGCCGCCATCGTCACCATCGTGAAATGCTTCTTTGAACACTCAAAAGCGGAGGGCAAGAAGGAGACGCTAAGTGTCAGCGAATTCAAGAGTCTCTCTACCAAAGAGCTGCCAAATCTTATGAAGGTAAGTCTCCATAAGAGGAGAGCGGGAGGGGGAGACGCAACCATCTGGAGCCTCCTGGATCACATTATATTGTGGGCGGCGGTGGTGGTGGTGGGGGAGTCTTTCAGATTCACATTACACTTTTAATTTCTTTAGGACGTCTCCCTGGAGGACAAGATGAAGGAGCTCGACATAAACCAGGACAACGAGCTGAAGTTCAATGAGTTCTGGCGGCTGGTGGGCGAACTGGGCAAACAAGTGAAGAGGGAGCTGAAGCCCAAGAAATAGTGACCACCACAGGAGGACAGCCCAGACCATCTGTACATCCGGTGTACGGGGGCCGTCATCTGTACATCCGGTGTACGGGGGCCGTCATCTGTACATCCGGTGTACGGGGGCCGTCATCTGTACATCCGGTGTACGGGGGCCGTCATCTGTACATCCGGTGTACGGGGGCCGTCATCTGTACATCCTGTGTACGGGGGCCGTCATCTGTACATCCTGTGTACGGGGGCCGTCATCTGTACATCCGGTGTACGGGGGCCGTCATCTGTACATCCGGTGTACGGGGGCCGTCATCTGTACATCCGGTGTACGGGGGCCGTCATCTGTACATCCGGGGTACGGGGCCGTCATCTGTACATCCGGTGTACGGGGGCCGTGTACTCTGACAATAAAGAGACTCAGGCTCTCATTGGTCTCATTGTTATTTTATAGTCCATGTGCTGCTTTATGCAATGGACTCACAGGGAAGGGCAAAGATGGTGCACAACACTGCACAAGGGAGGACAAGGAGAGTGCACAACACTGCACAAGGGACGACAAGGAGGGTGCACAACACTGCACAGGAACAAATCAGAGAGGACACAGGATACAGCACAGGATTGGTGGAGACTGCATACTGCGCAGGAGCAGGGGAGGACACAGGATACTGCACAGGAACAGGGGAGAACACAGGATACTGAGCAGGGGAGGACACAGGATACTGCACAGGAACAGGGGAGAACACAGGATACTGAGCAGGGGAGGACACAGGATACTGCACAGGAACAGTGGAGAACACAGGATACTGCGCAGGAGCAGGGGAGGACACAGGATACTGCACAGGAACAGGGGAGAACACAGGATACTGCGCAGGAGCAGGGGAGTACACAGGATACTGCGCAGGAGCAGGGGAGGACACAGGATACTGCGCAGGAGCAGGGGAGGACACAGGATACTGCGCAGGAGCAGGGGAGGACACAGAATACTGCGCAGGAGCAGGGGAGGACACAGGATACTGCGCAGGAGCAGGGGAGGACACAGGATACTGAGCAGGAGCAGTGGAGAACACAGGATACTGCGCAGGAGCAGGGGAGGACAGAGGATACTGCGCAGGAGCAGGGGAGGACACAGGATACTGCACAGGAGCAAGGAAGGACACAGGATACTGCGCAGGAGCAGGGGAGGACACAGGATACTGCGCAGGAGCAGGGGAGGACACAGGATACTGCGCAGGAGCAGGGGAGGACACAGGATACTGCGCAGGAGCAGGGGAGGACACAGGATACTGCGCAGGAGCAGGGGAGGACAGAGGATACTTTGCAGGAGCAGGGGAGGACACAGTATGCTGAGCAGGAGCAGAGGAGGACACAGGATACTCCGCAGGAGCAGTGTTTGACACAGGATACTGAGCAGGGGAGGACACAGGATACTGTGCAGGAGCAGGGGAGGACACAGTATACTGCGCAGGAGCAGGGGAGGACACAGGATATTGTGCAGGAGCAGAGGAGGACAAAGGATATTGTGCAGGAGCAGGGGAGGACACAGGATACTGAGCAGAAGCAGCGGAGGACACAGGATACTGCACCGGAGCAGGGGAGGACACAGGATACTGCACCGGGGCACAGGATACAGAGCACAGGATACAGAGCCGGAGCAGGGGAGGACACAGGATACTGCGCAGAAGAAGGGGAGGACACAAGATACTGAGCAGGAGCATGGGAGGAGACAATACTGTGCAGGAGCAGAGTAGCGGAGGACACAGGATACTGAGCAGGAGCAGGGGATGACACAGGATACTGAGCAGGAGCAGGGGATCACACAGGATTTTGTGCTGTAGCACGGGAGGACACAGGATACTGTGCAGGAACAGTGGGGGACACAGTATGCTGCGCAGGTGCAGGGGAGGACACAGGATACTGAGCAGGAGCAGGGGATGACATAGGATACTGAGCAGGAGCATGGGAGGACACTGTGCAGGAGCAGGCGAGGACACAGGATACCATGCAGGAGCAGGGGAGGACACAGGATATTGAGCAGAAGTAGGGGAAGACACAGGATACGGAGAAGAAGAGGACACAGGATACTGCACAGGAGCAGTTTAGGACACAGGATATTGTGCAGGAGCAGGGGAGGACACAGTATACTGTGCAGGAGCAGGGGAGGACACAATATACTGTGCAGGAGCAGGGGAGGACACAGTATACTGTGCAGGAGCAGGGGAGGACACAGTATTCTGCGCAGGAGCAGGGGAGGACACAGTATACTGCGCAGGAGCAGGGGAGGCCACAGGATATTGTGCAGGAGCAGAGGAGGACAAAGGATATTGTGCAGGAGCAGGGGAGGACACAGTATACTGTGCAGGAGCAGGGGAGGACAGTATACTGTGCAGGAGCAGGGGAGGACACAGTATACTGTACAGGAGCAGGGTAGGACACAGTATACTGTGCAGGAGCAGGGGAGGACACAGTATACTGCGCAGGAGCAGAGGAGGACACAGGATATTGTGCAGGAGCAGGGGAGGACACAGTATACTGAGCAGGAGCAGGGGAGGACACAGTATACTGAGCAGGGGAGGACACAGTATACTGAGCAGGAGCAGGGGAGGACACAGGATACTGCGCCGGAGTAGGGGAGGACACAGGATACTGCGCCGGAGCAGGGGAGGACACAGGATACTGCGCAGGAGAAGGGGAGGACACAGGATACTGCGCAGGAGAAGGGGAGGACACAGTATACTGAGCAGGAGCATGGGAGGAGACAATACTGCGCAGGAGCAGAGTAGCGGAGGGCACAGGATACTGTGCAGGAGCAGGGGAGGACACAGGATACTGTGCAGGAGCAGTGGACGACACAGGATACTGAGCAGGAGCAGGCGACGACACAGGATTTTGTGCTAGAGCACGGGAGGACACAGTACAATGCACAGGAGCAGAAGACACAGGATACTGTGAGGAGCAGGGGAGGACATGGGACACGGAGCAGGGGAGGACACAGGATACTGTGCAGAAGCAGGGGAGGACACAGGATACTGAGCAGGAGCAGGAGAGGACACAGGATACTGAGCAGGAGCAGGAGAGGACACAGGATACTGAGCAGGAGAGGACACAGGATACTGCGCAGGAGCAGTGGAGGACACAGGATACTGAGCAGGAGCCGAGGAGGACACAGAATACTGCGCAGGAGCAGTGGAGGACACAGTATACTGAGCAGGGGAGGACACAGGATACTGAGCAGGAGCAGAGGAGGACACAGTATACTGCGCAGGAGCAGAGGAGAACACAGGATATTGTGCAGGAACAGAGGAGGACACGGGATACTGAGCAGGAGCATGGGAGGACACAGGATACTGAGCAGGAGCAGGGGAGGACACAGGATACTGCGCAGGAGCAGGGGAGGACACAGGATACTGCTCCGGAGCAGGGGAGGGCACAGGATACTGAGCCGGAGCAGGGAAGGACACAGGATACTGAGCCGGAGCAGGGAAGGACACAGGATACTGCGCAGGAGAAGGGGAGGACACAGGTTACTGAGCAGGAGTATGGGAGGAGACAGGATACTGAGCAGGAGCAGTGGAGGACACAGGATACTGAGCAGGAGCAGGGGATGACACAGGATTTTGTGCTGGAGCACGGGAGGACACTGCACAGGAGCAGAGGACACAGGATACTGTGAGGAGCAGGGGAGGACACAGGATACTGAGCAGGGGATGACACAGGATATTGGGCAGGAGCAGGGGAGGACACAGGATACTGTGCAGGAGCAGGGGAGGACACAGGATACTGAGCAGGAGCAGGGGAGGACACAGGATACTATGCAGGAGCAGGGGAGGACACAGTATACTGAGCAGGAGCAGGGGAAGACACAGGATACTGAGCAGGAGCAGGGGAGGACACAGTATACTATGCAGGAGCAGGGGAGGACACAGTATACTGAGCAGGAGCAGGGGAAGACACAGGATACTGAGCAGGAGCAGGGGAGGACACAGTATACTGAGCAGGAGCAGGGGAAGACACAGGATACTGAGCAGGAGCAGGGGAGGACACAGTATACTGAGCAGGAGCAGGGGAAGACACAGGATACTGAGCAGGAGCAGGGGAGGACACAGGATATTGTGCAGGAGCAGGGGAGGACACTGGATACTGAGCAGGAGCAGGGAAGGACACAGGACAGTGCAATGCATACATCACAACGCACTTGATGCAGTGCCTGTCGCTGGGTCCATTGTTTGCCGTGAAGGTCTTTCTGGTCATGGCAGAATATTTCATATTACACAATATTCGATGGATCTTACTTATGGCCGGAATGAACAGTAAAAATGTCTCCAATATAAGTCTCCAGCTGTAGATGACTTGTATAACAGTCCTGTGGATTCGCTGGATGGGTCTGGTGCCCCCTGCAGGCCAGGATAAGCCGCACATAGAGGTGCCATCACCTGGAGCCGCTCATAACCTGCTGAGCTACAGCCGTGGCTGGTGTTAGGCTCCTCGCAGGCCACGTCTGTCACCTCTATAATTACCAGGGCAGGTCACCCCCTCAGGCCACGTTATCCAGAGCGATCAGTGTCACTCATTATAGCAGGAATTTATCTTTACTACTGTCACAACAACTGGCGTAGGAATATAATAAGCGGATGCCCTGTGGTTACCTGCGCTTCCTGTGTGTACTGCTTCACCTGCACTGTAGCTGCGCCTCTGCCGACACCCCAGGGGAGGTTACATCCTCTGTCGCCCTTATGTTACTGCCCAGGTAGCGGAGCTTGTGCCTTGTATATTTTTATAAATATCGGTCACAGATTGCTGCTCTTATAAGAAGAGGAACCCTATGATCCAGCTACGGTGACTAGTCACAGTGATGCCCCCAGTAGTCAGAAATCAAAGTGATGCCCCCAGTAGCCAGCAGTCACAGTGATGCCCCCTGTAGCCAGCAGTCACAGTGATGCCACCTGTAGCCAGCAGTCTCAGTGATGCCCCCTGTAGCCACATTCCCAGTGATACGCCCAGTAGCCAGCAATCACAGTGATGCCCCCAATAGCCAGCAGTCACAGTGATGCCACAGTAGCCAGCAGTCACAGTGATGCCCCCTGTAGCCAGCAGTCACAGTGATGCCCCCTGTAGCCAGCAGTCACAGTGATGCCCCCTGTAGCCAGCAGTCACAGTGATGCCCCCAGTAGCCAGCAGTCACAGTGATGCCCCCTGTAGCCAGCAGTCACAGTGATGCCCCCAGTAACCAGCAGTCACAGTGATGCCACAGTAGCCAGCAGTCACAGTGATGCCCCCTGTAGCCAGCAGTCACAGTGATGCCCCCTGTAGCCAGCAGTCACAGTGATGCCCCCTGTAGCCAGCAGTCACAGTGATGCCCCCAGTAGCCAGCAGTCACAGTGATGCCACAGTAGCCAGCAGTCACAGTGATGCCCCCTGTAGCCAGCAGTCACAGTGATGCCCCCTGTAGCCAGCAGTCACAGTGATGCCCCCTGTAGCCAGCAGTCACAGTGATGCCCCCAGTAGCCAGCAGTCACAGTGATGCCCCCTGTAGCCAGCAGTCACAGTGATGCCCCCAGTAACCAGCAGTCACAGTGATGCCACAGTAGCCAGCAGTCACAGTGATGCCCCCTGTAGCCAGCAGTCACAGTGATGCCCCCTGTAGCCAGCAGTCACAGTGATGCCCCCTGTAGCCAGCAGTCACAGTGATGCCCCCTGTAGCCAGCAGTCACAGTGATGCCCCCTGTAGCCAGCAGTCACAGTGATGCCCCCTGTAGCCAGCAGTCACAGTGATGCCCCCTGTAGCCAGCAGTCACAGTGATGCCCCCTGTAGCCAGCAGTCACAGTGATGCCCCCAGTAGCCAGCAGTCACAGTGATGCTACAATAGCCAGCAGTTACAGTGATGCCACAGTAGCCAGCAGTCACAGTGATGCCACAGTAGCCAGCAGTCACATTGATGCTCCAGTAGACACAGTGATGGCTGCAGCAGTCATTCTTATACTCTAACAGTTCAGAGATTTTGTGGCGATATCTAATTTGTTTATGATTTTACTTGTTAATTTTTAGATGTATTCTAGGGAAGGGGCCATTTAAATATTTTCAGATTTTTTAAAAAACTTTTTCCTCTCCATTTTTTTTTGACTATTATTTCAGCCCCCTAGGGTACTTTCAACCCTGGGGGTCTGATCATTTATATACAGTAATAAAAATATATTGCAGAATATTGTAGATTTACTGCTTCTATATTACAGTCTGTCATCTAACAAGTTAACTGCTGAAATCGATGCCAGCACCAAATGCAGTTCCTGCCCGGTGTCAGCTGTGTAATACATCTGACACCCACTGATCGCGTGCCGAGGGCTCGCAGTCCTCCTCATACTCCTCTTCACGATCACGTCGGGCAGTTGTGAAAGGGTTACTCAGCTTATACGCTCAATTTTTATTCAATTTGAACCCGTGTGTAGACGTCCCAGGACTTTGAACAGGAGGCCAGCAGACGCCTTGTGATGATGTCACCCTGTCTTCCAGCGTCACTGCTTCATACAGCAGGAGGAGGAGCTGCTGCAGGGGATCAGGGAAAGAAGAGTATCCGTGTTTATTAGTTCAAAAGAAATAAGTTTACCCCCCCCTTACAAATCCTGCAACTAGGAGGTTAAACGCGGACACCGTGCACGGATGGACTGGCTGGACTCCAGAGTATCCATAAGGGTTTTCGGAAAATGAAGGTCATCCAGCTCTGGTTTATACATTTTTAAACTTTATTCTTCAAATGTTAAAATTCATTCCACTACAAAAATGCGCATTGTAGCTGCACGTGTCACATGGCCCGACTAAGCTGCAACTAAGAGCCATGCGAGGGCTCGAAACGCGTCAGCAGGGCCGGATTATAGGCGGGGCTCACGGGGCTCTAGCCCCGGGGCCCCCACCATCTTGCCCCCCCAGGGGGCCTCCACCAGTTTGCACCCCCGCGGCTCAACTCCTGTGCCGCCACCTCCCTGAAGCCCGGCTGCCCCCCGCCACAGGTGACTTCCAACTGCCCGCCTCCACGGCATAGGTCACCTCCTCCCCACCCGCCTCCATGTCCGAGCCTACCGCCCCCCGTCCATCCCCCTGCAAGGCCGAGCTGCACGCCCACTGCACAGTCGACCGCCAACACGCCTGCCCATCCACCTGCGCTACAATGTTAGTACTCCCGCCGCCCCCCGCCCAAAAAACGCCCTCCGCAACTCCCTCCGTCACAACCCCCTTCCCCCCCCGCTGGAAAAAACGCCCGCCCTCCGCAACTCCCTCCGTCACAACACCAACCCCCCCCCCCCCGCTGGAAAAAGCACCTGCCCTCCGCAATTCTCTCCGTCCGCCCATTCCCCCCCCGGCTGGAAAAAGCACCTGCGCCGCCCCACCTCCGCCGAACAAGCAACCCTGCCGCCCCTCGCCCGAAAGAGCACCCGCCCTCCCCAGCTTCCCCCGTCTGAAAAATGCACCCGCGCCCCCCCCGGCCGAACAAGCACCCGCAAGACCCCCCACCGGCTCGAACACCCGCCTGACGCTGTGGCCAGTAACCCTTAAAGGTAAGTATATAAATATGTATTTGTGTGTATATATAATGTATATTATGTGTATATATGCATTTACTGTATATATGTATATTATGTGTATATATGCATCTACTGAATATATGTGTATATACTGTGTATATATGCATCTACTATATATATGTGTATATACTGGGTACATATGCATCTACTGTATATACGTGTATATACTGTGTAAATGTGTGTATATGTGTATGTATGCATCGACTGTATATAAGTGTATATACTGTGTAAATGTGTGTATATGTGTATGTATGCATCGACTGTATATAAGTGTATATACTGTGTAAATGTGTGTATATGTGTATGTATGCATCGACTGTATATACGTGTATATACTGTGTAAATGTGTGTATATGTGTATGTATGCATCGACTTTATATACGTGTATATACTGTGTAAATGTGTGTATATGTGTATGTATGCATCGGCTGTATATACGTGTATAATGTGTAAATGTGTGTATGTGTGTATGTATGCATCGACTGTATATACGTGTATATACTGTGTAAATGTGTGTATATGTGTATGTATGCATCGACTGTATATACGTGTATATACTGTGTAAATGTGTGTATATGTGTATGTATGCATCGACTGTATATACATGTATATACTGTGTAAATGTGTGTATATGTGTATGCATGCATCGACTGTATATACGTGTATATATGTGTATATACTGTGTAAATGTGTGTATATGTGTATGTATGCATCGACTATATACGTGTATATATGTGTATATACTGCGTAAATGTGTGTATATGTGTATGTATGAATCTACTGTATATAAGTGTATATACTGTGTAAATGTGTATATACTGTGTATCTACTGTGTATGGGTACATTCACACGAGGTATGCCCAACATGCGGGCACCGCCATGTGCTGGAGAGGAGGAGGAGGTGATCCCTCCTCTCTTCATAGAAAAAAGCGTTGAGCGGCCACACACACGCAAAAAGATAGAGCATGCTCTATCTTTCTGCAATGTATGGCACGGATTGGTGCCACACATGTGTGGCACTGTACCGCTGCCGGGCCGCCATTGCCCTCTATGGGGACGTATATGAGGCCGCAAATTTGCGGCCGCATGTACGTCCCCCCAGACGGCCGTGTGAATGAGCCCTAAATATGTATATACTGTGTATATATGTGTATATATGCATCTACTGTGTATATATGTATATACTGTGCATATATGTTTATACTGTGTATATATGTATATGCTGTGGATATATGCATAGATGCATATACAGGCAGTCCCCGGGTTACATACAAGATAGGGTCTGTAGGTTTGTTCTTAAGTTTAGTTTGTATGTAAGTCGGAACTGTATACTTTATCATTGTAATCCCAGCCAGAACTTTTTTGGAATCTGTGACAATAGTATTTTAAAAATGTTGGGTTGTCATAAGAACCAGGAGTAATACTAAAGCTTCATTACAGACACCTGTGATAACTGTTACAGCTGATCATTGTAGCCTAGGACTAAAGTACAATAAATTACCAATATCCAGAGGTCCGTTTGTAACTAGGAGTCGTATGTAAGTCGAGTGTTCTTAAGTAGGGGACCGTCTGTACTGTATTTATACACGCATAAATTTATATGCACATATATAGGTGCACCTTTAAATATATGTATATATGATGTGTGTTTTTATATATGCTATGTATATGCTCTATATAGTGAATGTGTGTGTGTGTTGCTGTGCGGGCTGAGGTGTATGTTACATGGGACTGCATATCTGGTAGCGGTGAAGGTAGATATAAAGATGTGTTACAGGGGGGCGAGGCGGCTGTAAGTAGCTGTGTTACTGGGGGCGAGGCGGCTGTATGTAGCTGTGTTACTGGGGGCGAGGCAGCTGTATGTAGCTGTGTTACTGGGGGTGAGGGGGCTATATGTAGCTGTGTTACTGGGGGCGAGGGGGCTGTATGTAGCTGTGTTACTGGGGGCGAGGGGGCTGTATGTGGCTGTGTTACTGGGGATGAGGTGGCTGTATGTAGCTGTGTTACTGGGGGATGAGGTGGCTGTATGTAGCTGTGTTACTGGGGGTGAGGCGGCTGTATGTAGCTGTGTTACTGGGGATGAGGCGGCTATATGTAGCTGTGTTACTGGGGCGAGGCGGCTGCATGTAGCTGTGTTACTGGGGCGAGGCGGCTGTATGTAGCTGTGTTACTGGGGGCGAGATGACTGTATGTAGCTGTGTTACTGGGGGCGAGGCAGCTGTATGTAGCTGTGTTACTGGGGGTGAGGGGGCTGTATGTAGCTGTGTTACTGGGGGCGAGGGGGCTGTATGTAGCTGTGTTACTGGGGGCGAGGGGGCTGTATGTGGCTGTGTTACTGGGGATGAGGTGGCTGTATGTAGCTGTGTTACTGGGGGATGAGGTGGCTGTATGTAGCTGTGTTACTGGGGGTGAGGCGGCTGTATGTAGCTGTGTTACTGGGGATGAGGCGGCTATATGTAGCTGTGTTACTGGGGCGAGGCGGCTGTATGTAGCTGTGTTACTGGGGCGAGGCGGCTGTATGTAGCTGTGTTACTGGGGATGAGGCGGCTATATGTAGCTGTGTTACTGGGGATGACAAGGCTGTATGTAGCTGTGTTAAAGGGGGCGAGGCGGCTGTATGTAGCTGTGTTACTGGGGGCGAGATGACTGTATGTAGCTGTGTTACTGGGGGCGAGGCGGCTGTAAGTAGCTGTGTTACTGGGGATGAGGCGGCTGTATGTAGCTGTGTTACTGGGGAGGAGGCGGCTATATGTAGCTGTGTTACTGGGGAGGAGGCGGCTGTATGTAGCTGTGTTACTGGGGAGGAGGCGGCTGTATGTAGCTGTGTTACTGGAGGCGAGGCGGCTGTATGTAGCGGTGTTACTGCGGGGATAGTGGATAGTGAGCAGGAGGACGTGTGTGCACGCTACAATCAGTGGGGGCCTCCACCAGATTTTGCGCCCAGGGGCCCCCACCAACCTTAATCCGGCCCTGCGCGTCAGCTATGTGTCAGCAACAAGGAGAAGGGGCACAATATCAGGGGGAGCATGGGGGTATAATATGTGGTAAAGCTGAAACAATAAGAGGGAGTGCTGATGGGGGGGTAGAGTATGAGGGGGAGCTGCTGGGGGGCACAATAAGAGGGGGCTTTATGATGGGGAGCTGGGGGCACTATCAGGTGAGAGCACAACAAGCTCCAAGTCACCACATAAATACACGGCCTAAAGGATCGAGGATTTTCCACACTGATCCAGCGGTTGGAAGGCTGGAATCAGGAGCCAGGTTGGCTCTGCTGCGTGAGCAGCAATCTGGATGAAGAGATTTATCCCTCTGAAGAAATCTAAAAGAAAAAAGCCGAAAGACTAACCAGGTCCTTTCTCCAGACAGAATCCTAGGTTTTTTTTTTAAATGCATCCAAACCAAAACGAAACATGTGACTCATCTGTGCTGCAGACTCCTCAGCTCTCACCCCCCCCCCTTGTGCTCCTGTACAGCTCCTTCCTCCCCCTCCTCATCTCCCACCTTTGTGCTCCTGTACAGCTCCTTCCTCCCCCCTGATATCAGATCACCAGACTGTGACATTTGTCCTTGTATGAATGAAGGAGCAGGAGGGAGGAGCTGTACAGGAGCAGGAAGGTGGGGGCTGAGAGCTGAGGAGTCACAACCACAGCAAACCTGGGGCTCATAGTCAGCCTTTCCTTTCTGCACAATCTAGAAGGCTTTTACTGAAGGCAGCCCTGGGGTCCTTCATCGGACCAGGGGGGCTTCCATAGCAAAGAGGGTGCTGATCATCTTGGTAATGCCCTATAGAAGGCGCGGTCACCATGACCACAGCAGCTATAGGGTTAAACACGAGCTACTATTGCGATCCCGGCTGTTACTGGGGGAACCTATCTATCGTGTACCACGGGGGTCTCGCTGTGATCTCCTGGGCGATCACCATGACGTAACTCTACTCCAAGGTGAGGGAACTACCCGCATCCAATGACGTAGCGTTACATCAAGATGCTAGAAGAGGTTATTGAGATGTCAACACGTGCGTTAACATTGTGTTTTGTAAACACAAGTGTAAACAGCAGGATAATTAGGTAAATCTCCGCTCCTCAGTTGTTGCACTGCGTTTTAAAATGCAATGTAAACGCCGTGTGTGACCGCGTCCTCACGGTATAAACTAATATAAATCTAGAAAAGGTTACGACAGAAATCAGCCTTCCGGAAGTTAATGGAAGATGGAAAGACGATCCATCCAAATCAGTGGGGAAAAAACCGGATCCGTTATTCATCTGTTTATAACAGAAACTGGAAAGTGGAAGCAGAAAACACAGAAGGAAATGTCCCCTAGAAGTAACGCAGCGACAAACCTGTCCCACACAACGGTGGACTCTGCCCGAGCTTCTGCCCCAACCATAGGGCCCCCCAGCGAGGAAGGAGCGTGGCCTCATCTCATAGTGAAGAACATCAGAATATGGGACGTGTCACAAGAGAAAGGGCCTCAAATGCTCCGCCCTGTGATGGAACGTATGGAGCGAAGCCTGGAAGATAACAACTAGTTCTCCGACCTGTGATGGAACGTATGGAGCGAAGCCTGGAAGATAACTAGTTCTCTGACCTGTGATGGAACGTATGGAGCGGAGCCTGGAAGATAACTAGTTCTCTGACCTGTGATGGAACGTATGGAGCGGAGCCTGGAAGATAACTAGTTCTCCGACCTGTGATGGAACGTATGGAGCGGAGCCTGGAAGATCACAACTAGTTCTCTGACCTGTGATGGAACGTATGGAGCGGAGCCTGGAAGATAACTAGTTCTCTGACCTGTGATGGAACGTATGGAGCAGAGCCTGGAAGATAACTAGTTCTCCGACCTGTGATGGAACGTATGGAGCGGAGCCTGGAAGATAACTAGTTCTCCGACCTGTGATGGAACGTATGGAGCGGAGCCTGGAAGATAACTAGTTCTCTGACCTGTGATGGAACGTATGGAGCGGAGCCTGGAAGATAACTAGTTCTCTGACCTGTGATGGAACGTATGGAGCGGAGCCTGGAAGATAACTAGTTCTCCGACCTGTGATGGAACGTATGGAGCGGAGCCTGGAAGATAACTAGTTCTCTGACCTGTGATGGAACGTATGAAGCGGAGCCTGGAAGATAACTAGTTCTCCGACCTGTGATGGAACGTATGGAGCGGAGCCTGGAAGATCACAACTAGTTCTCCGCACTGTGATGGAATGTATGGAGCGGAGCCTGGAAGATCACAACTAGTTCTCCGACCTGTGATGGAACGTATGGAGCGGAGCCTGGAAGATAACTAGTTCTCCGACCTGTGATGGAACGTATGGAGTGGAGCCTGGAAGATAACTAGTTCTCCGACCTGTGATGGAACGTATGGAGCGGAGCCTGGAAGATAACTAGTTCTCCGACCTGTGATGGAACGTATGGAGCGGAGCCTGGAAGATCACAACTAGTTCTCCGACCTGTGATGGAACGTATGGAGCGGAGCCTGGAAGATCACAACTAGTTCTCCGCACTGTGATGGAATGTATGGAGCGGAGCCTGGAAGATCACAACTAGTTCTCCGACCTGTGATGGAACGTATGGAGCGGAGCCTGGAAGATAACTAGTTCTCCGACCTGTGATGGAACGTATGGAGCGGAGCCTGGAAGATAACTAGTTCTCCGACCTGTGATGGAAAGTATGGAGCGGAGCCTGGAAGATCACAACTAGTTCTCCGCACTGTGATGGAATGTATGGAGCGGAGCCTGGAAGATCACAACTAGTTCTCCGACCTGTGATGGAACGTATGGAGCGGAGCCTGGAAGATAACTAGTTCTCCGACCTGTGATGGAACGTATGGAGTGGAGCCTGGAAGATAACTAGTTCTCCGACCTGTGATGGAACGTATGGAGCGGAGCCTGGAAGATAACTAGTTCTCCGACCTGTGATGGAACGTATGGAGCGGAGCCTGGAAGATAACTAGTTCTCTGACCTGTGATGGAACGTATGGAGCGGAGCCTGGAAGATAACTAGTTCTCTGACCTGTGATGGAACGTATGGAGCGGAGCCTGGAAGATCACTAGTTCTCCAAGGCTCGCGAGCAGCTGCTCACAGCGAAACATCATGAGATCAAGACCCGGGAGATCTACAAGAAAGGTCACAACAACGTGACATTTGGTGGAATTTTAGAAACAATCCCCCCCCTCTTGACCTGAACCCAATGCATCCAGCTCTAACTCAGAACCGCGATTAGTACGCAGATCGGATTTCACACTGGACCCTGGATTCTGGAGAAGAGCTCGGCACCATCCAGAGCTTCCAGTGATGTCCTTCCCAAAGTCATCTCCTGCCAATCAACGACCCCCTCACCAGACTGGTCCTGAGCTTCACACACGTGTCCCGGTCCCTCTACCCACAATCCCTACACTCGTCCACAATAACTGGAGCATGAAGTAGAGCTTCCACCAAACTTCTGGAGACCAAAAGTAGTGTGACCCACCTCATCCCCAATAACCAAGAGGGAGACAGCGGGGGGACCCACAAGAATTAAGAAAGGGAACCATGCTCCTAGCACATCGTATGTCATTATACTACGCCTGCAGTCCCATGTAACACACGGGTCACACGTACACCTGCAGTTCCATGTAATGCAGGGTCACACGTACACCTGCAGTCCCATGTAACACACGGGTCACACATACACCTGCAGTGCCATGTAACACACGGGTCACACATACACCTGCAGTCCCATGTAATGCAGGGTCACACGTACACCTGCAGTGCCATGTAACACACGGGTCACACATACACCTGCAGTGCCATGTAACACACGGGTCACACATACACCTGCAGTCCCATGTAATGCAGGGTCACACGTACACCTGCAGTCCCATGTAACACACAGGTCACACATACACCTGCAGTCCCATGTAACACACGGGTCACACATACACCTGCAGTCCCATGTAACACACGGGTCACACATACACCTGCAGTCCCATGTAACACACAGGTCACACATACACCTGCAGTCCCATGTAACACACGGGTCACACATACACCTGCAGTCCCATGTAACACACGGGTCACACATACACCTGCAGTCCCATGTAACACACGGGTCACACATACGCCTGCAGTCCCATGTAACACACGTGTCACACATACGCCTGCAGTCCCATGTAACACACAGGTCACACATACGCCTGCAGTGCCATGTAACACACAGGTCACACATACGCCTGCAGTCTCATGTAACACACAGGTCACACGTACACCTGCAGTCCCATGTAACACACAGGTCACACATACACCTGCAGTGCCATGTAACACACGGGTCACACGTACACCTGCAGTCCCATGTAACACACGGGTCACACGTACACCGGCAGTCCCATGTAACACATGGGTCACACATACACCTGCAGTCTCATGTAACACACGGGTCACACATACACCTGCAGTCCCATGTAACACACGTGTCACACATACACCTGCAGTCCCATGTAACACACAGGTCACACATACACCTGCAGTCCCATGTAACACACTGGTCACACATATACCTGCAGTCCCATGTAACACACGGGTCACACATACACCTGCAGTCCCATGTAACACACGGGTCACACGTACACCGGCAGTCCCATGTAACACATGGGTCACACATACACCTGCAGTCTCATGTAACACACGGGTCACACATACACCTGCAGTCCCATGTAACGCAGGGTCACACATACACCAGCAGTCCCATGTAATGCAGGGTCACACATATACCTGCAGTCCCATGTAACACACTGGTCACACATATACCTGCAGTCCCATGTAACACACGGGTCACACATACACCTGCAGTCCTATGTAGATATGAAACACGGGTCACACATACACCTGCAGTCCCATGTAACACACGGGTCACACATACACCTGCAGTCCCATGTAACACACGGGTCACACATACACCTGCAGTCCCATGTAACACACGGGTCACACATACACCTGCAGTCCCATGTAACACCCGGGCAGTCCCATGTAGATGTAACACTCGGGCAGTCCCATGTAACACCCGGGCATCCCATGTAACACCCGGGCAGTCCCATGTAGATGTAATACACAGGTCACATACACCTGCAGTCCCATGTAACCCCCGGGCAGTCCCATGTAGATGGAGGGAGGCCTCTGGGATCGGGGGAGGATCTTGCGGTCGGACAGGAAACAGAAACCAGAATGAAGGAGAAAGAGGAAGAGAATCCCGGGGACACAGGAGCCCGAGCCAGGTGACCGGGGACACACACACCCTGTATATACACTATATATACCACATATACACCACTCATACACATCCTATATATACATCCGATATATACTATATGCACCACACATTCTCCAACTATACACATCATCATATCATACACACCATCTATACACTATATACATCCTATATACACCATCTATACACTATATACATCCTATATACACCATCTATACACTATATACATCCTATATACACCATCTATACACTATATACATCCTATACACACCATCTATACACTATATACATCCTATATACACCATCTATACACTATATACATCCTATATACACCATCTATACACTATATACATCCTATACACACCATCTATACACTATATACATCCTATATACACCATCTATACACTATATACATCCTATATACACCATCTATACACTATATACATAGTGTATAGATGGTGTATTTGTGATGTATATAGTGTATAGGTGGTGTTCATAGTGTACAGGTGGGGTATATAGTGCATAGATGGTGTATGTGTGATGTATATAGTGTACAGGTGGGGTATATAGTGTATAGGTGGGGTATATAGTGTATAGATGGTGCATGTGTGATGTATATAAAGTACAGGTGGGGTATATAGTGCATATATGGTGCATGTGTGATGTATATAGTGTAAATGTGGGGTATATAGTGTATAGATGGTGCATGTGTGATGTATATAGAGTACAGGTGGGGTATATAGTGTATAGATGGTGCATGTGTGATGTATATAGAGTACAGATGGGGTATATTGTGTATAGATGGTGCATGTGTGATGTATATAGTGTATAGGTGGGGTATATAGTGTATAGATGGTGCATGTGTGATGTATATAAAGTACAGATGGGGTATATTGTGTATAGATGGTGCATGTGTGATGTATATAGTGTATAGGTGGGGTATATAGTGTATAGATGGTGCATGTGTGATGTATATAGAGTACAGGTGGGGTATATAGTGTATAGATGGTGCATGTGTGATGTATATAGTGTACAGATGGGGTATATTGTGTATAGATGGTGCATGTGTGATGTATATAGAGTACAGGGGGTATATAGTGTATAGATGGTGCATGTGTGATGTATATAGAGTACAGGTGGGGTATATAGTGCATAGATGGTGTATTTGTGATGTATATAGTGTATAGGTGGTGTTCATAGTGTACAGGTGGGGTATATAGTGCATAGATGGTGTATGTGTGATGTATATAGTGTAAATGTGGGGTATATAGTGTATAGATGGTGCATGTGTGATGTATATAGTGTACAGGTGGGGTATATAGTGTATACGTGGGGTATATAGTGTATAGATGGTGCATGTGTGATGTATATAGTGTACAGGTGGGGTATATAGTGTATAGGTGGGGTATATAGTGTATAGATGGTGCATGTGTGATGTATATAGTGTACAGGTGGGGTATATAGTGTATAGGTGGGGTATATAGTGTATAGATGGTGCATGTGTGATGTATATAAAGTACAGGTGGGGTATATAGTGTATAGGTGGGGTATATAGTGCATATATGGTGCATGTGTGATGTATATAGTGTAAATGTGGGGTATATAGTGTATAGATGGTGCATGTGTGATGTATATAGTGTAAATGTGGGGTATATAGTGTATAGATGGTGCATGTGTGATGTATATAGTGTACATGTGGGGTGTATAGATGGTGCCTGTGTGATGTATGTAGTGTACAGATGGGGTATATAGTGTACAGATGGGGTATATAGTGTATAGATGGTGTATGTGTGATGTATATAGAGTACAGGTGGGGTATATAGTGTATAGATGGTGCATGTGTGATGTATATAGTGTACGGGTGGGTATATAGTGTATAGATGGTGCATGTGTGATGTATATAGTGTATAGGTGGGGTATATAGTGTATAGATGGTGCATGTGTGATGTATATAGTGTACAGATGGGGTATATTGTGTATAGATGGTGCATGTGTGATGTATATAGAGTACAGGGGGTATATAGTGTATAGATGGTGCATGTGTGATGTATATAGAGTACAGGTGGGGTATATAGTGTACAGATGGGGTATATAGTGCATAGATGGTGCATGTGTGATGTATATAGTGTACATGTGGGGTGTATAGATGGTGCCTGTGTGATGTATGTAGTGTACAGATGGGGTATATAGTGTACAGGTGGGGTATATAGTGTACAGGTGGGGTATATAGTGTATAGGTGGGGTATATAGTGTATAGATGGTGCATGTGTGATGTATATAAAGTACAGGTGGGGTATATAGTGTATAGATGGTGTAAGTGTGGTGTATATAGTGTACAGGGGGGTATATAGTGTATAGATGGTGCATGTGTGATGTATATAGTGTAAATGTGGGGTATATAGTGTATAGATGGTGCATGTGTGATGTATATAGTGTATAGGTGGGGTATATAGTGTATAGATGGTGCATGTGTGATGTATATAGTGTACAGGTGGGGTATATAGTGCATAGATGGTGTATTTGTGATGTATATAGTGTATAGGTGGTGTTCATAGTGTACAGGTGGGGTATATAGTGCATAGATGGTGTATGTGTGATGTATATAGTGTAAATGTGGGGTATATAGTGTATAGATGGTGCATGTGTGATGTATATAGTGTACAGGTGGGGTATATAGTGTATACGTGGGGTATATAGTGTATAGATGGTGCATGTGTGATGTATATAGTGTACAGGTGGGGTATATAGTGTATAGGTGGGGTATATAGTGTATAGATGGTGCATGTGTGATGTATATAGTGTACAGGTGGGGTATATAGTGTATAGGTGGGGTATATAGTGTATAGATGGTGCATGTGTGATGTATATAAAGTACAGGTGGGGTATATAGTGTATAGGTGGGGTATATAGTGCATATATGGTGCATGTGTGATGTATATAGTGTAAATGTGGGGTATATAGTGTATAGATGGTGCATGTGTGATGTATATAGTGTAAATGTGGGGTATATAGTGTATAGATGGTGCATGTGTGATGTATATAGTGTACATGTGGGGTGTATAGATGGTGCCTGTGTGATGTATGTAGTGTACAGATGGGGTATATAGTGTACAGATGGGGTATATAGTGTATAGATGGTGTATGTGTGATGTATATAGAGTACAGGTGGGGTATATAGTGTATAGATGGTGCATGTGTGATGTATATAGTGTACGGGTGGGTATATAGTGTATAGATGGTGCATGTGTGATGTATATAGTGTATAGGTGGGGTATATAGTGTATAGATGGTGCATGTGTGATGTATATAGTGTACAGATGGGGTATATTGTGTATAGATGGTGCATGTGTGATGTATATAGAGTACAGGGGGTATATAGTGTATAGATGGTGCATGTGTGATGTATATAGAGTACAGGTGGGGTATATAGTGTACAGATGGGGTATATAGTGCATAGATGGTGCATGTGTGATGTATATAGTGTACATGTGGGGTGTATAGATGGTGCCTGTGTGATGTATGTAGTGTACAGATGGGGTATATAGTGTACAGGTGGGGTATATAGTGTACAGGTGGGGTATATAGTGTATAGGTGGGGTATATAGTGTATAGATGGTGCATGTGTGATGTATATAAAGTACAGGTGGGGTATATAGTGTATAGATGGTGTAAGTGTGGTGTATATAGTGTACAGGGGGGTATATAGTGTATAGATGGTGCATGTGTGATGTATATAGTGTAAATGTGGGGTATATAGTGTATAGATGGTGCATGTGTGATGTATATAGTGTATAGGTGGGGTATATAGTGTATAGATGGTGCATGTGTGATGTATATAGTGTATAGGTGGGGTATATAGTGTATAGATGGTGCATGTGTGATGTATATAGTGTACAGGTGGGGTATACAGTGTATAGATGGTGCATGTGTGATGTATATAGTGTATAGGTGGGGTATATAGTGTATAGATGGTGCATGTGTGATGTATATAGTGTATAGGTGGGGTATATAGTGTATAGATGGTGCATGTGTGATGTATATAGTGTATAGGTGGGGTATATAGTGTATAGATGGTGTATGTGTGATGTATATAGTGTATAGGTGGGGTATATAGTGTATAGATGGTGCATGTGTGATGTATATAGTGTACAGATGGGGTATATAGTGTATAGATGGTGTATGTGTGATGTATATAGTGTATAGGTGGGGTATATAGTGTATAGATGGTGCATGTGTGATGTATATAGTGTAAATGTGGGGTATATAGTGTATAGATGGTGCATGTGTGATGTATATAGTGTACAGGTGGGGTATATAGTGTACAGGTGGGGTATATAGTGTATAGATGGTGTATGTGTGATCTATATAGTGTACAGGTGGGGTATTTAGTGTATAGGTGGGGTATATAGTGTATAGATGGTGCATGTGTGATGTTTTTAGTGTACAGGTGGGGTATATAGTGTATAGATGGTGTATGTGTGATCTATATAGTGTACAGGTGGGGTATTTAGTGTATAGGTGGGGTATATAGTGTATAGATGGTGCATGTGTGATGTATTTAGTGTACAGGTGGGGTATATAGTGTATAGATGGTGCATGTGTGATGTATATAGTGTACAGGTGGGGTATATAGTGTATAGGTGGGGTATATAGTGTATAGATGGTGCATGTGTGATGTATTTAGTGTACAGGTGGGGTATATAGTGTATAGATGGTGCATGTGTGATGTATATAGTGTACAGGTGGGGTATATAGTGTATAGGTGGGGTATATAGTGTATAGATGGTGCATGTGTGATGTATTTAGTGTATAGGTGGGGTATATAGTGTATAGATGGTGCATGTGTGATGTATTTAGTGTACAGGTGGGGTATATAGTGTATAGATGGTGCATGTGTGATGTATATAGTGTACAGGTGGGGTATATAGTGTATAGGTGGGGTATATAGTGTATAGATGGTGCATGTGTGATGTATTTAGTGTACAGGTGGGGTATATAGTGTATAGATGGTGCATGTGTGATGTATATAGTGTACAGGTGGGGTATATAGTGTATAGGTGGGGTATATAGTGTATAGATGGTGCATGTGTGATGTATATAGTGTATAGATGGTGTATGTGTGATGTATATAGAGTACAGGTGTGGTATATAGTGTACAGGTGGTGCATGTGTGATGTATATAGTGTACAGGTGGGGTATATAGTGTACAGGTGGGGTATATAGTATATAGATGGTGCATGTGTGATGTATATAGTGTACAGGTGATGTATATAGTGTACAGGTGGGGTATATAGTATATAGATGGTGCATGTGTGATGCATATAGTGTACAGGTGATGTATATAGTGTACAGATGGGGTATATAGTATATAGATGGTGCATGTGTGATGCATATAGTGTACAGGTGATGTATATAGTGTACAGGTGGGGTATATAGTGATAGATGGGGTATACAGTGTTTAGGTGGTCTATATAAGCACTGTATATTGTGTATAGGTGCTTTATTTAGTGTTTAGGCAGGTGTATAGGAGGGGTATGTTTGGTGTGACATGGGGGCAGGTGAGGGGTGCGGTATGATATAAGGGGAGGTGAGGGGTGCGGTATGATATAAGGGGGAGGTGAGGGGTGCGGTATGATATAAGGGGGAGGTGAGGGGTGCGGTATGATATAAGGGGGAGGTGAGGGGTGCGGTATGATATAAGGGGGAGGTGAGGGGTGCGGTATGATATAAGGGGGGAGGTGAGGGGTGCGGTATGATATAAGGGGGAGGTGAGGGGTGCGGTATGATATAAGGGGAGGTGAGGGGTGCGGTATGATATAAGGGGGAGGTGAGGGGTGCGGTATGATATAAGGGGGGAGGTGAGGGGTGCGGTATGATATAAGGGGGAGGTGAGGGGTGCGGTATGATATAAGGGGAGGTGAGGGGTGCGGTATGATATAAGGGGAGGTGAGGGGTGCGGTATGATATAAGGGGGCAGGTGAGGGGTGCGGTATGATATAAGGGGGGAGGTGAGGGGTGCGGTATGATATAAGGGGGAGGTGAGGGGTGCGGTATGATATAAGGGGAGGTGAGGGGTGCGGTATGATATAAGGGGAGGTGAGGGGTGCGGTATGATATTAGGGGAGGTGAGGGGTGCGGTATGATATAAGGGGGGAGGTGAGGGGTGCGGTATGATATAAGGGGGGAGGTGAGGGGTGCGGTATGATATAAGGGGGAGGTGAGGTGTGCGGTATGATATAAGGGGGAGGTGAGGTGTGCGGTATGATATAAGGGGGAGGTGAGGGGTGCGGTATGATATAAGGGGGAGGTGAGGGGTGTGGTATGATATAAGGGGGAGGTGAGGTGTGCGGTATGATATAAGGGGGAGGTGAGGGGTGCGGTATGATATAAGGGGGAGGTGAGGGGTGCGGTATGATATAAGGGGGAGGTGAGGGGTGCGGTATGATATAAGGGGGAGGTGAGGGGTGCGGTATGATATAAGGGGGAGGTGAGGGGTGCGGTATGATATAAGGGGGGAGGTGAGGGGTGCGGTATGATATAAGGGGGAGGTCAGGGGTGCGGTATGATATAAGGGGGAGGTGAGGGGTGCGGTATGATATAAGGGGGAGGTGAGGGGTGTGGTATGATATAAGGGGGAGGTGAGGGGTGCGGTATGATATAAGGGGGGAGGTGAGGGGTGCGGTATGATATAAGGGGGGAGGTGAGGGGTGCGGTATGATATAAGGGGGAGGTGAGGGGTGCGGTATGATATAAGGGGGGAGGTGAGGGGTGCGGTATGATATTAGGGGAGGTGAGGGGTGCGGTATGATATAAGGGGGAGGTGAGGGGTGCGGTATGATATAAGGGGGAGGTGAGGGGTGCGGTATGATATAAGGGGGAGGTGAGGGGTGCGGTATGATATAAGGGGGGAGGTGAGGGGTGCGGTATGATATAAGGGGGAGGTGAGGGGTGCGGTATGATATAAGGGGGAGGTGAGGGGTGAGGTATGATATAAGGGGGAGGTGAGGGGTGAGGTATGATATAAGGGGGAGGTGAGGGGTGCGGTATGATATAAGGGGGAGGTGAGGGGTGCGGTATGATATAAGGGGGGAGGTGAGGGGTGCGGTATGATATTAGGGGAGGTGAGGGGTGCGGTATGATATAAGGGGGAGGTGAGGGGTGCGGTATGATATAAGGGGGAGGTGAGGGGTGCGGTATGATATAAGGGGGGAGGTGAGGGTGCGGTATGATATAAGGGTGAGGTGAGGGGTGCGGTATGATATAAGGGGAGGTGAGGGGTGCGGTATGATATAAGGGGAGGTGAGGGGTGCGGTATGATATAAGGGGGGAGGTGAGGGTGCGGTATGATATAAGGGTGAGGTGAGGGGTGCGGTATGATATAAGGGGAGGTGAGGGGTGCGGTATGATATAAGGGAGAGGTGAGGGGTGCGGTATGATATAAGGGGAGGTGAGGGGTGCGGTATGATATAAGGAGGAGGTGAGGGGTGCGGTATGATATAAGGAGAGGTGAGGGGTGCGGTATGATATAAGGGGGGAGGTGAGGGGTGCGGTATGATATAAGGGGGGAGGTGAGGTGTGCGGTATGATATAAGGGGGAGGTGAGGGGTGCGGTATGATATAAGGGGGAGGTGAGGGGTGCGGTATGATATAAGGGGGAGGTGAGGGGTGAGGTATGATATAAGGGGGAGGTGAGGGGTGCGGTATGATATAAGGGGGAGGTGAGGGGTGAGGTATGATATAAGGGGGAGGTGAGGGGTGCGGTATGATATAAGGGGGAGGTGAGGGGTGCGGTATGATATAAGGGGGAGGTGAGGGGTGCGGTATGATATAAGGGGGAGGTGAGGGGTGCGGTATGATATAAGGAGGAGGTGAGGGGTGCGGTATGATATAAGGGGGAGGTGAGGGGTGCGGTATGATATAAGGGGGAGGTGAGGGGTGCGGTATGATATAAGGGGGAGGTGAGGGGTGCGGTATGATATAAGGGGGGAGGTGAGGGGTGCGGTATGATATAAGGGGGAGGTGAGGGGTGCGGTATGATATAAGGGGGAGGTGAGGGGTGCGGTATGATATAAGGGGGAGGTGAGGGGTGCGGTATGATATAAGGGGGGAGGTGAGGGGTGCGGTATGATATAAGGGGGAGGTGAGGGGTGCGGTATGATATAAGGGGGAGGTGAGGGGTGCGGTATGATATAAGGGGAGGTGAGGGGTGCGGTATGATATAAGGGGAGGTGAGGGGTGCGGTATGATATAAGGGGGGAGGTGAGGGGTGCAGTATGATATAAGGGGAGGTGAGGGGTGCGGTATGATATAAGGGAGAGGTGAGGGGTGCGGTATGATATAAGGGGAGGTGAGGGGTGCGGTATGATATAAGGGGGAGGTGAGGGGTGCGGTATGATATAAGGGGAGGTGAGGGGTGCGGTATGATATAAGGGGGAGGTGAGGGGTGCGGTATGATATAAGGGGAGGTGAGGTGTGCGGTATGATATAAGGGGAGGTGAGGGGTGCGGTATGATATAAGGGGGAGGTGAGGGGTGCGGTATGATATAAGGGGAGGTGAGGGGTGCGGTATGATATAAGGGGAGGTGAGGGGTGCGGTATGATATAAGGGGGAGGTGAGGGGTGCGGTATGATATAAGGGGGAGGTGAGGGGTGCGGTATGATATAAGGGGGAGGTGAGGGGTGCGGTATGATATAAGGGGGAGGTAAGGGGTGCGGTATGATATAAGGGGAGGTGAGGGGTGCGGTATGATATAAGGGGGGAGGTGAGGGGTGCGGTATGATATAAGGGGGAGGTGAGGGGTGAGGTATGATATAAGGGGGAGGTGAGGGGTGCGGTATGATATAAGGGGAGGTGAGGGGTGCGGTATGATATAAGGGGGAGGTGAGGGGTGCGGTATGATATAAGGGGAGGTGAGGGGTGCGGTATGATATTAGGGGAGGTGAGGGGTGCGGTATGATATAAGGGGGGAGGTGAGGGGTGCGGTATGATATTAGGGGAGGTGAGGGGTGCGGTATGATATAAGGGGGGAGGTGAGGGGTGCGGTATGATATAAGGGGGAGGTGAGGGGTGCGGTATGATATAAGGGGGGAGGTGAGGGGTGCGGTATGATATAAGGGGGGAGGTGAGGGGTGCGGTATGATATAAGGGGGGAGGTGAGGGGTGCGGTATGATAAAAGGGGAGGTGAGGGGTGCGGTAGGATATTAGGGGAGGTGAGGGGTGCGGTATGATATTAGGGGAGGTGAGGGGTGCGGTATGATATAAGGGGGGAGGTGAGGGGTGCGGTATGATATAAGGGGGGAGGTGAGGGGTGCGGTAAGATATAAGGGGGAGGTGAGGGGTGCGGTATGATATTAGGGGAGGTGAGGGGTGCGGTAAGATATAAGGGGGAGGTAAGGGGTGCGGTATGATATAAGGGGGAGGGGTCTTGTGTATGATGTCACAGCTGTAGATATTATACTATTATTATTGATAAGTGCAGGGTAATCAGCAGGTTCTGCATTCTCTGTAGTTACACGTCCCCCGAGGATTAGATACAGGACAGGAGGCGGCGCCATCATATTAACCCCTCGTATGCAGTACAGGAAGCGGCGCCATCACATTAACCCCTCCTATACAGGACAGGACGGGGCGCCATCACATTAACCCCTCGTATGCAGGACAGGACGCGGCGCCATCACATTAACCCCTCGTATACAGGACAGGACGTGGCGCCATCACATTAACCCCTTGTATACAGGACAGGACGCGGCGCCATCATATTAACCCCTCGTATACAGGACAGGACGCGGCGCCATCACTTTAACACCTCGTATACAGGACAGGACGCGGCGCCATCATTTTAATTCCTCATATGCAGGACAGGACGCGGCGCCATCACATTAATTCCTCATATGCAGGACAGGACGCGGCGCCATCACTTTAACCCCTCGTATACAGGACAGGATGCGGCTCTTTTGTCCATTTTCCTGTCTCTCAGGAAGGAGGTGGCAGCCGGGGGTCATCCTCTGGTGCAGGGAGCAGCATCACAGGAGCCTCCAGAATCTACAGGAACATTACATTGTATTCTTATGCCCTGCCCCCAGGAGCTGACACTCTACAGGCCACACTCTCACACTCTCTTCTCTTCCCCCAGGTGAGCCCCGCGCTGCACACACATGGCGTCCGGCTGCACCGAGCTAGAATCCGCCATCGAGGTCCTGGTCCGAAAATTCTATGACTATGCGAAGAGGAAGGGGAAGCACGACAAGATGAACAAGAAGGAATTCAGAGAGATGGTGGCGCAGGAGCTGCCGCACGTCCTAACTGTGAGTAACTACAGGATACACAGGAATATAACTACTATAATACTGCCCCCTATGTACAGGAACATAACTACTATAATACCGCCCCCAATGTACAGGAACATAACTACTATAATACTGCTCCTATGTACAGGAATATAACTACTATAATACTGCCCCCTATGTACAGGGATATAACTACTATAATACTGCCCCCTATGTACAAGAATATATCTACTATAATACTGCCCCCTATGTACAAGAATATAACTACTATAATACTGCCCCCTATGTACAGGAATATAACTACTATAATACTGCTCCCTATGTACAGGAATATAACTACTATAATACTGCCCCCTATGTACAGGAATATAACTACTATAATACTGCCCCCTATGTACAGGAATATAACTACTATAATACTGCCCCCTATGTACAAGAATATAACTACTATAATACTGCCCCCTATGTACAGGAATATAACTACTATAATACTGCCCCCTGTGTACAGGAATATAACTACTATAATACTGCCCCCTATGTACAAGAATATAACTACTATAATACTGCCCCCTATGTACAAGAATATAACTACTATAATACTGCCTCCTATGTACAAGAATATAACTACTATAATACTGCCCCCTATGTACAGGAATATAACTACTATAATACTGCCCCCTATGTACAGGAAAATAACTACTATAATACTGCCCCCTATGTACAGGAATATAACTACTATAATACTGCCCCCTATGTACAGGAATATAACTACTATAATACTGCCCCCCATGTACAAGAATATAACTACTATAATACTGTCCCCTATGTACAAGAATATAACTACTATAATACTGCTCCCTATGTACAAGAATATAACTACTATAATACTGCCCCCTATGTACAGGGATATAACTACTATAATACTGCCCCCTATGTACAAGAATATAACTACTATAATACTGCCCCCTATGTACAGGAATTTAACTACTATAATACTGCCTCCTATGTACAAGAATATAACTACTATAATACTGCCCCCTATGTACAGGAATATAACTACTATAATACTGCCCCCTATGTACAGGAATATAACTACTATAATACTGCCCCCTATGTACAAGAATATAACTACTATAATACTGCTCCTATGTACAAGAATATAACTACTATAATACTGCCCCCTATGTACAGGAATATAACTACTATAATACTGCCCCTATGTACAAGAATATAACTACTATAATACTGCCCCCTATGTACAGGAATATAACTACTATAATACTGCCCTCTATGTACAAGAATATAACTACTATAATACTGCCCCCTATGTACAGGAATATAACTACTATAATACTGCCCTCTATGTACAAGAATATAACTACTATAATACTGCCCCCTATGTACAGGAACATAACTACTATAATACTGCCCCCTATGTACAGGGATATAACTACTATAATACTGCCCCCTATGTACAAGAATATAACTACTATAATACTGCCCCCTATGTACAAGAATATAACTACTATAATACTGCCCCCTATGTACAAGAATATAACTACTATAATACTGCCCCCTATGTACAGGAATATAACTACTATAATACTGCCCCCTATGTACAGGAATATAACTACTATAATACTGCCCCCTATGTACAAGAATATAACTACTATAATACTGCCCCCTATGTACAAGAATATAACTACTATAATACTGCCCCCTATGTACAGGAATATAACTACTATAATACTGCCCCCTATGTACAGGAATATAACTACTATAATACTCCCCCCTATGTACAGGAATATAACTACTATAATACTGCCCCCTATGTACAAGAATATAACTACTATAATACTACCCCCTATGTACAAGAATATAACTACTATAATACTGCCCCCTATGTACAGGAATATAACTACTATAATACTGCCCCCTATGTACAATACAACTACTATAATACTGCCCCCTATGTACAAGAATATAACTACTATAATACTGCCCCCTATGTACAAGAATATAACTACTATAATACTGCCCCCTATGTACAGGAATATAACTACTATAATACTGCCCCCTATGTACAGGAATATAACTACTATAATACTGCTCCCTATGTACAGGAATATAACTACTATAATACTGCCCCCTATGTACAGGAATATAACTACTATAATACTGCCCCCTATGTACAAGAATAAACTACTATAATACTGCCCCCTATGTACAGGAATATAACTACTATAATACTGCTCCCTATGTACAGGAATATAACTACTATAATACTGCCCCCTATGTACAGGAACATAACTACTATAATACTGCCCCCTATGTACAGGAATATAACTACTATAATACTGCCCCCTATGTACAGGAATATAACTACTATAATACTGCTCCCTATGTACAAGAATATAACTACTATAATACTGCTCCCTATGTACAAGAATATAACTACTATAATACCGCCCCCTATGTACAGGAATATAACTACTATAATACTGCCCCCTATGTACAGGAATATAACTACTATAATACTGCCTCCTATGTACAGGAATATAACTACTATAATACTGCCCCCTATGTACAGGAATATAACTACTATAATACTGCCCCCTATGTACAGGAATATAACTACTATAATACTGCCCCCTATGTACAGGGATATAACTACTATAATACTGCCCCCTATGTACAGGAATATAACTACTATAATACTGCCCCCTATGTACAGGACTATAACTACTATAATACTGCCCCCTATGTACAGGGATATAACTACTATAATACTGCCCCCTATGTACAGGAATATAACTACTATAATACTGCCCCCTATGTACAGGAATATAACTACTATAATACTGCCCCCTATGTACAGGACTATAACTACTATAATACTGCCCCCTATGTACAGGGATATAACTACTATAATACTGCCCCCTATGTACAAGAATATAACTACTATAATACTGCCTCCTATGTACAAGAATATAACTACTATAATACTGCCCCCTATGTACAGGAATATAACTACTATAATACTGCCCCCTATGTACAGGAATATAACTACTATAATACTGCCCCCTATGTACAGGAATATAACTACTATAATACTGCCCCCTATGTACAGGAATATAACTACTATAATACTGCCCCCTATGTACAGGAATATAACTACTATAATACTGCCTCCTATGTACAAGAATATAACTACTATAATACCGCCCCCTATGTACAAGAATATAACTACTATAATACTGCCCCCTATGTACAGGAATATAACTACTATAATACTGCTCCCTATGTACAGGAATATAACTACTATAATACTCCCCCCTATGTACAGGAATATAACTACTATAATACTGCCCCCTATGTACAAGAATATAACTACTATAATACTGCCCCCTATGTACAAGAATATAACTACTATAATACTGCCCCCTATGTACAGGAATATAACTACTATAATACTGCCCCCTATGTACAATACAACTACTATAATACTGCCCCCTATGTACAAGAATATAACTACTATAATACTGCCCCCTATGTACAAGAATATAACTACTATAATACTGCCCCCTATGTACAGGAATATAACTACTATAATACTGCCCCCTATGTACAGGAATATAACTACTATAATACTGCTCCCTATGTACAGGAATATAACTACTATAATACTGCCCCCTATGTACAGGAATATAACTACTATAATACTGCCCCCTATGTACAAGAATATAACTACTATAATACTGCCCCCTATGTACAGGAATATAACTACTATAATACTGCTCCCTATGTACAGGAATATAACTACTATAATACTGCCCCCTATGTACAGGAACATAACTACTATAATACTGCCCCCTATGTACAGGAATATAACTACTATAATACTGCCCCCTATGTACAGGAATATAACTACTATAATACTGCTCCCTATGTACAAGAATATAACTACTATAATACTGCTCCCTATGTACAAGAATATAACTACTATAATACCGCCCCCTATGTACAGGAATATAACTACTATAATACTGCCCCCTATGTACAGGAATATAACTACTATAATACTGCCTCCTATGTACAGGAATATAACTACTATAATACTGCCCCCTATGTACAGGAATATAACTACTATAATACTGCCCCCTATGTACAGGAATATAACTACTATAATACTGCCCCCTATGTACAGGGATATAACTACTATAATACTGCCCCCTATGTACAGGAATATAACTACTATAATACTGCCCCCTATGTACAGGACTATAACTACTATAATACTGCCCCCTATGTACAGGGATATAACTACTATAATACTGCCCCCTATGTACAGGAATATAACTACTATAATACTGCCTCCTATGTACAAGAATATAACTACTATAATACTGCCCCCTATGTACAGGAATATAACTACTATAATACTGCCCCCTATGTACAGGAATATAACTACTATAATACTGCCCCCTATGTACAGGAATATAACTACTATAATACTGCCCCCTATGTACAGGAATATAACTACTATAATACTGCCCCCTATGTACAGGAATATAACTACTATAATACTGCCTCCTATGTACAAGAATATAACTACTATAATACCGCCCCCTATGTACAAGAATATAACTACTATAATACTGCCCCCTATGTACAGGAATATAACTACTATAATACTGCTCCCTATGTACAAGAATATAACTACTATAATACTGCCCCCTATGTACAGGAATATAACTACTATAATACTGCCCCCTATGTACAAGAATATAACTATTATAATACTGCCCCCTATGTACAGGAATATAACTACTATAATACTGCCCCCTATGTACAGGAATATAACTACTATAATACTGCCCCCTATGTACAAGAATATAACTACTATAATACTGCCCCCTATGTACAAGAATATAACTACTATAATACTGCCCCCTATGTACAAGAATATAACTACTATAATACTGCCCCCTATGTACAGGGATATAACTACTATAATACTGCCCCCTATGTACAGGAATATAACTACTATAATACTGCCCCCTATGTACAGGACTATAACTACTATAATACTGCCCCCTATGTACAGGGATATAACTACTATAATACTGCCCCCTATGTACAGGAATATAACTACTATAATACTGCCCCCTATGTACAGGAATATAACTACTATAATACTGCCCCCTATGTACAGGACTATAACTACTATAATACTGCCCCCTATGTACAGGGATATAACTACTATAATACTGCCCCCTATGTACAAGAATATAACTACTATAATACTGCCTCCTATGTACAAGAATATAACTACTATAATACTGCCCCCTATGTACAGGAATATAACTACTATAATACTGCCCCCTATGTACAGGAATATAACTACTATAATACTGCCCCCTATGTACAGGAATATAACTACTATAATACTGCCCCCTATGTACAGGAATATAACTACTATAATACTGCCCCCTATGTACAAGAATATAACTACTATAATACCGCCCCCTATGTACAGGGATATAACTACTATAATACTGCCCCCTATGTACAGGAATATAACTGCTATAATACTGCCCCCTATGTACAGGACTATAACTACTTTAATACTGCCCCCTATGTACAGGGATATAACTACTATAATACTGCCCGCTATGTACAGGGATATAACTACTATAATACTGCCCCCTATGTACAGGGATATAACTACTATAATACTGCCCCCTATGTACAGGAATATAACTACTATAATACTGCCCCCTATGTACAGGAATATAACTACTATAATACTGCCCCCTATGTACAGGACTATAACTACTATAATACTGCCCCCTATGTACAGGAATATAACTACTATAATACTGCCCCCTATGTACAGGAATATAACTACTATAATACTGCCCCCTATGTACAGGAATATAACTACTATAATACTGCCCCCTATGTACAGGAATATAACTACTATAATACTGCCCCCTATGTACAGGAATATAACTACTATAATACTGCCTCCTATGTACAAGAATATAACTACTATAATACCGCCCCCTATGTACAAGAATATAACTACTATAATACTGCCCCCTATGTACAGGAATATAACTACTATAATACTGCTCCCTATGTACAAGAATATAACTACTATAATACTGCCCCCTATGTACAGGAATATAACTACTATAATACTGCCCCCTATGTACAAGAATATAACTATTATAATACTGCCCCCTATGTACAGGAATATAACTACTATAATACTGCCCCCTATGTACAGGAATATAACTACTATAATACTGCCCCCTATGTACAAGAATATAACTACTATAATACTGCCCCCTATGTACAAGAATATAACTACTATAATACTGCCCCCTATGTACAAGAATATAACTACTATAATACTGCCCCCTATGTACAAGAATATAACTACTATAATACTGCCCCCTATGTACAGGGATATAACTACTATAATACTGCCCCCTATGTACAGGAATATAACTGCTATAATACTGCCCCCTATGTACAGGACTATAACTACTATAATACTGCCCCCTATGTACAGGGATATAACTACTATAATACTGCCCCCTATGTACAGAAATATAACTACTATAATACTGCCCCCTATGTACAGGAATATAACTACTATAATACTGCCCCCTATGTACAGGACTATAACTACTATAATACTGCCCCCTATGTACAGGGATATAACTACTATAATACTGCCCCCTATGTACAAGAATATAACTACTATAATACTGCCTCCTATGTACAAGAATATAACTACTATAATACTGCCCCCTATGTACAGGAATATAACTACTATAATACTGCCCCCTATGTACAGGAATATAACTACTATAATACTGCCCCCTATGTACAGGAATATAACTACTATAATACTGCCCCCTATGTACAGGAATATAACTACTATAATACTGCCCCCTATGTACAGGAATATAACTACTATAATACCGCCTCCTATGTACAAGAATATAACTACTATAATACCGCCCCCTATGTACAAGAATATAACTACTATAATACTGCCTCCTATGTACAGGAATATAACTACTATAATACTGCCCCCTATGTACAGGAATATAACTACTATAATACTGCTCCCTATGTACAAGAATATAACTACTATAATACTGCCCCCTATGTACAGGAATATAACTACTATAATACTGCCCCCTATGTACAAGAATATAACTACTATAATACTGCCCCCTATGTACAAGAATATAACTACTATAATACTGCCCCCTATGTACAAGAATATAACTACTATAATACTGCCCCCTATGTACAGGAATATAACTACTATAATACTGCCCCCTATGTACAGGGATATAACTACTATAATACTGTCCCCTATGTACAGGAATATAACTACTATAATACTGCCCCCTATGTACAAGAATATAACTACTATAATACTGCCCCCTATGTACAGGAATATAACTACTATAATACTGCCCCCTATGTACAGGGATATAACTACTATAATACTGTCCCCTATGTACAGGAATATAACTACTATAATACTGCCCCCTATGTACAAGAATATAACTACTATAATACTGCCCCCTATGTACAGGAATATAACTACTATAATACTGCCCCCTATGTACAAGAATATAACTACTATAATACTGCCCCCTATGTACAGGAATACAACTACTATAATACTGCCCCCTATGTACAGGAATATAACTACTATAATACTGCCCCCTATGTACAGGAATATAACTACTATAATACTGCCCCCTATGTACAAGAATATAACTACTATAATACTGCCCCCTATGTACAAGAATATAACTACTATAATACTGCCCCCTATGTACAAGAATATAACTACTATAATACTGCCCTCTATGTACAAGAATATAACTACTATAATACTGCCCCCTATGTACAGGAATATAACTACTATAATACTGCCCCCTATGTACAGGAATATAACTACTATAATACTGCCTCCTATATACAGGAATATAACTACTATAATACTGCCCCCTATGTACAAGAATATAACTACTATAATACTGCCCCCTATGTACAGGAATATAACTACTATAATACTGCCCCCTATGTACAAGAATATAACTACTATAATACTGCCCCCTATGTACAGGAATATAACTACTATAATACTGCCTCCTATGTACAGGAATATAACTACTATAATACTGCCCCCTATGTACAGGAATATAACTACTATAATACTGCCCCCTATGTACAAGAATATAACTACTATAATACTGCCCCCTATGTACAGGAATATAACTACTATAATACTGCCCCCTATGTACAAGAATATAACTACTATAATACTGCCCCCTATGTACAAGAATATAACTATTATAATACTGCCCCCTATGTACAGGAATATAACTACTATAATACTGCCCCCTATGTACAAGAATATAACTATTATAATACTGCCCCCTATGTACAGGAATATAACTACTATAATACTGCCCCCTATGTACAAGAATATAACTACTATAATACTGCCCCCTATGTACAGGAATATAACTACTATAATACTGCCCCCTATGTACAAGAATATAACTACTATAATACTGCCCCCTATGTACAGGAATATAACTACTATAATACTGCCCCCTATGTACAGGAATATAACTACTATAATACTGCCCCCTATGTACAGGAATATAACTACTATAATACTGCCCCCTATGTACAGGAATATAACTACTATAATACTGCCCCCTATGTACAGGAATATAACTACTATAATACTGCCTCCTATGTACAAGAATATAACTACTATAATACCGCCCCCTATGTACAAGAATATAACTACTATAATACTGCCCCCTATGTACAGGAATATAACTACTATAATACTGCTCCCTATGTACAAGAATATAACTACTATAATACTGCCCCCTATGTACAGGAATATAACTACTATAATACTGCCCCCTATGTACAAGAATATAACTATTATAATACTGCCCCCTATGTACAGGAATATAACTACTATAATACTGCCCCCTATGTACAGGAATATAACTACTATAATACTGCCCCCTATGTACAAGAATATAACTACTATAATACTGCCCCCTATGTACAAGAATATAACTACTATAATACTGCCCCCTATGTACAAGAATATAACTACTATAATACTGCCCCCTATGTACAAGAATATAACTACTATAATACTGCCCCCTATGTACAGGGATATAACTACTATAATACTGCCCCCTATGTACAGGAATATAACTACTATAATACTGCCCCCTATGTACAGGACTATAACTACTATAATACTGCCCCCTATGTACAGGGATATAACTACTATAATACTGCCCCCTATGTACAGGAATATAACTACTATAATACTGCCCCCTATGTACAGGAATATAACTACTATAATACTGCCCCCTATGTACAGGACTATAACTACTATAATACTGCCCCCTATGTACAGGGATATAACTACTATAATACTGCCCCCTATGTACAAGAATATAACTACTATAATACTGCCTCCTATGTACAAGAATATAACTACTATAATACTGCCCCCTATGTACAGGAATATAACTACTATAATACTGCCCCCTATGTACAGGAATATAACTACTATAATACTGCCCCCTATGTACAGGAATATAACTACTATAATACTGCCCCCTATGTACAGGAATATAACTACTATAATACTGCCCCCTATGTACAAGAATATAACTACTATAATACCGCCCCCTATGTACAGGGATATAACTACTATAATACTGCCCCCTATGTACAGGAATATAACTGCTATAATACTGCCCCCTATGTACAGGACTATAACTACTATAATACTGCCCCCTATGTACAGGGATATAACTACTATAATACTGCCCCCTATGTACAGGAATATAACTACTATAATACTGCCCCCTATGTACAGGGATATAACTACTATAATACTGCCCCCTATGTACAGGAATATAACTACTATAATACTGCCCCCTATGTACAGGAATATAACTACTATAATACTGCCCCCTATGTACAGGACTATAACTACTATAATACTGCCCCCTATGTACAGGAATATAACTACTATAATACTGCCCCCTATGTACAGGAATATAACTACTATAATACTGCCCCCTATGTACAGGAATATAACTACTATAATACTGCCCCCTATGTACAGGAATATAACTACTATAATACTGCCCCCTATGTACAGGAATATAACTACTATAATACCGCCTCCTATGTACAAGAATATAACTACTATAATACCGCCCCCTATGTACAAGAATATAACTACTATAATACTGCCCCCTATGTACAGGAATATAACTACTATAATACTGCTCCCTATGTACAAGAATATAACTACTATAATACTGCCCCCTATGTACAGGAATATAACTACTATAATACTGCCCCCTATGTACAAGAATATAACTATTATAATACTGCCCCCTATGTACAGGAATATAACTACTATAATACTGCCCCCTATGTACAGGAATATAACTACTATAATACTGCCCCCTATGTACAAGAATATAACTACTATAATACTGCCCCCTATGTACAAGAATATAACTACTATAATACTGCCCCCTATGTACAAGAATATAACTACTATAATACTGCCCCCTATGTACAAGAATATAACTACTATAATACTGCCCCCTATGTACAGGGATATAACTACTATAATACTGCCCCCTATGTACAGGAATATAACTGCTATAATACTGCCCCCTATGTACAGGACTATAACTACTATAATACTGCCCCCTATGTACAGGGATATAACTACTATAATACTGCCCCCTATGTACAGAAATATAACTACTATAATACTGCCCCCTATGTACAGGAATATAACTACTATAATACTGCCCCCTATGTACAGGACTATAACTACTATAATACTGCCCCCTATGTACAGGGATATAACTACTATAATACTGCCCCCTATGTACAAGAATATAACTACTATAATACTGCCTCCTATGTACAAGAATATAACTACTATAATACTGCCCCCTATGTACAGGAATATAACTACTATAATACTGCCCCCTATGTACAGGAATATAACTACTATAATACTGCCCCCTATGTACAGGAATATAACTACTATAATACTGCCCCCTATGTACAGGAATATAACTACTATAATACTGCCCCCTATGTACAGGAATATAACTACTATAATACCGCCTCCTATGTACAAGAATATAACTACTATAATACCGCCCCCTATGTACAAGAATATAACTACTATAATACTGCCTCCTATGTACAGGAATATAACTACTATAATACTGCCCCCTATGTACAGGAATATAACTACTATAATACTGCTCCCTATGTACAAGAATATAACTACTATAATACTGCCCCCTATGTACAGGAATATAACTACTATAATACTGCCCCCTATGTACAAGAATATAACTATTATAATACTGCCCCCTATGTACAAGAATATAACTACTATAATACTGCCCCCTATGTACAAGAATATAACTACTATAATACTGCCCCCTATGTACAGGAATATAACTACTATAATACTGCCCCCTATGTACAGGGATATAACTACTATAATACTGTCCCCTATGTACAGGAATATAACTACTATAATACTGCCCCCTATGTACAAGAATATAACTACTATAATACTGCCCCCTATGTACAGGAATATAACTACTATAATACTGCCCCCTATGTACAGGGATATAACTACTATAATACTGTCCCCTATGTACAGGAATATAACTACTATAATACTGCCCCCTATGTACAAGAATATAACTACTATAATACTGCCCCCTATGTACAGGAATATAACTACTATAATACTGCCCCCTATGTAGAAGAATATAACTACTATAATACTGCCCCCTATGTACAGGAATACAACTACTATAATACTGCCCCCTATGTACAGGAATATAACTACTATAATACTGCCCCCTATGTACAGGAATATAACTACTATAATACTGCCCCCTATGTACAAGAATATAACTACTATAATACTGCCCCCTATGTACAAGAATATAACTACTATAATACTGCCCCCTATGTACAAGAATATAACTACTATAATACTGCCCTCTATGTACAAGAATATAACTACTATAATACTGCCCCCTATGTACAGGAATATAACTACTATAATACTGCCCCCTATGTACAGGAATATAACTACTATAATACTGCCTCCTATATACAGGAATATAACTACTATAATACTGCCCCCTATGTACAAGAATATAACTACTATAATACTGCCCCCTATGTACAGGAATATAACTACTATAATACTGCCCCCTATGTACAGGAATATAACTACTATAATACTGCCCCCTATGTACAGGAATATAACTACTATAATACTGCCTCCTATGTACAGGAATATAACTACTATAATACTGCCCCCTATGTACAGGAATATAACTACTATAATACTGCCCCCTATGTACAAGAATATAACTACTATAATACTGCCCCCTATGTACAGGAATATAACTACTATAATACTGCCCCCTATGTACAAGAATATAACTACTATAATACTGCCCCCTATGTACAAGAATATAACTATTATAATACTGCCCCCTATGTACAGGAATATAACTACTATAATACTGCCCCCTATGTACAAGAATATAACTATTATAATACTGCCCCCTATGTACAGGAATATAACTACTATAATACTGCCCCCTATGTACAGGAATATAACTACTATAATACTGCCCCCTATGTACAGGAATATAACTACTATAATACTGCCCCCTATGTACAGGAATATAACTACTATAATACTGCCCCCTATGTACAGGAATATAACTACTATAATACCGCCCTCTCCCTGTCTCTCCAGCACACGCAGAATAAGGAGGCGGCTAATAAACTGATCCAATCCCTGGATGAGGATAAGGACGGGAAGATCAGCTTTGGGGAATACTGGACTCTGATCGGGGAGATCGCCCTGAAGCTCAGCCAGCAGATGGCGATGCAGTGCCAGGAGTGACCAGCAGGCGGCAGAGTCTATGACTGTTACATTGTAACCACTGTTTGTGTATCTGAGCCACGGATCAAGGACCTTGTCTTCCTCTCAGTGGGGGAGCAGTGTGGGGGGCGCCCCCCCGAGCAGCAGTTGGGGGTCATCTATGCGCTGAATGTCTGTGATCGGCCCGTGTATATGACTCTTGGAACAAGGATTATTTTCGGTTGTATTGTTTTATACTTCTATGTGTTGGGAGCCGCAGAACAGCGCCACCTGTTGGCCGAGAGATTGTGAAGGAAAAATATTCACATATATAAAGTATAAACTATAGCGTGCAGTGCTGTGTTATTACCACCGGGGGCGCTCCCTGTCAATATTCCGACACTTCCTGTTGCCTGCACAGGTCACAGAGCATGCCCACTACACTCCCCCATAGAAGTATATAGGTAATGTCTCAGCTCCCCTCTTCCTCCCTGCACAGGTCACAGAGCATGCCCACTACACTCCCCCATAGATGTATATAGGTAATGTCTCAGCTCCCCTCTTCCTCCCTGCACAGGTCACAGAGCATGCCCACTACACTCCCCCATAGATGTATATAGGGCTCCCCTCCTCTGCTATACAGAAGTATATACAGCTCCCCTCCTCCTACTGCCTGCACAGGTCACAGAGCATGCCCGCTACACTCTACCACATAAGTATATACAGCTCCCCTCCTCCTACTGCCTGCACAGGTCACAGAGCATGCCCACTACACTCTCCCATAGAAGTATATAGGGCTCCCCTCCTCTGCTATACAGAAGTATATACAGCTCCCCTCCTCCTACTGCCTGCACAGGTCACAGAGCATGCCCACTACACTCTACCACATAAGTATATACAGCTCCCCTCCTCCTACTGCCTGCACAGGTCACAGAGCATGCCCACTACACTCTCCCATAGAAGTATATAGGGCTCCCCTCCTCTGCTATACAGAAGTATATACAGCTCCCCTCCTCCTACTGCCTGCACAGGTCACAGAGCATGCCCGCTACACTCTACCACAGAAGTATATAGGGCTCCCCTCCTCTGCTATACAGAAGTATATACAGCTCCCCTCCTACTGCCTGCACAGGTCACAGAGCATGCCCGCTACACTCTACCACATAAGTATATAGGGCTCCCCTCCTCTGCTATACAGAAGTATATACAGCTCCCCTCCTCCTACTGCCTGCACAGGTCACAGAGCATGCCCGCTAGCCTCTACCACATAAGTATATAGGGCTCCCCTCCTCTGCTATACAGAAGTATATACAGCTCCCCTCCTCCTACTGCCTGCACAGGTCACAGAGCATGCCCGCTACACTCTACCACATAAGTATATAGGGCTCCCCTCCTCTGCTATACAGAAGTATATACAGCTCCCCTCCTCCTACTGCCTGCACAGGTCACAGAGCATGCCCGCTACACTCTACCACATAAGTATATAGGGCTCCCCTCCTCTGCTATACAGAAGTATATACAGCTCCCCTCCTCCTACTGCCTGCACAGGTCACAGAGCATGCCCGCTACACTCTCCCATAGAAGTATATAGGGCTCCCCTCCTCTGCTATACAGAAGTATATACAGCTCCCCTCCTCCTACTGCCTGCACAGGTCACAGAGCATGCCCGCTACACTCTACCACATAAGTATATAGGGCTCTCCTCCTCTGCTATACAGAAGTATATACAGCTCCCCTCCTCCTACTGCCTGCACAGGTCAGAGAGCATGCCCGCTACACTCTACCACATAAGTATATAGGGCTCCCCTCCTCTGCTATACAGAAGTATATACAGCTCCCCTCCTCCTACTGCCTGCACAGGTCACAGAGCATGCCCACTACACTCTACCACATAAGTATATAGGGCTCCCCTCCTCTGCTATACAGAAGTATATACAGCTCCCCTCCTCCTACTGCCTGCACAGGTCACAGAGCATGCCCGCTACACTCTACCACAGAAGTATATAGGGCTCCCCTCCTCTGCTATACAGAAGTATATACAGCTCCCCTCCTCCTACTGCCTGCACAGGTCACAGAGCATGCCCGCTACACTCTACCACATAAGTATATAGGGCTCCCCTCCTCTGCTATACAGAAGTATATACAGCTCCCCTCCTCCTACTGCCTGCACAGGTCACGGAGCATGCCCGCTACACTCTACCACATAAGTATATAGGGCTCCCCTCCTCTGCTATACAGAAGTATATGCAGCTCCCCTCCTCCTACTGCCTGCACAGGTCACAGAGCATGCCCGCTACACTCTACCACATAAGTATATAGGGCTCCCCTCCTCTGCTATACAGAAGTATATACAGCTCCCCTCCTCCTACTGCCTGCACAGGTCACAGAGCATGCCCGCTACACTCTACCACATAAGTATATAGGGCTCCCCTCCTCTGCTATACAGAAGTATATACAGCTCCCCTCCTCCTACTGCCTGCACAGGTCACAGAGCATGCCCGCTACACTCTACCACATAAGTATATAGGGCTCCCCTCCTCTGCTATACAGAAGTATATACAGCTCCCCTCCTCCTACTGCCTGCACAGGTCACAGAGCATGCCCGCTACACTCTACCACATAAGTATATAGGGCTCCCCTCCTCTGCTATACAGAAGTATATACAGCTCCCCTGTTCCTCCCTGCACAGGTCACAGAGCATGCCCGCTACCCTCTACCACATAAGTATATATGGCTCCCCTCCTCTGCTATACAGAAGTATATACAGCTCCCCTCCTCCTACTGCCTGCACAGGTCACAGAGCATGCCCGCTACACTCTACCACATAAGTATATAGGGCTCCCCTCCTCTGCTATACAGAAGTATATACAGCTCCCCTCCTCCTACTGCCTGCACAGGTCACAGAGCATGCCCGCTACACTCTACCACAGAAGTATATAGGGCTCCCCTCCTCTGCTATACAGAAGTATATACAGCTCCCCTCCTCCTACTGCCTGCACAGGTCACAGAGCATGCCCACTACACTCTACCACATAAGTATATAGGGCTCCCCTCCTCCTACTGCCTGCACAGGTCACAGAGCATGCCCGCTACACTCTACCACATAAGTATATAGGGCTCCCCTCCTCTGCTATACAGAAGTATATACAGCTCCCCTCCTCCTACTGCCTGCACAGGTCACAGAGCATGCCCGCTACACTCTACCACATAAGTATATAGGGCTCCCCTCCTCTGCTATACAGAAGTATATACAGCTCCCCTCCTCCTACTGCCTGCAAAGGTCACAGAGCATGCCCACTACACTCTACCACATAAGTATATAGGGCTCCCCTCATCTGCTATACAGAAGTATATACAGCTCCCCTCCTCCTACTGCCTGCAAAGGTCACAGAGCATGCCCACTACACTCTACCACATAAGTATATAGGGCTCCCCTCCTCTGCTATACAGAAGTATATACAGCTCCCCTTCTCCTACTGCCTGCACAGGTCACAGAGCATGCCCGCTACACTCTACCACAGAAGTATATAGGGCTCCCCTCCTCTGCTATACAGAAGTATATACAGCTCCCCTCCTCCTACTGCCTGCACAGGTCACAGAGCATGCCCGCTACACTCTACCACATAAGTATATAGGGCTCCCCTCCTCTGCTATACAGAAGTATATACAGCTCCCCTCCTCCTACTGCCTGCACAGGTCACAGAGCATGCCCACTACACTCTCCCATAGAAGTATATAGGGCTCCCCTCCTCTGCTATACAGAAGTATATACAGCTCCCCTCCTACTGCCTGCACAGGTCACAGAGCATGCCCACTACACTCTACCACATAAGTATATAGGGCTCCCCTCCTCTGCTATACAGAAGTATATACAGCTCCCCTCCTCCTACTGCCTGCACAGGTCACAGAGCATGCCCACTACACTCCCCCATAGATGTATATAGGGCTCCCCTCCTCTGCTATACAGAAGTATATACAGCTCCCCTCCTCCTACTGCCTGCACAGGTCACAGAGCATGCCCGCTACACTCTACCACATAAGTATATAGGGCTCCCCTCCTCTGCTATACAGAAGTATATACAGCTCCCCTTTTCCTCCCTGCACAGGTCACAGAGCATGCCCGCTACACTCTACCACATAAGTATATACAGCTCCCCTCCTACTGCCTGCACAGGTCACGGAGCATGCCCGCTACCCTCTACCACATAAGTATATACAGCTCCCCTCCTCTGCTATACAGAAGTATATACAGCTCCCCTCCTACTGCCTGCACAGGTCACGGAGCATGCCCGCTACACTCTACCACATAAGTATATAGGGCTCTCCTCCTCTGCTATACAGAAGTATATACAGCTCCCCTCCTACTGCCTGCACAGGTCACGGAGCATGCCCGCTACACTCTACCACATAAGTATATAGGGCTCCCCTCCTCTGCTATACAGAAGTATATACAGCTCCCCTTCTCCTCCCTGCACAGGTCACAGAGCATGCCCGCTACACTCTACCACAGAAGTATATAGGGCTCCCCTCCTCTGCTATACAGAAGTATATACAGCTCCCCTCCTCCTACTGCCTGCACAGGTCACGGAGCATGCCCGCTACACTCTACCACATAAGTATATAGGGCTCCCCTCCTCTGCTATACAGAAGTATATACAGCTTCCCTCCTCCTACTGCCTGCACAGGTCACAGAGCATGCCCGCTACACTCTACCACATAAGTATATAGGGCTCCCCTCCTCTGCTATACAGAAGTATATACAGCTCCCCTCCTACTGCCTGCACAGGTCACGGAGCATGCCCGCTACACTCTACCACATAAGTATATAGGGCTCCCCTCCTCTGCTATACAGAAGTATATACAGCTCCCCTTCTCCTCCCTGCACAGGTCACGGAGCATGCCCGCTACACTCTACCACATAAGTATATAGGGCTCCCCTCATCTGCTATACAGAAGTATATACAGCTCCCCTTCTCCTCCCTGCACAGGTCACAGAGCATGCCCACTAAACTCTACCACAGAAGTATATAGGGCTCCCCTCCTCTGCTATACAGAAGTATATACAGCTCCCCTCCTCCTACTGCCTGCACAGGTCACAGAGCATGCCCGCTACACTCTACCACAGAAGTATATAGGGCTCCCCTCCTCTGCTATACAGAAGTATATACAGCTCCCCTCCTCCTACTGCCTGCACAGGTCACAGAGCATGCCCGCTACACTCTACCACATAAGTATATAGGGCTCCCCTCCTCTGCTATACAGAAGTATATACAGCTCCCCTCCTCCTACTGCCTGCACAGGTCACAGAGCATGCCCACTACACTCTACCACATAAGTATATAGGGCTCCCCTCCTCTGCTATACAGAAGTATATACAGCTCCCCTTCTCCTCCCTGCACAGGTCACAGAGCATGCCCGCTACACTCTACCACAGAAGTATATAGGGCTCCCCTCCTCTGCTATACAGAAGTATATACAGCTCCCCTCCTCCTACTGCCTGCACAGGTCACAGAGCATGCCCACTACACTCTCCCATAGAAGTATATAGGGCTCCCCTCCTCTGCTATACAGAAGTATATACAGCTCCCCTCCTACTGCCTGCACAGGTCACAGAGCATGCCCACTACACTCTACCACATAAGTATATAGGGCTCCCCTCCTCTGCTATACAGAAGTATATACAGCTCCCCTCCTCCTACTGCCTGCACAGGTCACAGAGCATGCCCGCTACACTCTACCACATAAGTATATAGGGCTCCCCTCCTCTGCTATACAGAAGTATATACAGCTCCCCTCCTCCTACTGCCTGCACAGGTCACAGAGCATGCCCACTACACTCTACCACATAAGTATATAGGGCTCCCCTCCTCTGCTATACAGAAGTATATACAGCTCCCCTCCTCCTACTGCCTGCACAGGTCACAGAGCATGCCCGCTACACTCTACCACAGAAGTATATAGGGCTCCCCTCCTCTGCTATACAGAAGTATATACAGCTCCCCTCCTCCTACTGCCTGCACAGGTCACAGAGCATGCCCGCTACACTCTACCACATAAGTATATAGGGCTCCCCTCCTCCTACTGCCTGCACAGGTCACAGAGCATGCCCACTACACTCTACCACATAAGTATATAGGGCTCCCCTCCTCTGCTATACAGAAGTATATACAGCTCCCCTTCTCCTCCCTGCACAGGTCACAGAGCATGCCCGCTACACTCTACCACAGAAGTATATAGGGCTCCCCTCCTCTGCTATACAGAAGTATATACAGCTCCCCTCCTCCTACCGCCTGCACAGGTCACAGAGCATGCCCGCTACACTCTACCACAGAAGTATATAGGGCTCCCCTCCTCTGCTATACAGAAGTATATACAGCTCCCCTTCTCCTCCCTGCACAGGTCACAGAGCATGCCCACTACACTCTACCACATAAGTATATAGGGCTCCCCTCCTCTGCTATACAGAAGTATATACAGCTCCCCTCCTCCTACTGCCTGCACAGGTCACAGAGCATGCCCACTACACTCCCCCATAGAAGTATATAGGTAATGTCTCAGCTCCCCTCTTCCTCCCTGCACAGGTCACAGAGCATGCCCACTACACTCCCCCATAGAAGTCTATAGGTAATGTCTTAGCTCCCCTCTTCCTCCCTGCACAGGTCACAGAGCATGCCCACTACACTCCCCCATAGATGTATATAGGGCTCCCCTCCTCTGCTATACAGAAGTATATACAGCTCCCCTCCTCCTACTGCCTGCACAGGTCACAGAGCATGCCCGCTACACTCTACCACATAAGTATATAGGGCTCCCCTCCTCTGCTAAACAGAAGTATATACAGCTCCCCTTCTCCTCCCTGCACAGGTCAGAGAGCATGCCCACTACACTCTACCACAGAAGTATATAGGGCTCCCCTCCTCTGCTATACAGAAGTATATACAGCTCCCCTCTTCCTCCCTGCACAGGTCACGGAGCATGCCCGCTACACTCTACCACATAAGTATATAGGGCTCCCCTCCTCTGCTATACAGAAGTATATACAGCTCCCCTTCTCCTCCCTGCACAGGTCACAGAGCATGCCCACTACACTCTACCACATAAGTATATAGGGCTCCCCTCCTCTGCTATACAGAAGTATATACAGCTCCCCTCCTCCTACTGCCTGCACAGGTCACAGAGCATGCCCGCCACACTCTACCACATAAGTATATACAGCTCCCCTCCTACTGCCTGCACAGGTCACGGAGCATGCCCGCTACCCTCTACCACATAAGTATATAGGGCTCTCCTCCTCTGCTATACAGAAGTATATACAGCTCCCCTCCTCCTACTGCCTGCACAGGTCACAGAGCATGCCCGCTACACTCTACCACATAAGTATATACAGCTCCCCTCCTACTGCCTGCACAGGTCACGGAGCATGCCCGCTACACTCTAGCACATAAGTATATAGGGCTCCCCTCCTCTGCTATACAGAAGTATATACAGCTCCCCTCCTCCTACTGCCTGCACAGGTCACAGAGCATGCCCGCTACACTCTACCACATAAGTATATAGGGCTCCCCTCCTCTGCTATACAGAAGTATATACAGCTCCCCTCCTCCTACTGCCTGCACAGGTCACAGAGCATGCCCACTACACTCTACCACATAAGTATATAGGGCTCCCCTCCTCTGCTATACAGAAGTATATACAGCTCCCCTCCTCCTACTGCCTGCACAGGTCACAGAGCATGCCCGCTACACTCTACCACAGAAGTATATAGGGCTCCCCTCCTCTGCTATACAGAAGTATATACAGCTCCCCTTCTCCTCCCTGCACAGGTCACGGAGCACGCCCACTACACTCTACCACAGAAGTATATAGGGCTCCCCCCCTCTGCTATACAGAAGTATATACAGCTCCCCTCCTCTTACTGCCTGCTTAGGCCACAGAGCATGCCCGCTACACTCTACCACATAAGTATATAGGGCTCCCCTCCTCTGCTATACAGAAGTATATACAGCTCCCCTCCTCCTACTGCCTGCACAGGTCACAGAGCATGCCCACTACACTCTACCACATAAGTATATAGGGCTCCCCTCCTCTGCTATACAGAAGTATATACAGCTCCCCTCCTCCTACTGCCTGCACAGGTCACAGAGCATGCCCGCTACACTCTACCACAGAAGTATATAGGGCTCCCCTCCTCTGCTATACAGAAGTATATACAGCTCCCCTTCTCCTCCCTGCACAGGTCACAGAGCATGCCCACTACACTCTACCACATAAGTATATAGGGCTCCCCTCCTCTGCTATACAGAAGTATATACAGCTCCCCTCCTCCTACTGCCTGCACAGGTCACGGAGCATGCCCGCTACACTCTACCACATAAGTATATAGGGCTCCCCTCCTCTGCTATACAGAAGTATATACAGCTCCCCTCCTCCTACTGTCTGCACAGGTCACGGAGCATGCCCGCTACACTCTACCACATAAGTATATAGGGCTCCCCTCCTCTGCTATACAGAAGTATATACAGCTCCCCTCCTACTGCCTGCACAGGTCACAGAGCATGCCCGCTACACTCTACCACATAAGTATATAGGGCTCCCCTCCTCTGCTATACAGAAGTATATACAGCTCCCCTTCTCCTCCCTGCACAGGTCACAGAGCATGCCCGCTACACTCTACCACATAAGTATATAGGGCTCCCCTCCTCCTACTGCCTTTACAGGTCACGGAGCATGCCCGCTACACTCTACCACAGAAGTATATAGGGCTCCCCTCCTCTGCTATACAGAAGTATATACAGCTCCCCTCCTCCTACTGCCTGCACAGGTCACAGAGCATGCCCGCTACCCTCTACCACAGAAGTATATAGGGCTCCCCTCCTCTGCTATACAGAAGTATATACAGCTCCCCTCCTCCTACTGCCTGCACAGGTCACAGAGCATGCCCGCTACACTCTACCACATAAGTATATAGGGCTCCCCTCCTCTGCTATACAGAAGTATATACAGCTCCCCTTCTCCTCCCTGCACAGGTCAGAGAGCATGCCCACTACACTCTACCACAGAAGTATATAGGGCTCCCCTCCTCTGCTATACAGAAGTATATACAGCTCCCCTCTTCCTCCCTGCACAGGTCACGGAGCATGCCCGCTACACTCTACCACATAAGTATATAGGGCTCCCCTCCTCTGCTATACAGAAGTATATACAGCTCCCCTTCTCCTCCCTGCACAGGTCACAGAGCATGCCCACTACACTCTACCACATAAGTATATAGGGCTCCCCTCCTCTGCTATACAGAAGTATATACAGCTCCCCTCCTCCTACTGCCTGCACAGGTCACGGAGCATGCCCGCTACACTCTACCACATAAGTATATAGGGCTCCCCTCCTCTGCTATACAGAAGTATATACAGCTCCCCTCCTCCTACTGCCTGCACAGGTCACAGAGCATGCCCGCTACACTCTACCACATAAGTATATAGGGCTCCCCTCCTCTGCTATACAGAAGTATATACAGCTCCCCTCCTCCTACTGCCTGCACAGGTCACGGAGCATGCCCGCTACACTCTACCACAGAAGTATATAGGGCTCCCCTCCTCTGCTATACAGAAGTATATACAGCTCCCCTCCTACTGCCTGCACAGGTCACGGAGCATGCCCACTACACTCTACCACATAAGTATATAGGGCTCCCCTCCTCTGCTATACAGAAGTATATACAGCTCCCCTCCTCCTACTGCCTGCACAGGTCACGGAGCATGCCCGCTACACTCTACCACATAAGTATATAGGGCTCCCCTCCTCTGCTATACAGAAGTATATACAGCTCCCCTCCTCCTACTGCCTGCACAGGTCACAGAGCATGCCCGCTACACGCTACCACAGAAGTATATAGGGCTCCCCTCCTCTGCTATATAGAAGTATATACAGCTCCCCTCCTACTGCCTGCACAGGTCACAGAGCATGCCCGCTACACTCTACCACATAAGTATATAGGGCTCCCCTCCTCCTACTGCCTGCACAGGTCACAGAGCATGCCCACTACACTCTCCCATAGAAGTATATAGGGCTCCCCTCCTCTGCTATACAGAAGTATATACAGCTCCCCTCCTCCTACTGCCTGCACAGGTCACAGAGCATGCCCACTACACTCTCCCATAGAAGTATATAGGGCTCCCCTCCTCTGCTATACAGAAGTATATACAGCTCCCCTCCTCCTACTGCCTGCACAGGTCACAGAGCATGCCCACTACACTCTCCCATAGAAGTATATAGGGCTCCCCTCCTCTGCTATACAGAAGTATATACAGCTCCCCTTCTCCTCCCTGCACAGGTCACAGAGCATGCCCGCTACACTCTACCACATAAGTATATAGGGCTCCCCTCCTCTGCTATACAGAAGTATATACAGCTCCCCTTCTCCTCCCTGCACAGGTCACAGAGCATGCCCGCTACACTCTACCACATAAGTATATAGGGCTCCCCTCCTCTGCTATACAGAAGTATATACAGCTCCCCTGTTCCTCCCTGCACAGGTCACAGAGCATGCCCACTACACTCTACCACATAAGTATATAGGGCTCCCCTCCTCTGCTATACAGAAGTATATACAGCTCCCCTCCTCCTACTGCCTGCACAGGTCACAGAGCATGCCCGCTACACTCTACCACATAAGTATATAGGGCTCCCCTCCTCTGCTATACAGAAGTATATACAGCTCCCCTCCTCCTACTGCCTGCACAGGTCACAGAGCATGCCCACTACACTCTACCACATAAGTATATAGGGCTCCCCTCCTCTGCTATACAGAAGTATATACAGCTCCCCTCCTCCTACTGCCTGCACAGGTCACAGAGCATGCCCGCTACACTCTACCACATAAGTATATAGGGCTCCCCTCCTCTGCTATACAGAAGTATATACAGCTCCCCTCCTCCTACTGCCTGCACAGGTCACAGAGCATGCCCACTACACTCTACCACATAAGTATATAGGGCTCCCCTCCTCTGCTATACAGAAGTATATACAGCTCCCCTTCTCCTCCCTGCACAGGTCACAGAGCATGCCCGCTACACTCTACCACATAAGTATATAGGGCTCCCCTCCTCTGCTATACAGAAGTATATACAGCTCCCCTCCTCCTACTGCCTGCACAGGTCACAGAGCATGCCCACTACACTCTCCCATAGAAGAATATAGGGCTCCCCTCCTCTGCTATACAGAAGTATATACAGCTCCCCTCCTCCTACTGCCTGCACAGGTCACAGAGCATGCCCGCTACACTCTACCACATAAGTATATAGGGCTCCCCTCCTCTGCTATACAGAAGTATATACAGCTCCCCTCCTCCTACTGCCTGCACAGGTCACAGAGCATGCCCACCACACTCTACCACATAAGTATATAGGGCTCCCCTTCTCTGCTATACAGAAGTATATACAGCTCCCCTCCTCCTACTGCCTGCACAGGTCACAGAGCATGCCCGCTACACTCTACCACATAAGTATATAGGGCTCCCCTCCTCTGCTATACAGAAGTATATACATCTCCCCTCCTCCTACTGCCTGCACAGGTCACAGAGCATGCCCGCTAGCCTCTACCACATAAGTATATAGGGCTCCCCTCCTCTGCTATACAGAAGTATATACAGCTCCCCTCCTCCTACTGCCTGCACAGGTCACAGAGCATGCCCACTACCCTCTACCACATAAGTATATAGGGCTCCCCTCCTCTGCTATACAGAAGTATATACAGCTCCCCTTCTCATACTGCCTGCACAGGTCACAGAGCATGCCCGCTACACTCTACCACAGAAGTATATAGGGCTCCCCTCCTCTGCTATACAGAAGTATATACAGCTCCCCTCCTCCTACTGCCTGCACAGGTCACAGAGCATGCCCGCTACACTCTCCCATAGAAGTATATAGGGCTCCCCTCCTCTGCTATACAGAAGTATATACAGCTCCCCTCCTCCTACTGCCTGCACAGGTCACAGGGCATGCCCGCTACACTCTACCACAGAAGTATATAGGGCTCCCCTCCTCTGCTATACAGAAGTATATACAGCTCCCCTCCTCCTACTGCCTGCACAGGTCACAGAGCATGCCCGCTACCCTCTACCACAGAAGTATATAGGGCTCCCCTCCTCTGCTATACAGAAGTATATACAGCTCCCCTCCTCCTACTGCCTGCACAGGTCACAGAGCATGCCCGCTACACTCTACCACATAAGTATATAGGGCTCCCCTCCTCTGCTATACAGAAGTATATACAGCTCCCCTCCTCCTACTGCCTGCACAGGTCAGAGAGCATGCCCGCTACACTCTACCACATAAGTATATAGGGCTCCCCTCCTCTGCTATACAGAAGTATATACAGCTCCCCTCCTCCTACTGCCTGCACAGGTCACAGAGCATGCCCACTACACTCTACCACATAAGTATATAGGGCTCCCCTCCTCTGCTATACAGAAGTATATACAGCTCCCCTCCTCCTACTGCCTGCACAGGTCACAGAGCATGCCCACTACACTCTACCACATAAGTATATAGGGCTCCCCTCCTCTGCTATACAGAAGTATATACAGCTCCCCTCCTCCTACTGCCTGCACAGGTCACAGAGCATGCCCGCTACACTCTACCACAGAAGTATATAGGGCTCCCCTCCTCTGCTATACAGAAGTATATACAGCTCCCCTCCTCCTACTGCCTGCACAGGTCACAGAGCATGCCCGCTACACTCTACCACATAAGTATATAGGGCTCCCCTCCTCTGCTATACAGAAGTATATACAGCTCCCCTCCTCCTACTGCCTGCACAGGTCACAGAGCATGCCCGCTACACTCTACCACATAAGTATATAGGGCTCCCCTCCTCTGCTATACAGAAGTATATACAGCTCCCCTCCTCCTACTGCCTGCACAGGTCACAGAGCATGCCCACTACACTCTACCACATAAGTATATAGGGCTCCCCTCCTCTGCTATACAGAAGTATATACAGCTCCCCTTCTCCTCCCTGCACAGGTCACAGAGCATGCCCGCTACACTCTACCACAGAAGTATATAGGGCTCCCCTCCTCTGCTATACAGAAGTATATACAGCTCCCCTCCTCCTACTGCCTGCACAGGTCACAGAGCATGCCCACTACACTCTCCCATAGAAGTATATAGGGCTCCCCTCCTCTGCTATACAGAAGTATATACAGCTCCCCTCCTCCTACTGCCTGCACAGGTCACAGAGCATGCCCACTACACTCTACCACAGAAGTATATAGGGCTCTCCTCCTCTGCTATACAGAAGTATATACAGCTCCCCTTCTCCTCCCTGCACAGGTCACAGAGCATGCCCGCTACACTCTACCACATAAGTATATAGGGCTCCCCTCCTCTGCTATACAGAAGTATATACAGCTCCCCTCCTACTGCCTGCACAGGTCACAGAGCATGCCCACTACACTCTACCACATAAGTATATAGGGCTCCCCTCCTCTGCTATACAGAAGTATATACAGCTCCCCTCCTCCTACTGCCTGCACAGGTCACAGAGCATGCCCGCTACACTCTACCACATAAGTATATAGGGCTCCCCTCCTCTGCTATACAGAAGTATATACAGCTCCCCTCCTACTGCCTGCACAGGTCACAGAGCATGCCCACTACACTCTCCCATAGAAGTATATAGGGCTCCCCTCCTCTGCTATACAGAAGTATATACAGCTCCCCTTCTCCTCCCTGCACAGGTCAGAGAGCATGCCCACTACACTCTACCACAGAAGTATATAGGGCTCCCCTCCTCTGCTATACAGAAGTATATACAGCTCCCCTTCTCCTACTGCCTGCACAGGTCACAGAGCATGCCCGCTACACTCTACCACATAAGTATATAGGGCTCCCCTCCTCTGCTATACAGAAGTATATACAGCTCCCCTCCTCCTACTGCCTGCACAGGTCACAGAGCATGCCCGCTACACTCTACCACAGAAGTATATAGGGCTCCCCTCCTCTGCTATACAGAAGTATATACAGCTCCCCTTCTCCTCCCTGCACAGGTCACAGAGCATGCCCACTACACTCTACCACATAAGTATATAGGGCTCCCCTCCTCTGCTATACAGAAGTATATACAGCTCCCCTCCTCCTACTGCCTGCACAGGTCACGGAGCATGCCCGCTACACTCTACCACATAAGTATATAGGGCTCCCCTCCTCTGCTATACAGAAGTATATACAGCTCCCCTCCTCCTACTGCCTGCACAGGTCACAGAGCATGCCCGCTACACTCTACCACATAAGTATATAGGGCTCCCCTCCTCTGCTATACAGAAGTATATACAGCTCCCCTCCTCCTACTGCCTGCACAGGTCACGGAGCATGCCCGCTACACTCTACCACATAAGTATATAGGGCTCCCCTCCTCTGCTATACAGAAGTATATACAGCTCCCCTCCTACTGCCTGCACAGGTCACGGAGCATGCCCGCTACCCTCTACCACATAAGTATATAGGGCTCTCCTCCTCTGCTATACAGAAGTATATACAGCTCCCCTCCTCCTACTGCCTGCACAGGTCACGGAGCATGCCCGCTACCCTCTACCACATAAGTATATAGGGCTCTCCTCCTCTGCTATACAGAAGTATATACAGCTCCCCTCCTACTGCCTGCACAGGTCACGGAGCATGCCCGCTACACTCTACCACATAAGTATATAGGGCTCCCCTCCTCTGCTATACAGAAGTATATACAGCTCCCCTCCTCCTACTGCCTGCACAGGTCACAGAGCATGCCCGCTACACGCTACCACAGAAGTATATAGGGCTCCCCTCCTCTGCTATACAGAAGTATATACAGCTCCCCTCCTCCTACTGCCTGCACAGGTCACAGAGCATGCCCGCTACACTCTACCACATAAGTATATAGGGCTCCCCTCCTCTGCTATACAGAAGTATATACATCTCCCCTCCTCCTACTGCCTGCACAGGTCACGGAGCATGCCCACTACACTCTACCACATAAGTATATAGGGCTCCCCTCCTCTGCTATACAGAAGTATATACAGCTCCCCTCCTCCTACTGCCTGCACAGGTCACGGAGCATGCCCGCTACACTCTACCACATAAGTATATAGGGCTCCCCTCCTCTGCTATACAGAAGTATATACAGCTCCCCTCCTCCTACTGCCTGCACAGGTCACAGAGCATGCCCGCTACACGCTACCACAGAAGTATATAGGGCTCCCCTCCTCTGCTATACAGAAGTATATACAGCTCCCCTCCTCCTACTGCCTGCACAGGTCACAGAGCATGCCCGCTACACTCTACCACATAAGTATATAGGGCTCCCCTCCTCTGCTATACAGAAGTATATACATCTCCCCTCCTCCTACTGCCTGCACAGGTCACGGAGCATGCCCGCTACACTCTACCACATAAGTATATAGGGCTCCCCTCCTCTGCTATACAGAAGTATATACAGCTCCCCTTCTCCTCCCTGCACAGGTCACAGAGCATGCCCGCTACCCTCTACCACATAAGTATATAGGGCTCTCCTCCTCTGCTATACAGAAGTATATACAGCTCCCCTCCTACTGCCTGCACAGGTCACGGAGCATGCCCGCTACCCTCTACCACATAAGTATATAGGGCTCTCCTCCTCTGCTATACAGAAGTATATACAGCTCCCCTCCTACTGCCTGCACAGGTCACGGAGCATGCCCGCTACACTCTACCACATAAGTATATAGGGCTCCCCTCCTCTGCTATACAGAAGTATATACAGCTCCCCTCCTCCTACTGCCTGCACAGGTCACGGAGCATGCCCGCTACACTCTACCACATAAGTATATAGGGCTCCCCTCCTCTGCTATACAGAAGTATATACAGCTCCCCTCCTCCTACTGCCTGCACAGGTCACAGAGCATGCCCGCTACACTCTACCACATAAGTATATAGGGCTCCCCTCCTCTGCTATACAGAAGTATATACAGCTCCCCTCCTCCTACTGCCTGCACAGGTCACAGAGCATGCCCGCTACACTCTACCACATAAGTATATAGGGCTCCCCTCCTCTGCTATACAGAAGTATATACATCTCCCCTCCTCCTACTGCCTGCACAGGTCACGGAGCATGCCCGCTACACTCTACCACATAAGTATATAGGGCTCCCCTCCTCTGCTATACAGAAGTATATACAGCTCCCCTTCTCCTCCCTGCACAGGTCACGGAGCATGCCCACTACACTCTACCACAGAAGTATATAGGGCTCCCCTCCTCTGCTATACAGAAGTATATACAGCTCCCCTCCTCCTACTGCCTGCACAGGTCACAGAGCATGCCCGCTACACTCTACCACATAAGTATATAGGGCTCCCCTCCTCTGCTATACAGAAGTATATACAGCTCCCCTCCTCCTACTGCCTGCACAGGTCACGGAGCATGCCCGCTACACTCTACCACATAAGTATATAGGGCTCCCCTCCTCTGCTATACAGAAGTATATACAGCTCCCCTCCTCCTACTGCCTGCACAGGTCACGGAGCATGCCCGCTACACTCTACCACATAAGTATATAGGGCTCCCCTCCTCTGCTATACAGAAGTATATACAGCTCCCCTCCTCCTACTGCCTGCACAGGTCACGGAGCATGCCCACTACACTCTACCACATAAGTATATAGGGCTCCCCTCCTCTGCTATACAGAGGTATATACAGCTCCCCTTCTCCTCCCTGCACAGGTCACAGAGCATGCCCGCTACACTCTACCACATAAGTATATAGGGCTCCCCTCCTCTGCTATACAGAAGTATATACAGCTCCCCTCCTCCTACTGCCTGCACAGGTCACAGAGCATGCCCGCTACACTCTACCACATAAGTATATAGGGCTCCCCTCCTCTGCTATACAGAAGTATATACAGCTCCCCTCCTCCTACTGCCTGCACAGGTCACAGAGCATGCCCACTACACTCTACCACATAAGTATATAGGGCTCCCCTCCTCTGCTATACAGAAGTATATACAGCTCCCCTTCTCCTCCCTGCACAGGTCACAGAGCATGCCCGCTACACTCTACCACATAAGTATATAGGGCTCCCCTCCTCTGCTATACAGAAGTATATACAGCTCCCCTCCTCCTACTGCCTGCACAGGTCACGGAGCATGCCCGCTACACTCTACCACAGAAGTATATAGGGCTCCCCTCCTCTGCTATACAGAAGTATATACAGCTCCCCTCCTCCTACTGCCTGCACAGGTCACAGAGCATGCCCGCTACACTCTACCACATAAGTATATAGGGCTCCCCTCCTCTGCTATACAGAAGTATATACAGCTCCCCTCCTCCTACTGCCTGCACAGGTCACGGAGCATGCCCGCTACACTCTACCACAGAAGTATATAGGGCTCCCCTCCTCTGCTATACAGAAGTATATACAGCTCCCCTCCTCCTACTGCCTGCACAGGTCACAGAGCATGCCCGCTACACTCTACCACATAAGTATATAGGGCTCCCCTCCTCTGCTATACAGAAGTATATACAGCTCCCCTCCTACTGCCTGCACAGGTCACGGAGCATGCCCGCTACCCTCTACCACATAAGTATATAGGGCTCTCCTCCTCTGCTATACAGAAGTATATACAGCTCCCCTCCTACTGCCTGCACAGGTCACAGAGCATGCCCACTACACTCTACCACATAAGTATATAGGGCTCCCCTCCTCTGCTATACAGAAGTATATACAGCTCCCCTCCTACTGCCTGCACAGGTCACGGAGCATGCCCGCTACACTCTACCACATAAGTATATAGGGCTCCCCTCCTCTGCTATACAGAAGTATATACAGCTCCCCTCCTCCTACTGCCTGCACAGGTCACAGAGCATGCCCGCTACACTCTACCACAGAAGTATATAGGGCTCCCCTCCTCTGCTATACAGAAGTATATACAGCTCCCCTCCTCCTACTGCCTGCACAGGTCACAGAGCATGCCCGCTACACTCTACCACATAAGTATATAGGGCTCCCCTCCTCTGCTATACAGAAGTATATACAGCTCCCCTCCTCCTACTGCCTGCACAGGTCACGGAGCAAGCCCGCTACACTCTACCACAGAAGTATATAGGGCTCCCCTCCTCTGCTATACAGAAGTATATACAGCTCCCCTCCTCCTACTGCCTGCACAGGTCACAGAGCATGCCCGCTACACTCTACCACATAAGTATATAGGGCTCCCCTCCTCTGCTATACAGAAGTATATACAGCTCCCCTCCTCCTACTGCCTGCACAGGTCACAGAGCATGCCCGCCACACTCTACCACAGAAGTATATAGGGCTCCCCTCCTCTGCTATACAGAAGTATATACAGCTCCCCTCCTCCTACTGCCTGCACAGGTCACGGAGCATGCCCGCTACACTCTACCACATAAGTATATAGGGCTCCCCTCCTCTGCTATACAGAAGTATATACAGCTCCCCTCCTCCTACTGCCTGCACAGGTCACGGAGCATGCCCGCTACACTCTACCACATAAGTATATAGGGCTCCCCTCCTCTGCTATACAGAAGTATATACAGCTCCCCTCCTCCTACTGCCTGCACAGGTCACAGAGCATGCCCGCTACACTCTACCACATAAGTATATAGGGCTCCCCTCCTCTGCTATACAGAAGTATATACAGCTCCCCTCCTCCTACGGCCTGCACAGGTCACAGAGCATGCCCGCTACACTCTACCACAGAAGTATATAGGGGATGTTACAGCTCCCCTCCTCCTACTGCCTGCTTAGGCCACAGAGCGTGCCCACTACACTCCCCCATAGAGGGCACTCAGGAAATTATCATGGGACTTCTTTGGAAAATTTTTTTCTCAAGACTACGATGATGCAGCAAAATCGTCAACCTGGGGCAGGAACAAGGGGCTGGGATAAAACTCTGGAACTTTCCTTTGTGCAATCACTTCTCTGGATTTATTAATGATTACGGGCCATGGACGTTGCCTGCCTTCCAGGGGTTAATCATCCGCGTGTAGCCCACAATGGAAGCAGCAGGGGGCACTAATGTTGTGGGTGTAGCTGTATGGTGTTCAGGTCCTGACCAGCAGGTGGTGCTAGCCCCCTGCGCTCTCAGTAATACCTACACATCCTGTAATTACCCTGCTCCGAGGGTTATTATGGGATGGAATTAGGAGTCTCTCTGGGTGAGGTCTCTCTGATGAGCGGCGCCGCTGCCTCATTATATATCATGGAGGCGCCTGAGGCACCGACTGCGGACCTGTTATTCTTCTCTCTCACCCATCACAAGGTCCACTCATCCCTGATCCTCCATAACTCCCCCGGGTTCTCCCTGGAGTCGCAGAGGGGTGAGGACCCTGACAGCCACATTCACCCCCTATCACCCTGCTGGAGGTCTTCCCAGAAGGGCCACCTACAGCCTCAGGACAATAAATGAAGTGGTGGAGGGCGGTCACCAGACCGAGAAGGTGAAAGAGCGCGCAAAGGTGTGATCTGAGCCAAAAGTCATAACAGAATCCCATAGTCTCCTCACTAGTCCTCAGGACCACCACACGCATTGTCCAATGGATGCACCCAGGAGAACCAGGGAGTCACTGAGGGTGCTGCCTCAGAACCAACCCACCCTAGGTACCACAAGACCACAACCCTATTGCCTGTTTTGTAGATTCTGAAGCCACTGCTCTATCACACTTTATGGAGACCCGGAGATTACCAACCGGTCACCTGTCATGTAGACCCTGAGACCACCCTCCATCACATGTCATGTCGACCCTGAGACCACCCTCCATCACCTGTCATGTAGACCCTGAGACCACCCTCCATCACATGTCATGTAGACCCTGAGACCACCCTCCATCACATGTCATGGAGACCCTGAGATCTCTGCCCTGTGACCTGTCATGGAGAACCTGAGATCTCCACCCCATCCCCACCACCTTCTCAACTGTTAGACCCATGAGCTTACGACCTAGTCACCTGTAATGCAGACCCTCAGGGTGGAGACCCTGAGATCAACGCTCCGTGACCTGTCATAGAAATCATGAAGTCACCACTACGTCATCTCTCATGGAGACCCTGACTTCACCACCCTGATAGCGGTCATGGAGACCCTGATCTCACAACCCTGTCACCTGTCATGGAGACCCTGATCTCACGACCCTGTCACCTGTCATGGAGACCATGTCATTTGTCATAGTGACCAGGAAGGAGCTCTCCACCCAGTCACCTGTCATGTAGACCCTTAGGCCGTCTCCCCATCATCTATCGTGGAGACCTTGAGATCAACCCTCGATGACCTATCATAGAAACTATGAAGCTATGAATCGTCATCTTACATGGAGACCCCGAGCTCACCACACTGTCACCTGTCATGTAGACCTTGAGACCACCACTCCGTCACCGGTCATGTAGACCCTGAGACCACCACTCCATCAGCTGTCATGTAGACCCTGAGACCACCACTCCATCAGCTGTCATGTAGACCCTGAGACCACCACTCCGTCACTGGTCATGTAGACCCTGAGACCACCACTCCGTCACTGGTCATGTAGACCCTGAGACCACCACTCCGTCACTGGTCATGTAGACCCTGAGACCACCACTCCATCACTGGTCTTGTAGACTCTGAGACCACCACTCCGTCACTGGTCATGTGTACCCTGAGATCACCACTCTGTCACCGGTCATGTAGACCCTGAGACCACCACTCTGTCACCGGTCATGTAGACCCTGAGACCACCACTCCATCACTGGTCATGTGGACCCTGAGACCACCACTCTATCACTGGTCATGTGGACCCTGAGATCACCACTCTGTCACCGGTCATGTGGACCCTGAGACCACCACTCTGTCACTGGTCATGTAGATCCTGAGACCACCACTCTGTCACTGGTCATGTAGACCCTGAGACCACCACTCCGTCACCGGTCATGTGTACCCTGAGATCACCACTCTGTCACTGGTCATGTAGACCCTGAGACCACCACTCCGTCACCGGTCATGTGTACCCTGAGATCACCACTCTGTCACCGGTCATGTAGACCCTGAGATCACCACTCCGTCACTGGTCATGTAGACCCTGAGACCACCACTTCATCAGCTGTCATGTAGACCCTGAGACCACCACTCTATCACTGGTCATGTAGACCCTGAGATCACCACTCTGTCACCGGTCATGTAGACCCTGAGACCACCACTCCGTCACCGGTCATGTAGACCCTGAGACCACCACTCTATCACTGGTCATGTGGACCCTGAGACCACCACTCTATCACTGGTCATGTGGACCCTGAGACCACCACTCCGTCACTAGTCATGTAGACCCTGAGACCACCACTCTATCACTGGTCATGTAGACCCTGAGACCACCACTCCGTCACTAGTCATGTAGACCCAGAGACCACCACTCCGTCACCGGTCATGTGGACCCAGAGACCACCACTCCGTCACCAGTCATGTGGACCCTGAGACCACCACTCTGTCACTGGTCATGTAGACCCTGAGACCACCACTCCGTCACCGGTCATGTAGACCCTGAGATCAATGATCTATTACCGCTCTAGGCTCTATCATCTGTCATGTAGGGCTTAATCCTTCTGGCCGCTATGTCATAGAGATAATTAGGATCGCCCTGGGCACCACATTAGCGCCTGCTCCACACTGGTTCCCGGGGTGTTGTCGGGGGGGGGTGTCCCCATCGTTGTGTCCCGCTTTCTTCTCTGGGATTTGTCTCTGGGGTGCGGCGCTTCTGTTTGTTTGGTGACCTAAAAACTATGTAGAAGTTGCAGAACCTGTCTCACAGAGCCACGCCGTACCTGACACCGGGCGTGTGAGAACTGGTGAGATCCAGCGCTGAGATGTGTCCATGGTGGTGCCACCGCTTCATCTGCTCTATAATGACTCCCAGAGACTGTGCAAGCTTGGTATATGCTCATCCATCTATGTGGGGCACTTGTGTAATACTCTATGTGGCCCCTTATACTCATCACACCAGCAGGGGGCAGTGTGTCCTCCTATCACTCCTAGGGGTGACTGTCCTATACCATGGCCCCCACATCATCACAGCAGCAGGGGGCAGTGTCCTCCTATCACTTCTAGGGGTGACTGTCCTATACCATGGCCCCACATCATCACACCAGCAGGGGGCAGTGTGTCCTCCTATCACTTCTAGGGGTGACTGTCCTATACCATGGACCCCACATCATTACACCAACAGGGGGGAGTGTGTCCTCCTATCACTGCTAGGGGTGGCTATCCTATACCATGGCCCCCACATCATCACACCAGCAGGGGGCAGTGTCCTCCTATCACTACTAGGGGTGACTGTCCTATACCATGGCCCCACATCATTACACCAACAGGGGGGAGTGTGTCCTCCTATCACTGCTAGGGGTGACTGTCCTATACCATGTCCCCACATCATCACACCAGCAGGGGGCAGTGTGTCCTCCTATCACTTCTAGGGGTGACTGTCCTATACCATGGCCCCACATCATCACACCAGCAGGGGGCAGTGTGTCCTATCACTGCTAGGGGTGACTGTCCTATACCATGGCCCCCACATCATCACACCAGCAGGGGGCAGTGTGTCCTCCTATCACTGCTAGGGGTGACTGTCCTATACCATGACCCCCACATCATCACACCAACAGGGGGGAGTGTGTCCTCCTATCACTGCTAGGGTTGACTGTCCTATACCATGGCCCCCACATCATCACAGCAGCAGGGGGCAGTGTGCCCTCCTATCACTTCTAGGGGTGACTGTCCTATACCATGGCCCCCACATCCTCACACCAGCAGGGGGCAGTGTGTCCTCCTATCACTCTAGGGGTCACTGTCCTATACCATGGCCCCCACATCATCACACCAGCAGGGGGCAGTGTGTCCTCCTATCACTGCTAGGGGTGACTGTCCTATACCATAACCCCCACATCATCACACCAGTAGGGGGCAGTGTGTCCTCCTATCACTGCTAGGAGTGACTGTCCTATACCATGGACCCCACATCATCACACCAGCAGGGGGCAGTGTGTCCTCCTATCACTTCTAGGGGTGACTGTGCTATACCATGGCCCCCACATCATCACACCAGTAGGTGGCAGTGTCCTCCTATCACTACTAGGGGTGACTGTCTTATACCATGGCCCCCACATCATCACACCAGCAGGGGGCATGGTATAGGACAGTCACCCCTAGTAGTGATAGGAGGACACACTGCTCCCTGCTGGTGTGATGATGTGGGGGCCATGGTATAGGACAGTCTCGCCTAGAAGTGATAGGAGGACACACTGCCCCCTGCTGGTGTGATGATGTAGGGGTCATGGTATAGGACAGTCACCCCTAGAGTGATAGGAGGACACACTGCCCCCTGTGGGTTAGATGATGTGGGGGCCATGGTATAGGACAGTCACCCCTAGTAGTGATAGGAGGACACACTGCCCCCTACTGGTGTGATGATGTGGGGGTTATGGTATAGGACAGTCACCCCTAGCAGTGATAGGAGGACACACTGCCCCCTGCTGGTGTGATGATGTGGGAGCCATGGAATAGGACAGTCACCCCTAGAGTGATAGGAGGGCACACTGCCCCCTGCTGGTGTGATGATGTGGGGGCCATGGTATAGGACAGTCACCCCTAGAGTGATAGGAGGACACACTGCCCCCTGCTGGTGTGATGATGTGGGGACCATGGTATAGGACAGTCACCCCTAGCAGTGATAGGAGGACACACTGCCCCCTGCTGGTGTGATGATGTGGGGCCATGGTATAGGACAGTCACCCCTAGCAGTGATAGGAGGACACACTACCCCCTGCGGGTTAGATGATGTGGGGGCCATGGTATAGGACAGTCACCCCTAGCAGTGATAGGAGGACACACTGCCCCCTGCTGGTGTGATGATGTGGGGGCCATGGTATAGGACAGTCACCCCTATAAGTGATAGGAGGACACTGCCCCCTGCTGGTGTGATGATGTGGGGCCATGGTATAGGACAGTCACCCCTAGGAGTGATAGGAGGACACTGCCCCCTGCTGGTGTGATGATGTGGGGGCCATGGTATAGGACAGTCACCCCTAGCAGTGATAGGAGGACACACTGCCCCCTACTGGTGTGATGATGTGGGGGCCATGGTATAGGACAGTCACCCCTAGCAGTGATAGGAGGACACACTGCCCCCTGCTGGTGTGATGATGTGGGGGCCATGGTATAGGACAGTCACCCCTATAAGTGATAGGAGGACACTGCCCCCTGCTGGTGTGATGATGTGGGGCCATGGTATAGGACAGCCACCCCTAGCAGTGATAGGAGGACACACTGCCCCCTGCGGGTTAGATGATGTGGGGGCCATGGTATAGGACAGTCACCCCTAGAAGTGATAGGAGGACACTGCCCCCTGCTGGTGTGATGATGTGGGGGCCATGGTATAGGACAGTCACCCCTAGCAGTGATAGGAGGACACACTGCCCCCTGCTGGTGTGATGATGTGGGGCCATGGTATAGGACAGTCACCCCTAGCAGTGATAGGAGGACACACTACCCCCTGCGGGTTAGATGATGTGGGGGCCATGGTATAGGACAGTCACCCCTAGCAGTGATAGGAGGACACACTGCCCCCTGCTGGTGTGATGATGTGGGGGCCATGGTATAGGACAGTCACCCCTATAAGTGATAGGAGGACACTGCCCCCTGCTGGTGTGATGATGTGGGGCCATGGTATAGGACAGTCACCCCTAGGAGTGATAGGAGGACACTGCCCCCTGCTGGTGTGATGATGTGGGGGCCATGGTATAGGACAGTCACCCCTAGCAGTGATAGGAGGACACACTGCCCCCTACTGGTGTGATGATGTGGGGGCCATGGTATAGGACAGTCACCCCTAGCAGTGATAGGAGGACACACTGCCCCCTGCTGGTGTGATGATGTGGGGGCCATGGTATAGGACAGTCACCCCTATAAGTGATAGGAGGACACTGCCCCCTGCTGGTGTGATGATGTGGGGCCATGGTATAGGACAGCCACCCCTAGCAGTGATAGGAGGACACACTGCCCCCTGCGGGTTAGATGATGTGGGGGCCATGGTATAGGACAGTCACCCCTAGAAGTGATAGGAGGACACTGCCCCCTGCTGGTGTGATGATGTGGGGGCCATGGTATAGGACAGTCACCCCTAGCAGTGATAGGAGGACACACTGCCCCCTGCTGGTGTGATGATGTGGGGGCCATGGTATAGGACAGTCACCCCTAGGAGTGATAGGAGGACACTGCCCCCTGCGGGTTAGATGATGTGGGGGCCGGGTTGTGTGGCAGTGGGGAAAGTACTTTTATACTCGGGTCCAATCATTTCTGTATCTGCCGGAGACATCACTACTTGCTTAGTTTTGCAGAAATCCAACACTTGAATCATAACGATCCCTGTCAGGCGAGGGTTAACCCTGCGCTTCCTTACACATGTTGGTGGCGTGCCGCAGCCTGCTCACCTTGTTACTTGCTCCCCTAAGGCCAGACACACAAACTGGGGCTTGTTCTGTGGCCGGAGGACTATGAGACGTGCGGGAGGGTCTGAGGGCCAAACCCAAACTTTTCCATTCCGGAGCTTGAGCCTGGAGCTGCTGCTGTCCTGGTGGCCGGTGGGGTCTCTGACCCATAGAGCAATGCAGAATCACCTCACCATCCTCCATCCTCGGGGTTTGACCTTCAGGTCCCGGGGAATCCTCCCAGTCCAGTGATATTTGAGTGATCTTCGTGGGACACTGGCCTCATTGTTCTGCCTCCTGCGGCATGTGACAGCATCTCACAATGTTACTGCCCGACCTCGTTCTCTGTCTGGCCATGGACAACAGAGGGCAGATCCCCACAGGGAAACATGTGTCCATGTTCTGCAGGTCCAATAGCAGGAGGGGGTGCAGACTGGTGGGGCTACCACATAACTGGCATGTAAGAACCAGAAGTCGGACCAAAGGGCAAGGCCAGTCACCCTCTGCACCCCGAGGATGTGCCGCCATCTTGTTTTGTTTGGCTCATAGCAGAGGAGTCAGTTCCAAAATTTTTGTTGGCCTTTTGTCATCGATTGCAGCAACGTTGACTATGGGATCGTCTACACCATGGGTCGTAGTCCTTTTAATTGGTTGGATCCAGATTTTGACAAGGTGATTTCTCGCCCAATCTGCTTCTGATTTGGATTTGCTCCACACGACTTCCCACCTGTGACAGAAGCCAAACGTAGGCTTAAGATACAGAACCCGAGAAGACTGAGCAACCACCGCAGAGAAACCACTAGGGTCGTCTTCTTTGTCTCTTGAGGCATCAAAAGCTTAAATGGGAGAGAGCATGCTGGGTAATTCCTATCAGGTCATGTGGCATGACAGTGTGGAGGTATCAACACATAAGGTTCAGCAGTGACCCCAAAATCTATTAACATGGGGGGCATCCAGACAGATTATCATACAGTCAGAATCACTGGACATCCTAGGGGGCGTGGCTATGATATGGGCCGGACCTCCGTGGTTTACGCCCCTGAACAGCCTCATACTTTTGGTCTCCATCAGATAAGCCGAGCAGAACCTCCAGTAAGGATGCTGGTGCCTCCATGGTGACCTTCCTGATGTCATATCTCCTCATCGGCTCAGGTTTCAGGATAAACTTGTTTGCGATTATTTCATATATACACAGAATAGTGAGCAAACACAGGACACAATGGCCGCTCCCTGGAACCTTTATTCCGGGATTTGTTTACCAGTCACTTCTCTATCCCTCCTCCCCGATGAATGGAGGGTGCAGCGTGGACAATGAGGGGTCTCTGGGAGGACAGGAGATGACACATACACCTGGAGACGTGGCCTCACCTATAACCAGACCTTCTAGAAGCTTGTATCCAGCAATGGTCCTTCTAAATACTCGAGTAACATCAGACTGATGGGGACAACCATGGACAATGAGGGGTCTCTGGGAGGACAATGAGGGGTCTCTGGGAGGACAGGAGATGACACGTACACCTGGAGACGTGGCCTCACCTATAACCAGACCTTCTAGATGCTTGTAACCAGCAATGGTCCATTTAAGTAACATCAGACTGATGGGGACAACCATGCCCCGTCCCCTCCACCACTGCCCGAGGAACCAGGGTGGGTGACATGATACCTACACTTGGAGGAATCCTATGCTGTATGAGAACCATTCAGGTAACACCAGTGACCCTAATTATCCAGGGCCAGACCCCTGTCACATACCCAGGAGGTTGGTGGCTCTGAATCGCTTCTGGTGTCAGACTGTGAATTTCTACCATAGATCTTTGAACTCTGACCTCAATCAGAACCTATAGAGACCCACCCCTAGGTTACCGGTAGTAATTGTTCCCCCATTAGTACCCAGATCCTATATAGGTACCAGACCTTCAATCACGTGTTTATTAGTCACATGTCCACATGAAGGGCGACTAACTCACCCATGGCTGCACCGGTCACCTCTCTACACCTGAGGGGTATATGGCCGCAGGGGTCACCTCTCTTAAGCCTGAGAAGACACCGTGACCTTTATTGTCCACAAACAAGTCCATAAACCCAACGCATTTCAGGTGAGAAAACCCTTAATCATGGCCTAGGAGTCACCGAACAAGTAGACAATAGAACTTGGTCCTCCTGTAGTTATATAGTAACAATAGTAACAAGACCCCCAGTAACACCCAAACCCTTTGCAACATCCCCCACCGGGGCCTAGCCTTTTCTTGGGGCCTGCAGGCAGCTGGCGCCCAGAATACCGGAGTGGCTGGCGGTTGCGGCCTAGGCACGCTAGTGTCACGGTGCTTGGTATGGGGACCGGAGGGTTGTCCTTCAGCCTGGCAGGTCTCCAGCAGGTGGTGTTGGCAAGAAATGATATGGAGGGAGAGGCTGATGTACTGGTTCTCCCCCTGGGGCAACCCTTAGAGTCTGCAGTGTGTGTCCCTGGTAGATGGATGGGTCGCCCTTGGTGGTGATACAGCCGTAGCAGGGACCAGACGGAGGCAATGTTGTGCATAAAAGTAACTTACAGTTCTTTATTCAACCAACGGTAACAACACGCCAAACGATTCTGTACAAGTGCAGTACTGGAGTGATCTTGGAGAGGAACCTCAGGAGTTGGGTCACCAGCCTGGATGCAGGGGCAGGCTGGGGCGTAGCTGTGTCCAATCCTGGAAGCTGCAGCTTTGTCCTGTTTGTCCTGTGTCACTCTGTCTGTAGTTGCTGAGGCCTAGGAGCTTCTCATGTGGTGAGAGCTGGGCCTGAGAGATTTGCTGACTAGCAGAGCTGGGTCGCAAGAAGTGCTCTCTCTCTGAAGTTTCTGGAACTTTGTTTTAACTCCTCCCGTGACTAAGGGTTTAGTTAATCCCTGGTCAGGTGGTCTCCTCCTCCAATCACACACCAGTTACAATAGTGGAACATCATTGGATGATAACATAAACATACTTAACCCTTGCCTATCCAGGCAGAATCTACCGCTGCTCAATTACCTCTATATGTACTGGGTAGTAAAAGGGCTTATTCGCAACTACTCTCTGCCATGCACATTGGCAGGGACGTTGCATACCCCCAGGGCAATTGAAAGAGCCGCCCACGGCTCGACTATTGGACCAGATGGGAGTAAAGAGAACCAACGCTGTCCAGCAGCAGGTGGCCTCCGGAGGGTCCAGGTGTGTAACAGCTGGTAGGGGTAAGGATGGAATGGGTTGCACTCTCGAGGAAGTGCTGTAGGGGACAAACCACCCATGATCCTGGAGACAGGCACCTGGGCTGGTGTTGGACTAAGTACATAAATACAAACATATGTGACAGTTGGTAGCTAACGCCCTTAAACCAATTGTATGTGGGAAAGGTGTGGTGTCATGTCCTGTAATCCACTCCTTGCACCAGGGCCTGACTATTTGTTCGAAAACTCTTCTTCCTTGGCGTCTGATGGTCTTACCCTGTGTGTATGACATCTAGGTGCTACTGGATGAACAACCCCGGTCCCCTAAAGACCCGCAGTTTACAGAGGCCACACGATGACTGAGCTCAGATTCTAGGCGTAAGCTTGCAGTCAGGATTAACATATAAAAGACTGTCCAACACAGTCCCACTACAATCCTGCAAAACGTATGAAAATGTTAAGTGCAAGATGTGGGAAAAAAGGGAAGATGAAGGGTCTCCTCCGGTGGTGGAGGGACAGAGTCCTTAACAGAGGTCTCAGCATCAGCAGAGGTTGATGCTAATGTAGCATATAACAATGATAATCAGTTCAAGGAAAGTCTCTTGACTGAGATAAATAAATAGGGGAAAGAGTCTCAGGAAAGTTTCTGGCTCTATAAGGTATATGGGCGCTCAGCCCAACTGGGAGTAGCAGACAAAGTCATATATACAATATATACACAGTACCTGGTAAGGGCTGCAGCCCATCAGGGGTTACTCAATATCTGAGTTGGAGTTAGTAGCAGTGAGTACCTCAGGGTTGGTGAAGCATATGGCCTTCGGCTTCCGATCTTTGTGTTGGGACAGCTGGTACTCCTGCAGATACGCAGGAGGTTTCCCCTTTATCTCTCTCTGAGATCTCCTGAGTTCATGTTGAGAGAAAATTACCATTTCTTCGTCGTCGTCTCCGGAATCAGGCACTGGACTAGGGATCACAGGCTCCTCAGAGACGACAGGGGCAACAGGTTCTGGGACAGGGTCATCCCCCACAGGCAGCAGCATTGGAGACTACGGCGGGGACGGTGACCTCTCCTGAGTGACTCTCGCTGGGGTAGAGACAACCACAGAAAGTTGAGGCACAGTCACAAGTTCAAGGAAACTGGGAGTGGATGAACACAATGGGGCTCTTGGATGGGAAGTTGGGGTCAGAGTTGACACAGGGGTGAAGGATCGCAGACATCTCTGCAGCCGGTTCCTGTGTACCCGGAGGGATGGACAGTCTCCTCTTGAAATCTCGTAGACTTCGGGGGAGAGACTGTCCCTAACTAGGTAAGGCTAACACTCCCATCGCCCATCTAACTTACTGGTGGGATGGTTGTTTTTTAGCCACTCCGGGGGCAAGAGGCTCAGCGCAGGCATAGCGGTCAAAGTCTCTCTTTTGTTTGTCTCGGGCTTCTTCCACCGGAAGATCCACAATTTCCCTGGCATCCGCCAGACACCTCTGATGCTCCTGAACCCAATCAGTCTTAGGGAGTAGAGATTGGGAATGGGGGTTTTCCATGTCTAAGGCCATATCTGCAGGGAGATGGCCATGTCTCCCGAACATCAAGTAGTAGGGAGTGTATCCTGTGGAGCAATGGGTAGTATTATTGTACAGGTATACTAGCTCCAGTAGTAACTTCAGCCAGTCAGCCCTTTTTGAAGGGGTCAGGGTTCTCAGCATGTTTATGAGAGTCAGGTTCATTTTCTCACAGAGCCCATTGCCCTAAGGATGGTAGGCTGTGGTCCTCAGCTTCTTGCAGCCATAGAGGGTACATAGCTCCTGGAACACTTGCAACTAAAATGCAGTTCCCTGATCCGTAAGGATTTTATCCAGACAGCCATAAGGGGGAATGAAGCTTTTCCACAGGGCCGCTGCGGTGGTCCTGGCGGACAAGTCTCTGACTGGTACTGCAACCACAAACTTGGTGTAGTGGTCAATTATTGTCAGGGCATAAGTGTGACCGGATCTGCTGGGCTCCAACTTCACATGATCCAGAGCCAGGATCTCCAGGGGCTGTTGGCTCACAATGGGATGGAGAGGGGCCCTTTAATTGTGTCGCTTTCCTCGAGCAATGGCGCAGGCTGGGCATTCCCGGCACCAGGTCTCAATGTCGGGCCTCATGTTCACCCAGTAGAAGCGCTTCCGTAGGGTAGCCTCAGTCTTCTGAGTGCCGAAGTGTCCGGACTGGTCGTGGTACATATCCAGCACTATCTTGGCATCCCTCCGGGGAATCAATCTGGTCATTGAGTGGTCATAGGTGATAGGATCCAGAGTTCTCCTTTTCAGCAGGCCCTGATGCATACTCAGAGTCTTCCTCTGGCACCACAATTGGGACAATCGGCCCTCCTCCAACGAATCCTTTCAGGCACTCGCCCACTAGAGAGATAGTCCAGAAGTTCTCCTATGGCCTATCAGCCTGTAGACTCATCCAGAGGTCTTTTTCTGCCGGTGGCACAGACTCTTCTGGTGGGGTAGCTGGTACTGCTTCTGAGGGTAAGGAGTAGACTCTCTGGGCCTCTTGCCGCACAAACCGGGCATAAAAGGCTGGCATCTCCACATCTTCCCACTGAGCATCCGTGGAGGGTCCCTCCCACTGATCAGCGAGTCGAGACAGAGCATCAGCATTGTCGTTGGTCTTGCCAGCCTGGTACTTGATAGTAAAGTTGAAGTTTGCTAACCTGGAAGCCCATCGCTGCTCCAGGGCGCCAACCCGGGCGGTGTCCAGATGCGCCCAGGGATTGTTGTCTGTAAAGACAGTGAAGAAGGAAACAGCTAGGTAGTCCTTGAACTTTTTGGTCACAGCCCAGCCTAACGCCAGGAACTCCAATTTGAATGAGCTGTAATTCAGGTCGTTCTGTTCCTGTTCTCGCAGGGAACGGCTGGCGTAGGCTATCACCCTATAACCCTATAAGTTCCATTCTGAAGCTGGGAAAGTACAGCTCCTAACCCCTGCTTGCTGGCATCGGTGCAGAGTATGAAGAGTAGATTGTAATCTGGGTATCCTAACACCGGAGGCTCAGTCAGCCTTTGCTTCAGCATTTGGAAGTCTGCTTCTCGTTCTGCTGTCCATTCAATGGCTGCTCGGGTTCGCTGGCCCTCTTTTGGCAGTCCCCTTAAGAGTTCGTGCAGAGGGGCTGCTAACTGGGAAAACTTTGGGATAAATCTCTTGATGTCCCGGGTAGTAGATGGGGTAGGCCAGTTATGGACAGCTGAAATTTTATCTGGGTCTGGCTCGATTCCATCAGCACTCACCACATGTCCTAGGTACTTTACGCTAGGCTGCAATAGGTGGCACTTGGACGGCTTTACCTTCAGCCCATGCTGGGTCAGGATTTGGAAGACTTCAGCCAGCTGTTGGAGGTGATCTTCTGTTGGAGTAGATGATGATATCATCCAAGTACAGGAGGACAGTCTCGAAGTCCCGAAGACCCAAACATCTCTCCATTAACCACTAAAATGTGCCTGGGGTGTTGCATAGGCCGAAAGGCATGTTGTTGAACTCGAACAGGCCCATTGGGGTGGTGAAAGACGTTTTCTCCCTATCTTCAGGCGCCATGGCCACTTGCCCATAGCCGCTGGTCAGATCCAGGGTGGAGAAGTAGGCAGCTGACCCTAGGGCTGTGAGGGTATCCTCGATTCGAGGCAGCAGATAGTCATCCCTTTGGGTGATATTGTTGATTTTCCTATAGTCAACACAGAATCGAAGGGTTCCATCCTTCTTTTTCACAAGGAAAAAGCCAGTAGGGATGGTATGCTGGATCAGGGTAGTCTGCCCAAAATCCAGTGGGTGTGTGCTGAAGGCCTGGTGGTGCTTCATGATGACATCCAGGACACCTTAGACTTGGTCTGCAGGAGTAATATCGTCGTCTCCAATATTGAGCTCAAGCCACCAGGATTGCTCGGCAGGCTCACCCTCAGCACTTTGTTTCACCTCCAGTTGTTGGGAGGCAGACAGAGAGGTTTCCACTAAGTCTTCATGATGGACGCTGAAGAGAGTGGCTAGGGCTTGGTATCTTCTCAGATCCACTAGGGAGTCTCCCACATTTAGTAGTATCGTGGGAACTTGTCCTCTGGATACAGTGACTAGGCTCCTGGCGGCTAGAATGGGCAGGTCTTCGTCAGCTGGTAGAGGATCTACCATAGCCTGGTAGTCTTGACCTTGAACGCCCATGCAGGCTCGGCACCATACTAACGTCCGGGCTCTGCAGATTTCTCCATTAGGGCCAGCATACTTCTGTTGCACCGCTAGGACCTGCATAGTCTCCTGAATTGCCTTCCGAGAACTGCAGGGCACTGTTGGTAGAGAATTGTGGAGAGCCTTGAGCACTTCAGGGTAGCAGTTGCGGAGGACGTTGGTACCCAGTACCAGGGAGAAGTTACCATCTTCAGGCACTCGTGTCACCACTACGCCCTGTCTGGTTAACTCTGTGTCTCCAATGGTTAGCGTGGGCTCCCAGTAGCTGCGGATAGTGATGGTTTTCCCATTAGTAGCAATAATGTTCAAGTAAGCCTTGGGAGGCTGTGTCAAGGATGCTCTTCTTCGGCATCTCTCGAAGGTGGCACTTCGAAGGGTAGTCACTTGGGAGCCGGTATCAATTAAGGCCGGTAGGATTACTCTGTTGATGGTTACATGAACCATGGGGCGAGTCTCCATGAACCTGGGCATCCATTTGGCATTATGGGGACTTAAAGGTTCTTCCCTTAGAGGTTGTCCCGTAGCTCCAAGGGTTTGTCGTTTAACCGCAACATCCATTCTCTTCATGCCCGTATTTACAGCAGTAGCTGCACCACTGGCGGGGTTCCTTCTGACTCCAGGTGTTTAAAGACTTTGCCTCACTTGGGCGCGGTTTGGCTGGGGAGTCACGAGGAGTGACTGACCGTACAGAATTCTCTGGAGGTTTCCTCCTTTTGGAGGAGAAAATCGGAGATTTGCGCCGATTTTCCCTGTATTTCCCCGAGATGTAGATTTTGTAATAAAGGACAGTCTATAGTGCCAGAATAAGGCACAGAAGTAGAAATCCTGTTCGTGACGCCACTTGCAACATCCCCCACCGGGACCTAGCCTTTTTTTGGGGCCTGGAGACAGCTGGGGCCCAGAATACCGGAGTGGCTGGCGGTTGCGGCTTAGGTATGCAAGTGTCACGGTGCTTGGTATGGGGACCAGAGGGCTGTTCCACAGCCTGGCAGGTCTCCAGCAGGTGGCGTGTGCAAGAAATTATATAGAGGGAGAGGCTGTGGTACTGGTTCTCCCTGGGTCAGCCCTTAGAGTCTGTAGTATGGGACCAGACAGAGGTAGCGGAACCTGTGACCCCGACCATACCAGCCTGACCCCCTAATAGTACTGCTTACACAATAGCAACCAGACCCCCAACACTAACTGACCCCCCAATAGTAATCAGACCCCCTTAACTTCTATTAGTAACCAATCCCCTTATAGTAACTGAACCTCTATTAGTATCCCAGTAGTAAAGAGATCCCCTAGTAGTAAAGAGATCACCTAGTAGTAAAGAGATCACCTAGTAGTAAAGAGATCCCCTAGTAGTAAAGAGATCACCTAGTAGTAAAGAGATCCTCTAGTAGTAAAGAGATCTCCTAGTAGTAAAGAGATCCTCTAGTAGTAAAGAGATCTCCTAGTAGTAAAGAGATCCCCTAATAGTAAATAGATTCCTAATAGTAAAGAGATCCCCTAGTAGTAAAGAGATCCCCTAGTAGTAAAGAGATCTCCTAGTAGTAAAGAGATCCCCTAGTAGTAAAGAGATCTCCTAGTAGTAAATAGATCCCCTAATAGTAAATAGATTCCTAATAGTAAAGAGATCCCCTAGTAGTAAAGAGATCCGCTAGTAGTAAATAGATCCCCTAGTAGTAAAGAGATCTCCTAGTAGTAAAGAGATCCTCTAGTAGTAAAGAGATCCCCTAGTAGTAAAGAGATCTCCTAGTAGTAAAGAGATCTCCTAGTAGTAAAGAGATCCCCTAGTAGTAAAGAGATCACCTAGTAGTAAAGAGATCCCCTAGTAGTAAAGAGATCACCTAGTAGTAAAGAGATCCTCTAGTAGTAAAGAGATCCCGTAGTAGTAAAGAGATCTCCTAGTAGTAAAGAGATCTCCTAGTAGTAAAGAGATCCCCTAGTAGTAAAGAGATCTCCTAGTAGTAAAGAGATCTCCTAGTAGTAAAGAGATCTCCTAGTAGTCAATAGATTCCTAATAGTAAAGAGATCCTCCAGTAGTAAAGAGATCCCCTAGTAGTAAAGAGATCCCCCAGTAGTGACTAACTGAAACCCTTATAGTAACACTAAAAGTAAATGAACCCCTGGTAGTGAGCAGAATCCTGCTAGTAAGCGCCTGTGTCTGGAGCTGGAGGGGGGGGGGGGGTGAGGTCTGGAGGAATTGCTGGCGGGTGACTCACTGTCAGGGCGTTGGCTCCAAAATGTAAAAAGTCAAATCATAAAAGAGACATTATAAGAGCCGGGGGCGTCACACATCCCCCCCCCTCGGTGTCACTGCTGCTGTATACTGTAGTACTGGAGATAATATAATACTACTAGTAGTACTGGAGATAATATAATACTACTAGTAGTACTGGAGATAATATAATACTACTAGTAGTACTGGAGATAATATAATACTACTAGTAGTACTGGAGATAATATATTACTACTAGTAGTACTGGAGATAATATATTACTACTAGTAGTACTGGAGATAATATAATACTACTAGTAGTACTGGAGATAATATAATACTACTAGTAGTACTGGAGATAATATAATACTACTAGCAGTACTGGAGATAATATAATACTACTAGTAGTACTGGAGATAATATATTACTACTAGTAGTACTGGAGATAATATAATACTACTAGTAGTACTGGAGATAATATAATACTACTAGTAGTACTGGAGATAATATAATACTACTAGTAGTACTGGAGATAATATATTACTACTAGTAGTACTAGAGATAATATAATACTACTAGTAGTACTGGAGATAATATAATACTACTAGAAGTACTGGAGATAATATTATACTACTAGTAGTACTGGAGATAATATATTACTACTAGTATTACTGGAGATAATATAATACTACTAGTAGTACTGGAGATAATATAATACTACTAGTAGTACTGGAGATAATATACTACTACTACTAGCACTGGAGATACTATAATACTACTAGCACTGGAGATAATATAATACTACTAGTAGTAGTGGAGATAATATAATACTACTAGCAGTACTGGAGATAATATAATACTACTAGTAGTACTGGAGATAATATATTACTACTAGTAGTACTGGAGATAATATAATACTACTAGTAGTACTAGAGATAATATAATACTACTAGTAGTACTGGAGATACTATAATACTACTAGCACTGGAGATAATATACTGCTACTAGCACTGGAGATAATATACTACTACTAGCACTGGTGATAATATAATACTACTAGTAGTAGTGGAGATAATATAATACTACTAGTAGTACTGGAGATAATATAATACTACTAGTAGTACTGGAGATACTATAATACTACTAGCACTGGAGATAATATACTGCTACTAGCACTGGAGATAATATAATACTACTAGTAGTACTGGAGATAATATATTACTACTAGTAGTACTGGAGATAATATAATACTACTAGTAGTACTGGAGATAATATAATACTACTAGTAGTAGTGGAGATAATATTATACCACTAGTAGTACTGGAGATAATATAATACTACTAGTAGTAGTGGAGATAATATAATACTACTAGTAGTAGTGGAGATAATATAATACTACTAGCAGTACTGGAGATAATATAATACTACTAGCAATGGAGATAATATAATACTACTAGCAGTACTGGAGATAATATAATACTACTAGTAGTACTGGAGATAATATAATACTACTAGTAGTACTAGAGATAATATATTACTACTAGTAGTACTGGAGATAATATAATACTACTAGTAGTACTGGAGATAATATAATACTACTAGCAGTAGTGGAGATAATATTATACTACTAGTAGTACTGGAGATAATATATTACTACTAGTAGTACTGGAGATAATATAATACTACTAGTAGTACTGGAGATAATATAATACTACTAGTAGTACTGGAGATAATATTATACTACTAGTAGTACTGGAGATAATATATTACTACTAGTAGTACTGGAGATAATATAATACTACTAGTAGTACTGGAGATAATATAATACTACTAGTAGTACTGGAGATAATATACTACTACTACTAGCACTGGTGATACTATAATACTACTAGTAGTAGTGGAGATAATATAATACTACTAGCAGTACTGGAGATAATATAATACTACTAGAAGTACTGGAGATAATATAATACTACTAGTAGTACTGGAGATAATATAATACTACTAGTAGTACTAGAGATAATATATTACTACTAGTAGTACTGGAGATAATATAATACTACTAGTAGTACTGGAGATAATATAATACTACTAGCAGTACTGGAGATAATATAATACTACTAGTAGTACTGGAGATAATATATTACTACTAGTAGTACTGGAGATAATATAATACTACTAGTAGTACTGGAGATAATATAATACTACTAGTAGTACTGGAGATAATATACTACTACTACTAGCACTGGAGATAATATAATACTACTAGTAGTAGTGGAGATAATATTATACCACTAGTAGTACTGGAGATAATATAATACTACTAGTAGTACTGGAGATAATATAATACTACTAGTAGTACTGGAGATAATATAATACTACTAGTAGTACTGGAGATAATATACTACTACTAGCACTGGAGATAATATAATACTACTAGTAGTACTGGAGATAATATAATACTACTAGTAGCACTGGAGATAATATATTACTACTAGTAGTAGTGGAGATAATATACTACTACTCGTAGTACTGGAGATACTATAATACTACTAGCAGTACTGGAGATAATATAATACTACTAGCAGTACTGGAGATAATATAATACTACTAGTAGTAGTGGAGATAATATAATACTACTAGCAGTACTGGAGATAATATAATACTACTAGTAGTACTGGAGATAATATAATACTACTAGTAGTACTGGAGATAATATAATACTACTAGTAGTACTGGAGATAATATATTACTACTAGTAGTACTGGAGATAATATACTACTAGCACTGGAGATAATATACTACTACTAGTAGTACTGGAGATAATATATTACTACTAGTAGTACTGGAGATAATATAATACTACTAGTAGTACTGGAGATAATTTAATACTACTAGTAGTACTGGAGATAATATAATACTACTAGCAGTACTGGAGATAATATACTACTACTACTAGTACTGGAGATAATATAATACTACTAGTAGTACTGGAGATTCTATAATACTACTAGTAGTACTGGAGATAATATAATACTACTAGTAGTACTGGAGATAATATACTACTACTAGCACTGGAGATAATATACTACTACTAGCACTGGAGATAATATATTACTACTAGCACTGGAGATAATATACTACTACTAGCAGTACTGGAGATAATATAATACTACTAGTAGTACTGGAGATAATATATTACTACTAGTAGTACTGGAGATAATATACTACTACTAGCAGTACTGGAGATAATATAATACTACTAGTAGTACTGGAGATAATATATTACTACTAGTAGTACTGGAGATAATATACTACTACTAGTACTGGAGATAATATACTACTACTAGTAGTACTGGAGATACTATAATACTACTATCAGTAGTGGAGATAATATTATACTACTAGTATTACTGGAGATAATATAATACTACTAGTAGTACTGGAGATAATATATTACTACTAGTAGTACTGGAGATAATATACTACTACTAGTACTGGAGATAATATATTACTACTAGTAGTACTGGAGATAATATACTACTACTAGTACTGGAGATAATATACTACTACTAGTAGTACTGGAGATACTATAATACTACTAGCAGTAGTGGAGATAATATTATACTACTAGTAGTACTGGAGATAATATAATACTACTAGTAGTACTGGAGATAATATAATACTACTAGTAGTACTGGAGATAATATATTACTTCTAGTAGTACTGGAGATAATATAATACTACTAGTAGTAGTGGAGATAATATTATACCACTAGTAGTACTGGAGATAATATAATACTACTAGTAGTACTGGAGATAATATAATACTACTAGCAGTACTGGAGATAATATAATACTACTAGTAGTACTTGAGATAATATATTACTACTAGTAGTACTGGAGATAATATAATACTACTAGTAGTACTGGAGATAATATAATACTACTAGTAGTAGTGGAGATAATATAATACTACTACTAGCACTGGAGATAATATACTACTACTAGCAGTACTGGAGATAATATAATACTACTAGTAGTACTGGAGATAATATAATACTACTAGTAGTAGTGGAGATAATATAATACTACTAGTAGTACAGGAGATAATATACTACTACTAGTAGTAGTGGAGATAATATAATACTAGTTGTACTGTACATAATATATTACTACTAGTAGTACTAGAGACAATCTGCTGCATATACAGTGCATGGTGTGAACACGGCCTGAAGTTTCTGGAAGCTAAAGCTGCAGCAGTGCATGATGGGAGAGATTATACGGAGACGAGGGGTTTCCTCTGCTGATTGCGGACTCCCCCCCCCCCAGTAATGTCCGGCTGCTGCTTCATTGTATTTGTCTGAGGGGGAGGTGACTTTCTCTTAAAGGGATATTCCAGGAATATGAACGTCTGATACAAAACCCTTTAATGCTATAAATAAATGAATACAACAAAACTGAATGTCATTAATCACATGGAACTTTTTACTTTTATGATTCACAAAATGTTATGGGCTTTCTATTACCAAGATGGCCGCCGTCTGAAACTACAACTCCCGTGATCCCTCAGTTCTCATTAACAGCTCAGTACAGACAGTCCTGCTCTGTTACCATAGTAATAATGTGTAACTACAGCCAAACATAGTGATGATCACATGACATGCAGGACATGTGATGTGGACATGTGACCATCTCCACAGCACTGATAGCATTGTACTACTCCATCACAGTGTGTGTCCACAGCATTTTTCTGACGTCACTAAGATGGTCAAGCTCATGGTTTTTGGAGTATGTTTTGGAGTGTGGGAGGAAACCGGAGGACGCGGAGGAAACCCACGCAAACACGGATAGAACATACAAACTCTTTACAGGCGTTGACCAGCGCTGCAAGGCTGTATTGCTAACCACTGAGCCACTGTGCTGCAAGGCTGTAATGCTAACCCCTGAGCAAAAGTGCTGCAAGGATGTGGTGCTATCCTTGAGCCACCATATTGCAAGGCTGTAGTGCTAACCACTGAGCCACCATGCTGCAAGGCTTTAGTGCTAACCACTGAGCCACAGTGCTGCTAGGCTGTAGTGCTAACCACTGAGCCTTAGTGCTGCTAGGCTGTAGTGCTACCCATGAGCCACCGTATTGCAAGGCTGTAGTGCTAACCACTGAGCCACTGTGCTGCAAGGCTGTAGTTCTAACCACTGAGCCACTGTGCTGCAACGCTGTAGTGCTAACCACTGAGCCACTGTGCTGCAACGCTGTAGTGCTAACCACTGAGCCACCATGCTGTCCTTTAGCCTTATTAGAGCTGTCTCCACTGTTGTCACCACCACATATATGACTCAGATCTCCTCCCCTCCTCGGGGGTCCGGCGCTAGTAACCCCCGGGGGGTATGAAGCTTCTATAGGGGGGGTTAGCAGTGTAAGAGCCCGGGTATGAGAATGTTCCATAGTATAGTTATACAGTGATACACGGGCCCTGAGCTGGCACTCGCCCCGGGGAGGGAGGAGTCACCCAGAAGTGCAGAGGATGCCAAGGGAGGAGCAGCGCCCCACCCCAATATAAGCCACGGAGTAACTCCTCACCCACACACAGTCCTCATCTCCCTCCGACTCCTGCGCCGCCTCACTGCCCGGTACGTGCTGCATGATGGGAGTGACAGGGGGGAGGAGGGGGTAACATGAGGGGCAGGGGGTAACATGAGGGGCAGGGGGTAATATGAGGGGGCAGGGGGTAACATGAGGAGACAGGGGGTAACATGAGGAGACAGGGGGTAACATGAGCGGGCAGGGGGTAACATGAGGGGCAGGGGGTAATATGAGGAGGCAGGGGGTAACATGAGGAGACAGGGGGTAACATGAGGGGCAGGGGGTAACATGAGGGGGCAGGGGGTAACATGAGGGGGCAGGGGGTAACATGAGGGGGCAGGGGGTAACATGAGGGGGCAGGAGGTAACATGAGGGGGCAGGGGGTAACATGAGGAGACTGGAGGTAACATGAGGGGGCAGGGGGTAACATGAGGAGACAGGGGGTAACATGAAGGGAGCAGGGGGTAACATGAGGGGACAGGGGGTAACATGAGGCGTGCAGGGATAACTTGAGGGGGTGCAGGGGTAACCTGAGGTGCTGCAGGGGTAATCTGAGGGGATGCAGGTGTAACCTAAGGGAGCAGGGTTAACCTAAGGGGGTGCAGGGGTAACCTGAGGGGATGGAGGGGTAATCTGAGGGGGTGCAGGGGTAACCTGAGGGGGTGCATGGGTAACCTGGGGGGGTGCAGGGGTGATCTGAGGGGATGGAGGGGTAACCTGAGGGGATGGAGGGGTAATCTGAGGGGGTGCAGGGGTAACCTGAGGGGGTGCAGGGGTAATCTGAGGGGGTGCAGGGGTAATCTGAGGGGATGGAGGGGTAACCTGAGGGGGTGCAGGGGTAACCTGAGGGGATGCAGGGGTAATCTGAGGGGATGGAGGGGTAACCTGAGGAGGTGCAGGGGTAATCTGAGGGGATGGAGGGGTAATCTGAGGGGATGGAGGGGTAACCTGAGGGGGTGCAGGGGTAACCTGAGGGGATGCAGGGGTAATCTGAGGGGGTGCAGGGGTAACCTGACGGAATGCAGGGGTAACCTGAGGGGATGCAGGGGTAACTTGAGGGGGTGTAGGGGTAACCTGAGGGGGCGCAGGAGTAACCTGAGGGGATGGAGGGGTAACCTGAGGGGATGCAGGGGTAACCTGAGCGGGTGCAGGGGTAACCTGAGGGGATGCAGGGGTAACCTGAGGGGGTGCAGGGGTAACCTGAGGGGGCACAGGAGTAACCTGAGGGGGCACAGGGGGTAACCTGAGGGGATGCAGGGGTAACCTGAGGGCATAGCTCCCAACCGTCCCGATTTTGACGGGACTTTCCCGTTTTTCGTACCTCTGCCCCGCGTCACGGGCAGCTATGATATTGTCACGGATTCTCCCCCCAGGTCCCGCTGTGTCCCGCTGCTGTGTCCGCATAGTAAATACTTTGAAAGTCTGAACTCACAGTACAGAATGGCTTCTACAGACATCGGGAGGGAATCCTTTTCAGAGAAGTGTCGGGCTTAGCGCAGAGCAGGGACCACGTCATCAGCTTCAGATCTGTCCATATATGGTCACTGCATCTCCTAGGGTTCCCCAGAGCAGACATCGGGCAGGGAATCCTTTTCAGAGAAGTGTCGGCTTAGTGGAGAGAGCAGGGACCACGTCATCAGCTCAGATCTCTATCTGTCCATATATGGTCTCCAGGTCTTCCCCAGACACAAGCTCTTTATATAATTAAATTAAATAAAGTTTTGGCCAGGCTGAGATTCGAACCTGGGACCCTCTGCACCATAGACAGGAGCCTAACTAACTGAGCTATAAGCCCAGTGATAGAGAGCTGAGGATTTCTGGTAAGTAAGACATGTTATCTGCCATTTACACTGTGACACAGACTAATGCACTGATATATAGAGAGGGATCTTCTCAGAGATTATTATTGTAATTATTGAGACTATTATTATTATTATTATTATTATTATTATTATTATTATAAATGTTATTATTATGGAGATGATTATTAATAATGGTAAAAATAATAATAATCATCTCAATAATAATAATAATAATAATAATAATAATAATAATAATAATAATAATAATAATAATAATAGTCTCAATAATTACAATAATCTGAGAAGATCCCTCCCTATATACCGAGGCAGTATATAGTTCTTAGTTACCAAAATTCTCCACTTGTTAATCACTGAGGTTATAGCTCAGTGGGTTGAGGCGCTGTGTTATTATTGTACATGGACACTGCAGGTTCTGGGTTCAAATCCCAATGAGGATAATATTTTTTTTTTTTTTTAAATTATGATTTTTATTATTTTTAATATGGCTAAAATTTGGGGCGTGGCCAGGGAGTGATTGGGGGTGTGGCTTAGGGGGTTCGCCGCGGCACGCTACGCGTGCCGCCATTTTGTCCCTCTTTCCTTTTCCCAAATGTTGGGAGGTATGCCTGAGGGGGTGCAGGAGTAACCTGAGGGGGTGCAGGAGTAACCTGATGGGGTGCAGGGGTAACCTGAGGGGGCGCAGGGGGTAACCTGAGGGGGTGCAGGGGTAACCTGAGGGGGTGCAGGGGTAACCTAAGGGGGTGCAGGGGTAACCTGAGGGGATGGAGGGGTAACCTGATGGGGTGCAGGGGTAACCTGAGGGGGTGCAGGGGTAACCTGATGGGGTGCAGGGGTAACCTGAGGGGGCGTAGGGGATAACCTGAGGGGATGCAGGGGTAACCTGAGGGGGCTGAGGGGGTGCAGAACCTGAGGGGGTGCAGGGATAACCTGAGGGGGTGCAGGGGGTAACCTGAGGGGGTGCAGGGATAACCTGAGGGGGTGCAGGGATAACCTGAGGGGGTGCAGGGGTAATCTGAGGGGATGCAGGGGTAACCTGAGGGGGTGCAGGGGTAACCTGAGGGGGTGCAGGGATAACCTGAGGGGGTGCAGGGGTAATCTGAGCGGGTGCAGGGGTAACCTGAGGGGATGCAGGGATAACCTGAGAGGGTGCAGGGGTAATCTGAGGGGGTGCAGGGGTAATCTGAGGGGATGGAGGGGTAACCTGAGGGGGTGCAGGGGTAATCTGATGGGGTGCAGGGGTAACCTGAGGGGGCCTGGGGCAGGAGATGACAATGCAGCCCCATAACACGCCCATCCCATGTGCCCCAGGTGTCACGTCTCCTTTATCTTACCCCCTGGACCCTGGGACGATCCGGCAGCTGGACCCCCGCTATACATTTCTGTACCTGTGATGATATGATTTGCATATGTTCTCTGGGTGATGGGATTTGCATATTTACACGGGGAATCTGTCATATTTCTGCAGGTGGATAATAACCTGTATCCGATTCTATAATAACCTGTATCCGATTCTATAATAACCTGTATCCGATTCTATAATAACCTGTATCCGATTCTATAATAACCTGTATCCGATTCTATAATAACCTGTATCCGCAGGATGATTTCTGTACATCCTCTTGGTGATATATATACATATTTAAACAAAGTCTGATGATGTGATGTTCCTCTATCTCCTTGATGATGTTCCTCTATCTCCTGGATGATGTGATGTTCCTCCATCTCCTGGATGATATGATGTTCCTCTATCTCCTGGATGATATGATGTTCCTCTATCTCCTGGATGATATGATGTTCCTCTATCTCTTGGATGATGTGATGTTCCTTTATCTCCTGGATGATATGATGTTCCTCTATCTCCTGGATGATATGATGTTCCTCTATCTCCTGGATGATGTGATGTTCCTCTATCTCCTGGATGATATGATGTTCCTCTATCTCCTGGATGATGTTCCTCTATCTCCTGGATGATGTTCCTCTATCTCCTGGATGATGTTCCTCTATATCCTGGATGATGTTCCTCTATCTCCTGGATGATGTTCCTCTATCTCCTGGATGATGTGATGTTCCTCCATCTCCTGGATGATGTTCCTCTATCTCCTGGATGATATGATGTTCCTCTATCTCCTGGATGATGTGATGTTCCTTTATCTCCTGGATGATATGATGTTCCTCTATCTCCTGGATGATATGATGTTCCTCTATCTCCTGGATGATGTGATGTTCCTCTATCTCCTGGATGATGTTCCTCTATCTCCTGGATGATGTTCCTCTATATCCTGGATGATGTTCCTCTATCTCCTGGATGATGTGATGTTCCTCTATCTCCTGGATGATATGATGTTCCTCTATCTCCTGGATGATATGATGTTCCTCTATCTCCTGGATGATGTGATGTTCCTCTATCTCCTGGATGATGTTCCTCTATCTCCTGGATGATGTGATGTTCCTCTATCTCCTGGATGATGTGATGTTCCTCTATCTCCTGGATGATATGATGTTCCTCTATCTCCTGGGAGATGTGATGTTCCTCTATCTCCTGGATGATATGATGTTCCTCTATCTCCTGGATGATGTTCCTCTATCTCCTGGATGATGTGATGTTCCTCTATCTCCAGGATGATGTGATGTTCCTCTATCTCCTGGATGAAGTTCCTCTATCTCCTGGATGATATGATGTTCCTCTATCTCCTGGATGATATGATGTTCCTCTATCTCCTGGATGATGTTCCTCTATCTCCTGGATGATGTGATGTTCCTCCATCTCCTGGATGATGTTCCTCTATCTCCTGGATGATGTTCCTCTATCTCCTGGATGATATGATGTTCCTCTATCTCCTGGATGATGTGATGTTCATCTATCTCCTGTATGATATGATGTTCCTCTATCTCCTGAATGATTTCCCTCTATCTCCTGGATGATGTTCCTCTATCTCCTGGATGATGTTCCTCTATCTCCTGGATGATGTGATGTTCCTCTATCTCCTGAATGATGTTCCTCTATCTCCTGGATGATGTTCCTCTATCTCCTGAATGATGTTCCTCTATCTCCTGGATGAAGTTCCTCTATCTCCTGGATGATGTTCCTCTATCTCCTGGATGATGTTCCTCTATCTCCTGGATGATGTTCCTCTATCTCCTGGATGATATGATGTTCCTCTATCTCCTGGATGATATGATGTTCCTCTATCTCCTGGATGATATGATGTTCCTCTATCTCCTGGATGATATGATGTTCCTCTATCTCCTGGATTATGTTCCTCTATCTCCTGGATGATGTTCCTCTATCTCCTGGATGATGTTCCTCTATCTCCTGGATGATATGATGTTCCTCTATCTCCTGGATGATATGATGCTCCTCTATCTCCTGGATGATATGATGTTCCTCTATCTCCAGGATGGTGTTCCTCTATCTCCAGGATGATGTTCCTCTATCTCCTGGATGATGTGATGTTCCTCCATCTCCAGGATGATATGATGTTCCTCTATCTCCTGGATGATGTTCCTCTATCTCCTGGATGATATGATGTTCCTCCATCTCCTAGATGATGTTCCTCTATCTTCTGGATGATGTTCCTCTATCTCCTGGATGATGTTCCTCTATCTCCTGGATGATGTTCCTCTATCTCCTGGATGATGTTCCTCTATCTCCTGGATGATATGATGTTCCTCTATCTCCTGGATGATATGATGTTCCTCTATCTCCTGGATGATATGATGTTCCTCTATCTCCTGGATGATATGATGTTCCTCTATCTCCTGGATTATGTTCCTCTATCTCCTGGATGATGTTCCTCTATCTCCTGGATGATATGATGCTCCTCTATCTCCTGGATGATATGATGTTCCTCTATCTCCAGGATGGTGTTCCTCTATCTCCAGGATGATGTTCCTCTATCTCCTGGATGATGTGATGTTCCTCCATCTCCAGGATGATATGATGTTCCTCTATCTCCAGGATGATGTTCCTCTATCTCCTGGATGATATGATGTTCCTCCATCTCCTAGATGATGTTCCTCTATCTTCTGGATGATGTTCCTCTATCTCCTGGATGATGTTCCTCTATCTCCTGGATGATGTTCCTCTATCTCCTGGATGATGTGATGTTCCTCTATCTCCTGGGAGATGTTCCTCTATCTCCTGGATGATGTGATGTTCCTCTATCTCCTGGGAGATGTGATGTTCCTCTATCTCCTGGGAGATGTGATGTTCCTCTATCTCCTGGATGATATGATGTTCCTCTATCCCCTGGATGATATGATGTTCCTCCATCTCCAGGATGATGTGATGTTCCTCTATCTCCTGGATGATGTTCCTACATCTCCTGGATGATGTTCCTCTATCTCCTGGATGATGTTCCTCTATCTCCTGGATGATATGATGTTCCTCCATCTCCAGGATGATATGATGTTCCTCTATCTCCTGGATGATATGGTGTTCCTCCATCTCCAGGATGATATGATGTTCCTCTATCTCCTGGATGATGTTCCTCTATCTCCTGGATGATGTTCCTCTATATCCTGGATGATGTTCCTCTATCTCCTGGATGAAGTTCCTCTATCTCCTGGATGATATCATGTTCCTCTATCTCCTGGATGAAGTTCCTCTATCTCCTGGATGAAGTTCCTCCATCTCCTGGATGATGTTCCTCTATCTCCTGGATGATGTTCCTCTATCTCCTGGATGATGTTCCTCTATCTCCTGGATGATGTTCCTCTATCTCCTGGATGATGTTCCTCTATCTCCTGATTGATATGATGTTCCTCTATCTCCTGGATGATATGATGTTCCTCTATCTCCTGATTGATATGATGTTCCTCTATCTCCTGGATGATATGATGTTCCTCTATCTCCTGGATGATATGATGTTCCTCTATCTCCTGGATGATATGATGTTCCTCTATCTCCTGGATGATGTGATGTTCCTCTATCTCCTGAATGATGTTCCTCTATCTCCTGGATGATGTGATGTTCCTCTATCTCCTGGATGATGTTCCTCTATCTCCTGGATGATATGATGTTCCTCTATCTCCTGGATGATGTGATGTTCCTCTATCTCCTGGATGATGTTCCTCTATCTCCTGGATGATGTTCCTCTATCTCCTGGATGATGTTCCTCTATCTCCTGGATGATGTTCCTCTATCTCCTGGATGATGTGATGTTCCTCTATCTCCTGGATGATATGATAAGCAATGCCATATTGATGTACATCCACCTAATATACCGTCATAGTCCGGGATATGTCATGTCTTGGCCACCACTGACCTTAGGTCTCTGTTCTGTTCTCAGATCACAATGACTCTAGAAGAGCAGATAGTTAAGATGATCAAAATCTACAAGCAGTACGCGGCCTCTGATGGAATCCAGGGCACCCTGAGCAAGGACGAGCTGACCAAAATGGCCATGGAACAGTTCCCGGCTCTGTGTGTAAGTACTTCTGCCCCTCTAATTACTGCTGGTGGAGGTGGGGGGAGGGGGGGTATCCCAGGTGCCCCTTGTGATGCCTCACAGCTACATCACTGGCATCCAAAGGTCAGATAAGGCAGTGATTACATCATGATTGGAGTTGTCACGCCCCCCCCCCCCCCCAGCACCAAAAATGACACCAGACACTTTGGTGGTTGTGGTGACACTTGGTAACCCTCTACCTGCATAACCACAGCATAACCAGAACAAGGACAAGATCCTGCAGGGAGTGTTCGGACAGATGGACATGGACGGAGACAACCAGATCAGCTTCCGGGAATTTATGGTCTTCTTCGGCTGCTTGACCATTGCCCTGGAGGAAAGCGTCAAGGGCTCAGCGCAAGGACCAGGGGTGAGTCTGTCAGTAATGTCCGTCAGTCCCCATCTGCATCCATGTAACACATGTAACACTTCTACATACATACACACACCTAAATACATATATACATGCATATACATGTGTGCTACATACATACACCTCTAATGTCAGTAGTACCACTAATATCAGTAGTACTTCCCAAAGTACTTATTATACTGCTAGTATTACTGATAGCATAGTGCCCACAGTCCATATATAATATCAGTAGTACTTCCCATAGTACTTATTATACTGCTAGTATTACTGATAGCATAGTGCCCACAGTCCATATATAATATCAGTAGTACTTCCCATAGTACTTTTTATACTGCTAGTATTACTGATAGCATAGTGCCCACAGTCCATATATAATATCAGTAGTACTTCCCATAGTACTTATTATACTGCTAGTATTACTGATAGCATAGTGCCCACAGTCCGTATATAATATCAGTAGTACTTCCCATAGTACTTATTATACTGCTAGTATTAGTGATAGCATAGTGCCCACAGTCCATATATAATATCAGTAGTACTTCCCATAGTACTTATTATACTGCTAGTATTACTGATAGCATAGTGCCCACAGTCCATATATAATATCAGTAGTACTTCCCATAGTACTTATTATACTGCTAGTATTACTGATAGCATAGTGCCCACAGTCCATATATAATATCAGTAGTACTTCCCATAGTACTTATTATACTGCTAGTATTACTGATAACATAGTGCCCACAGTCCATATATAATATCAGTAGTACTTCCCATAGTACTTATTATACTGCTAGTATTACTGATAGCATAGTGCCCACAGTCCATATATAATATCAGTAGTATTTCCCATAGTACTTTTTATACTGCTAGTATTACTGATAGCATAGTGCCCACAGTCCATATATAATATCAGTAGTTCTTCCCATAGTACTTACTATACTACTAGTATTACTGATAGCATAGTGCCCACAGTCCATATATAATATCAGTAGTACTTCCCATAGTACTTTTTATACTGCTAGTATTACTGATAGCATAGTGCCCATAGTCCATATATAATATCAGTAGTACTTCCCATAGTACTTATTATACTGCTAGTATTACTGATAACATAGTGCCCACAGTCCATATATAATATCAGTAGTACTTCCCATAGTACTTATTATACTGCTAGTATTAGTGATAGCATAGTGCCCACAGTCCATATATAATATCAGTAGTACTTCCCATAGTACTTTTTATACTGCTAGTATTACTGATAGCATAGTGCCCACAGTCTGTATATAATATCAGTAGTACTTCCCATAGTACTTATTATACTGCTAGTATTACTGATAGCATAGTGCCCACAGTCCATATATAATATCAGTAGTACTTCCCATAGTACTTTTTATACTGCTAGTATTACTGATAGCATAGTGCCCACAGTCCGTATATAATATCAGTAGTACTTCCCATAGTACTTATTATACTGCTAGTATTACTGATAGCATAGTGCCCACAGTCCATATATAATATCAGTAGTACTTCCCATAGTACTTATTATACTGCTAGTATTACTGATAGCATAGTGCCCACAGTCCATATATAATATCAGTAGTACTTCCCATAGTACTTATTATACTGCTAGTATTACTGATAGCATAGTGCCCACAGTCCGTATATAATATCAGTAGTACTTCCCATAGTACTTATTATACTGCTAGTATTACTGATAGCATAGTGCCCACAGTCCATATATAATATCAGTAGTACTTCCCATAGTACTTATTATACTGCTAGTATTACTGATAGCATAGTGCCCACAGTCCGTATATAATATCAGTAGTACTTCCCATAGTACTTATTATACTGCTAGTATTACTGATAACATAGTGCCCACAGTCCATATATAATATCAGTAGTATTTCCCATAGTACTTTTTATACTGCTAGTATTACTGATAGCATAGTGCCCACAGTCTGTATATAATATCAGTAGTACTTCCCATAGTACTTATTATACTGCTAGTATTACTGATAGCATAGTGCCCACAGTCCGTATATAATATCAGTAGTACTTCCCATAGTACTTATTATACTGCTAGTATTACTGATAGCATAGTGCCCACAGTCCATATATAATATCAGTAGTACTTCCCATAGTACTTATTATACTGCTAGTATTACTGATAGCATAGTGCCCACAGTCCGTATATAATATCAGTAGTACTTCCCATAGTACTTATTATACTGCTAGTATTACTGATAACATAGTGCCCACAGTCCATATATAATATCAGTAGTATTTCCCATAGTACTTTTTATACTGCTAGTATTACTGATAGCATAGTGCCCACAGTCTGTATATAATATCAGTAGTACTTCCCATAGTACTTATTATACTGCTAGTATTACTGATAGCATAGTGCCCACAGTTCATATATAATATCAGTAGTACTTCCCATAGTACTTTTTATACTGCTAGTATTACTGATAGCATAGTGCCCACAGTCTGTATATAATATCAGTAGTACTTCCCATAGTACTTATTATACTGCTAGTATTACTGATAGCATAGTGCCCACAGTTCATATATAATATCAGTAGTACTTCCCATAGTACTTTTTATACTGCTAGTATTACTGATAGCATAGTGCCCACAGTCCATATATAATATCAGTAGTACTTCCCATAGTACTTATTATACTGCTAGTATTACTGATAGCATAGTGCCCACAGTCCATATATAATATCAGTAGTACTTCCCATAGTACTTATACTGATAGTATTAGTGATAGCATAGTTCCCACAGTCCGTATATAATATCAGTAGTACTTTCCATAGTACTTATTATACTGCTAGTATTACTGATAGCATAGTGCCCACAGTTCATATATAATATCAGTAGTACTTCCCATAGTACTTATTATACTGCTAGTATTACTGATAGCATAGTGCCCACAGTCCATATATAATATCAGTAGTACTTCCCATAGTACTTATTATACTGCTAGTATTACTGATAGCATAGTGCCCACAGTCCATATATAATATCAGTAGTACTTCCCATAGTACTTATTATACTGCTAGTATTGCTGATAGCATAGTGCCCACAGTCCATATATAATATCAGTAGTACTTCCCATAGTACTTTTTATACTGCTAGTATTACTGATAGCATAATGCCCACAGTCTGTATATAATATCAGTAGTACTTCCCATAGTACTTATTATACTGCTAGTATTAGTGATAGCATAGTGCCCACAGTCCATATATAATATCAGTAGTACTTCCCATAGTACTTTTTATACTGCTAGTATTACTGATAGCATAGTGCCCACAGTCCATATATAATATCAGTAGTACTTCCCATAGTACTTATTATACTGCTAGTATTACTGATAGCATAGTGCCCACAGTCCATATATAATATCAGTAGTACTTCCCATAGTACTTATACTGATAGTATTAGTGATAGCATAGTTCCCACAGTCCGTATATAATATCAGTAGTACTTTCCATAGTACTTATTATACTGCTAGTATTACTGATAGCATAGTGCCCACAGTCCGTATATAATATCAGTAGTACTTTCCATAGTACTTATTATACTGCTAGTATTACTGATAGCATAGTGCCCACAGTTCATATATAATATCAGTAGTACTTCCCATAGTACTTATTATACTGCTAGTATTACTGATAGCATAGTGCCCACAGTCCATATATAATATCAGTAGTACTTCCCATAGTACTTATTATACTGCTAGTATTACTGATAGCATAGTGCCCACAGTCCATATATAATATCAGTAGTACTTCCCATAGTACTTATTATACTGCTAGTATTACTGATAGCATAGTGCCCACAGTCCATATATAATATCAGTAGTACTTCCCATAGTACTTTTTATACTGCTAGTATTACTGATAGCATAATGCCCACAGTCTGTATATAATATCAGTAGTACTTCCCATAGTACTTATTATACTGCTAGTATTAGTGATAGCATAGTGCCCACAGTCCATATATAATATCAGTAGTACTTCCCATATTACTTATTATACTGCTAGTATTAGTGATAGCATAGTGCCCACAGTCTGTATATAATATCAGTAGTACTTCCCATAGTACTTTTTATACTGCTAGTATTACTGATAGCATAGTGCCCACAGTCCGTATATAATATCAGTAGTACTTCCCATAGTACTTTTTATACTGCTAGTATTACTGATAGCATAGTGCCCACAGTCTGTATATAATATCAGTAGTACTTCCCATAGTACTTATTATACTGCTAGTATTACTGATAGCATAGTGCCCACAGTCCATATATAATATCAGTAGTACTTCCCATAGTACTTATTATACTGCTAGTATTACTGATAGCATAGTGCCCACAGTCCGTATATAATATCAGTAGTACTTCCCATAGTACTTATTATACTGCTAGTATTAGTGATAGCATAGTGCCCACAGTCCATATATAATATCAGTAGTTCTTCCCATAGTACTTTTTATACTGCTAGTATTACTGATAGCATAGTGCCCACAGTCCGTATATAATATCAGTAGTACTTCCCATAGTACTTATTATACTGCTAGTATTACTGATAGCATAGTGCCCACAGTCCGTATATAATATCAGTAGTACTTCCCATAGTACTTTTTATACTGCTAGTATTACTGATAGCATAGTGCCCACAGTCCATATATAATATCAGTAGTACTTCCCATAGTACTTATTATACTGCTAGTATTACTGATAGCATAGTGCCCACAGTCCATATATAATATCAGTAGTACTTCCCATAGTACTTATTATACTGCTAGTATTACTGATAGCATAGTGCCCACAGTCCATATATAATATCAGTAGTACTTCCCATAGTACTTATTATACTGCTAGTATTACTGATAGCATAGTGCCCACAGTCCATATATAATATCAGTAGTACTTCCCATAGTACTTATTATACTGCTAGTATTACTGATAGCATAGTGCCCACAGTCCATATATAATATCAGTAGTACTTCCCATAGTACTTATTATACTGCTAGTATTACTGATAGCATAGTGCCCACAGTCCATATATAATATCAGTAGTACTTCCCATAGTACTTATTATACTGCTAGTATTACTGATAGCATAGTGCCCACAGTCCATATATAATATCAGTAGTACTTCCCATAGTACTTATTATACTGCTAGTATTACTGATAGCATAGTGCCCACAGTCCATATATAATATCAGTAGTACTTCCCATAGTACTTTTTATACTGCTAGTATTACTGATAGCATAATGCCCACAGTCTGTATATAATATCAGTAGTACTTCCCATAGTACTTATTATACTGCTAGTATTAGTGATAGCATAGTGCCCACAGTCCATATATAATATCAGTAGTACTTCCCATATTACTTATTATACTGCTAGTATTAGTGATAGCATAGTGCCCACAGTCTGTATATAATATCAGTAGTACTTCCCATAGTACTTTTTATACTGCTAGTATTACTGATAGCATAGTGCCCACAGTCCATATATAATATCAGTAGTACTTCCCATAGTACTTATTATACTGCTAGTATTACTGATAGCAGTAGTAATATCGGTAGTACTTCACATAGTACTTATTATACTACTTGTATTACTGATAGCATAGTGCCCACAGTCCATATATAATATCAGTAGTACTTCCCATAGTACTTATTATACTGCTAGTATTACTGATAGCATAGTGCCCACAGTCCGTATATAATATCAGTAGTACTTCCCATAGTACTTATTATACTGCTAGTATTACTGATAGCATAGTGCCCACAGTCCATATATAATATCAGTAGTACTTCCCATAGTACTTATTATACTGCTAGTATTACTGATAGCATAGTGCCCACAGTCCGTATATAATATCAGTAGTACTTCCCATAGTACTTATTATACTGCTAGTATTACTGATAACATAGTGCCCACAGTCCATATATAATATCAGTAGTATTTCCCATAGTACTTTTTATACTGCTAGTATTACTGATAGCATAGTGCCCACAGTCTGTATATAATATCAGTAGTACTTCCCATAGTACTTATTATACTGCTAGTATTACTGATAGCATAGTGCCCACAGTCCGTATATAATATCAGTAGTACTTCCCATAGTACTTATTATACTGCTAGTATTACTGATAGCATAGTGCCCACAGTCCATATATAATATCAGTAGTACTTCCCATAGTACTTATTATACTGCTAGTATTACTGATAGCATAGTGCCCACAGTCCGTATATAATATCAGTAGTACTTCCCATAGTACTTATTATACTGCTAGTATTACTGATAACATAGTGCCCACAGTCCATATATAATATCAGTAGTATTTCCCATAGTACTTTTTATACTGCTAGTATTACTGATAGCATAGTGCCCACAGTCTGTATATAATATCAGTAGTACTTCCCATAGTACTTATTATACTGCTAGTATTACTGATAGCATAGTGCCCACAGTTCATATATAATATCAGTAGTACTTCCCATAGTACTTTTTATACTGCTAGTATTACTGATAGCATAGTGCCCACAGTCTGTATATAATATCAGTAGTACTTCCCATAGTACTTATTATACTGCTAGTATTACTGATAGCATAGTGCCCACAGTTCATATATAATATCAGTAGTACTTCCCATAGTACTTTTTATACTGCTAGTATTACTGATAGCATAGTGCCCACAGTCCATATATAATATCAGTAGTACTTCCCATAGTACTTATTATACTGCTAGTATTACTGATAGCATAGTGCCCACAGTCCATATATAATATCAGTAGTACTTCCCATAGTACTTATACTGATAGTATTAGTGATAGCATAGTTCCCACAGTCCGTATATAATATCAGTAGTACTTTCCATAGTACTTATTATACTGCTAGTATTACTGATAGCATAGTGCCCACAGTTCATATATAATATCAGTAGTACTTCCCATAGTACTTATTATACTGCTAGTATTACTGATAGCATAGTGCCCACAGTCCATATATAATATCAGTAGTACTTCCCATAGTACTTATTATACTGCTAGTATTACTGATAGCATAGTGCCCACAGTCCATATATAATATCAGTAGTACTTCCCATAGTACTTATTATACTGCTAGTATTACTGATAGCATAGTGCCCACAGTCCATATATAATATCAGTAGTACTTCCCATAGTACTTTTTATACTGCTAGTATTACTGATAGCATAATGCCCACAGTCTGTATATAATATCAGTAGTACTTCCCATAGTACTTATTATACTGCTAGTATTAGTGATAGCATAGTGCCCACAGTCCATATATAATATCAGTAGTACTTCCCATAGTACTTTTTATACTGCTAGTATTACTGATAGCATAGTGCCCACAGTCCATATATAATATCAGTAGTACTTCCCATAGTACTTATTATACTGCTAGTATTACTGATAGCATAGTGCCCACAGTCCATATATAATATCAGTAGTACTTCCCATAGTACTTATACTGATAGTATTAGTGATAGCATAGTTCCCACAGTCCGTATATAATATCAGTAGTACTTTCCATAGTACTTATTATACTGCTAGTATTACTGATAGCATAGTGCCCACAGTCCGTATATAATATCAGTAGTACTTTCCATAGTACTTATTATACTGCTAGTATTACTGATAGCATAGTGCCCACAGTTCATATATAATATCAGTAGTACTTCCCATAGTACTTATTATACTGCTAGTATTACTGATAGCATAGTGCCCACAGTCTGTATATAATATCAGTAGTACTTCCCATAGTACTTTTTATACTGCTAGTATTACTGATAGCATAGTGCCCACAGTCCATATATAATATCAGTAGTACTTCCCATAGTACTTATTATACTGCTAGTATTACTGATAGCATAGTGCCCACAGTCCGTATATAATATCAGTAGTACTTCCCATAGTACTTATTATACTGCTAGTATTAGTGATAGCATAGTGCCCACAGTCCATATATAATATCAGTAGTACTTCCCATAGTACTTATTATACTGCTAGTATTACTGATAGCATAGTGCCCACAGTCCATATATAATATCAGTAGTACTTCCCATAGTACTTATTATACTGCTAGTATTACTGATAGCATAGTGCCCACAGTCCATATATAATATCAGTAGTACTTCCCATAGTACTTATTATACTGCTAGTATTACTGATAACATAGTGCCCACAGTCCATATATAATATCAGTAGTACTTCCCATAGTACTTATTATACTGCTAGTATTACTGATAGCATAGTGCCCACAGTCCATATATAATATCAGTAGTATTTCCCATAGTACTTTTTATACTGCTAGTATTACTGATAGCATAGTGCCCACAGTCCATATATAATATCAGTAGTTCTTCCCATAGTACTTACTATACTACTAGTATTACTGATAGCATAGTGCCCACAGTCCATATATAATATCAGTAGTACTTCCCATAGTACTTATTATACTGCTAGTATTACTGATAGCATAGTGCCCACAGTCCGTATATAATATCAGTAGTACTTCCCATAGTACTTTTTATACTGCTAGTATTACTGATAGCATAGTGCCCACAGTCCATATATAATATCAGTAGTTCTTCCCATAGTACTTTTTATACTGCTAGTATTACTGATAGCATAGTGCCCACAGTCTGTATATAATATCAGTAGTACTTCCCATAGTACTTATTATACTGCTAGTATTACTGATAGCATAGTGCCCACAGTCCGTATATAATATCAGTAGTACTTCCCATAGTACTTTTTATACTGCTAGTATTACTGATAGCATAGTGCCCACAGTCCATATATAATATCAGTAGTACTTCCCATAGTACTTATTATACTGCTAGTATTACTGATAGCATAGTGCCCACAGTCCATATATAATATCAGTAGTACTTCCCATAGTACTTATTATACTGCTAGTATTACTGATAGCATAGTGCCCACAGTCCATATATAATATCAGTAGTACTTCCCATAGTACTTATTATACTGCTAGTATTACTGATAGCATAGTGCCCACAGTCCATATATAATATCAGTAGTACTTCCCATAGTACTTATTATACTGCTAGTATTACTGATAGCATAGTGCCCACAGTCCATATATAATATCAGTAGTACTTCCCATAGTACTTATTATACTGCTAGTATTACTGATAGCATAGTGCCCACAGTCCATATATAATATCAGTAGTACTTCCCATAGTACTTATTATACTGCTAGTATTACTGATAGCATAGTGCCCACAGTCCATATATAATATCAGTAGTACTTCCCATAGTACTTATTATACTGCTAGTATTACTGATAGCATAGTGCCCACAGTCCATATATAATATCAGTAGTACTTCCCATAGTACTTTTTATACTGCTAGTATTACTGATAGCATAATGCCCACAGTCTGTATATAATATCAGTAGTACTTCCCATAGTACTTATTATACTGCTAGTATTAGTGATAGCATAGTGCCCACAGTCCATATATAATATCAGTAGTACTTCCCATATTACTTATTATACTGCTAGTATTAGTGATAGCATAGTGCCCACAGTCTGTATATAATATCAGTAGTACTTCCCATAGTACTTTTTATACTGCTAGTATTACTGATAGCATAGTGCCCACAGTCCATATATAATATCAGTAGTACTTCCCATAGTACTTATTATACTGCTAGTATTACTGATAGCAGTAGTAATATCGGTAGTACTTCACATAGTACTTATTATACTACTTGTATTACTGATAGCAGTAGTAGTATCAGTGGTACTGCCCATAGTACTTATTGTAGTAGTGTTTCTGATAGCAGTAGTCATGGGGGTAGTAGTTCTGATAGTAGTAGTTACTAGTGGTACTATATGTGATGGTAGTAGTTATTTAGTGTGTACACAGGTGAGGACTCGCCTGCAGAGAGGATTTACGGTCTGAGTGTGAGACGCCTGAGCTGGGAGTTCCCTCATTCCTGGCCGCAGGCTGCGGACACACCTTGGTGCAGCAGGAGTAGTGTGAGCAGGGCAGGGCCGCCCATCACCAGGGCCTGACATGTAGCCACATCATCTGCACCCCCAGACTCTATAGCGCCCCCTGTGGTGAAGCTTATTGCTTACTATGTCAGACCTGTGCTTGTTGTCAATGAATGGAAACCTTTTGCAGGGATGAGCACTGATACACAGTGTAACTGCAGCCGTCTGCCCCCCCCCCCCCGCTGTGTGTCACCCCCTCCCCTCTGTGTGTCAGGAAGGGGTTAAGCAGGTTACTCCAGTTTTGGAGAGTTTAGGACATCCCCCTGAGCCCCAACCAATGAGAGGGAGAGCCCCAGGTCACTGGCTGACAGGAATCCCCTGTAATGTTGGGGATTCCCAGGGGGGAGCCCCGCCCACCTGACTATAAATTGGGCAATGACCCTGCTCTGACGCACAGTCCACATCTCCCTCTGACGACTCGCTGCCTCACCACCGGGTAAGTGCTGCCTGCAGGGGGTCACCGCAGGGGTCATGTGAGACGTGACCTAAGGGGTGCAGACGGGTCACTTGGGAGGTACAGGGGGTCATGTGAGGGGTAACCTGAGAGGTGCCGGGGGGTTCTCCTAAGCAGTGGGTTTAGGAGGTCACGTGAGGGGTGCAGAGGGGTCATGTTAGGGGTGACCTGGGATGTGAACTTAGAGGTACAGGGGTGGTCATGTGAGGGGTGACCTGGGAGGTGCAGGGAGTCACCTGAAAGGGAAAGATGGTTCACATGAGAGGTGCCTAGAAGTCATGTGAGGGGGTACAGGGGGGAGACAACCATTCACAGTCACATGTACAAGGTCTCTGTCTCTTCTCTCCTCCTCCTCCAGGTCTTGGATGCTGTCTCTTCTCTCCTTCTCCTCCTCCAGGTCTTGGATGCTGTCTCTTCTCTCCTCCTCCAGGTCTTTGATGCTGTCTCTTCTCTCCTCCTCCAGGTCTTGGATGTTTTCTCTTCTCCCCTCCACCAGGTCTTGGATGTTGTCTCTTCTCTCCTCCTCCTCCAGGTCTTGGATGTTGTCTCTTCTCTCCTCCTCCTCCAGGTCTTGGATGTTGTCTCTTCTCTCCTCCTCCTCCTCCAGGTCTTGGATGTTGTCTCTTCTTTCCTCCTTCTCCTATAGGTCTTGGATGCTGTCTCTTCTCTCCTCCTTCTCCAGGTCTTGGATGTTGTCTCTTCTCTCCTCCTCCAGGTCTTGGATGTTGTCTCTTCTCTTCTCTCCTCCTCCTCCAGGTCTTGGATGTTGTCTCTTCTCTCCTCCTCCAGGTCATGGATGTTGTCTCTTCTCTCTTCCTCCAGGTCTTGGATGCTGCCTCTTCTCTCCTCCTCCTCCAGGTCTTGGATGCTGTCTCTTCCCTCCTCCTCCTCCTCCAGGTCTTGGATGCTGTCTCTTCTCTCTTCCTCCAGGTCTTGGATGCTGTCTCTTCTCTCTTACTCCAGGTCTTGGATGCTGTCTCTTCTCTCTTCCTCCAAGTCTTGGATGCTGTCTCTTCTCTCCTCCTCCAGGCCTTGGATGTTGTTTCTTCTCTCTTCCTCCAGGTCTTGGATGCTGCCTCTTCTCTCCTCCTCCTCCTCCTCCAGGTCTTGGCTGCTGCCTCTTCTCTCCTCCTCCTCCTCCTCCTCCAGGTCTTGGATGTTGTATCTACTCTCCTCCTCCAGGTCTTGGATGCTGTCTCTTCTCTCCTCCTCCAGGTCTTGGTTGCTGTCTCTTCTCTCCTCCTCCAGGTCTTGGATGCTGTCTCTTCTCTCTTTCTCCAGGTCTTGGATGTTGTCTCTTCTCTCCTCCTCCAGGTCTTGGTTGCTGTCTCTTCTCTCCTCCTCCAGGTCTTGGATGCTTTCTCTTCTCTCTTTCTCCAGGTCTTGGATGCTGTCTCTTCTCTCTTTCTCCAGGTCTTGGATGCTGTCTCTTCTCTCCTCCTCCAGGTCTTGGATGCTTTCTCTTCTCTCTTTCTCCAGGTCTTGGATGCTGTCTCTTCTCTCCTCCTCCAGGTCTTGGATGCTTTCTCTTCTCTCTTTCTCCAGGTCTTGGATGCTGTCTCTTCTCTCTTTCTCCAGGTCTTGGTTACTGTCTCTTCTCTCCTCCTCCAGGTCTTGGATGCTGTCTCTTCTCTCTTTCTCCAGGTCTTGGATGTTTTCTCTTCTCTCCTCCTCCAGGCCTTGGATGCTGTCTCTTCTCTCCTCCTCCAGGTCTTGGATGCTGTCTCTTCTCTCCTCCTCCAGGCCTTGGATGTTGTCTCTTCTCTCCTCCTCCAGGTCTTGGATGTTGTCTCTTCTTTCCTCCTCCTCCTCCAGGTCTTGGATGTTGTCTCTTCTCCTCCTCCTCCAGGTCTTGGATGTTGTCTCTTCTCTCCTCCTCCAGGCCTTGGATGTTGTCTCTTCTCTCCTCCTCCAGGTCTTGGATGCTGTCTCTTCTCTCCTCCTCCAGGCCTTGGATGTTGTCTCTTCTCTCCTCCTCCAGGTCTTGGATGTTGTCTCTTCTCTCCTCCTCCAGGTCTTGGATGTTGTCTCTTCTCCTCCTCCTCCAGGTCTTGGATGCTGTCTCTTCTCTCCTCCTCCAGGTCTTGGATGCTGTCTCTTCTCTCCTCCTCCTCCAGGTCTTGGATGCTGTCTCTTCTCTCCTCCTCCAGGTCTTGGATGCTGTCTCTTCTCTCCTCCTCCTCCAGGTCTTGGATGCTGTCTCTTCTCTCCTCCTCCTCCTCCAGGTCTTGGATGTTGTCTCTTCTCTCCTCCTCCAGGTCTTGGATGCTGTCTCTTCTCTCCTCCTCCAGGTCTTGGATGTTGTCTCTTCTCTCTTCCTCCAGGTCTTGGATGCTGCCTCTTCTCTCCTCCTCCTCCAGGTCTTGGATGCTGTCTCTTCTCTGTTCTTCCAGGTCTTGGAAGTTGTCTATTCTCTCTTCCTCCAGGTCTTGGATGGGGCTCCCCCATGTTTGAGACAGGACTCCCCATGTGTTTAAGAGAGGCTCTCTGTATGATTAAGGTGGAGCTCCCCCTTGTACGATTGATGTCATGGCCGTCATTGACCTTATATCTGCTGTGTCCTCAGAAAACAATGACTCTCCAAGACCAGATGATTGAGATGATCAAAGTCTACAAGCACTATGCAGCCGCCGATGGCATCCAGGGCAGCCTGAGCAAGGACGAGCTGGCCACCCTGGCGAGCGAACAGTTCCCGGCTCTGTGTGTAAGTATCCTGGTCCCAGGGCCCTGAGATAGAGATGGAGATGAGCATTAGTCAGAGGTAGTCACGGCCCCGCCCCCTGCGCCGAGCATTGTGTGTAGTCATTGTGGTGACACTTGGTAACACTCTACTACCTGTATTACCACAGCAAAACCAGAAGAAGGCCGACATCCTCAAGGGAATATTCGGAGAGATGGACATGGACGGAGACAACAAGATCAGCTTCAAAGAGTTTGTCATCTTCATCGGCTGCTTGACCATCGCCCTACAGGAAAGTCTCTGTCCCTGAGCGGCAGAAGCGGGGGAGGGGGTTATATAAGAGCAATGTCTGTCAATAAAGAGTATGGACTCGTCTGATTGGTCAGTGTCTTGTGTGGGGGATATTAGGATGGGCTAAGGGGCTGTGAAGGCTCTAAGAAAACGTGGCCAAACATGATGTGGTCTCCACCACCACAATCCACCACATACGTGGTCTCACAATTATGAGAGCAAAATCGTCTACAAACAGGCGCCAAATAACTGCGGGTAACCATAGTCATGAACTTCTCCAATGCACCACAAGTAACAGGACATCCAGAGCCGGATCTACATTGGCGCTCCTGGAGCACTTGCGCCGGGCCCCGGGATCAGCCCTCTTTCTACGGGGCCCCGGTGTCTGGCGCTGTAGATCCGGCGCTGAATACCCCCCTCCCCACTATAAAGAGCCCCTTCTATATATAAATACCCCCCTCTCCCTCCACTATACATTTGCTCATTAATATATATGAATTATCTTCTGTCTTCTTTGATGAGCCCCACTGTAAAATAATAAAAGTCCACTCACCTTTCCAGACGATCCCCTGTAGGCAGCGCTGACACCTGGAAGACATGCGGCTCCTCTCCTGCTGCACAGAGAGACACAGATCTGAGTCATAGATCGGCCGTCTGTGGAGGACAGAAGGTGCAGGCAGAGGTCACTCTACCTGCACTTCTGTCACTCTATGGTGCCAGTGCCTTAAAGGTACAGGCACCATTTAGTGTGCGTGTCAGTATCGGGCTGCTAATAGCGTTTAGCAGCCCCATACTTAGTAGCTGATGCCTGCGGGGGCCCCTGTAGCCTGTTCTTGTGTGCAGCGCCGGATCTACAGCGCCAGACGCGGGGCCCCGTAGAAAGAGGGCTGATCCCGGGGCCCGGCGCAAGTGCTCCAGGAGCGCCAATGTAGATCCGGCTCTGGGGGTATTTATATATAGAAGGGGCTCTATATAGTAAAGGGGGCGGGGTTATTTATATATAGGAAAGCCACTGTATAGTGGAGGGGGTTATTTATATATAGGAAAGCCACAGTATAGTGGAGGGGGGGTTATTTATATATAGGAAAGCCACTGTATAGTGGAGGGGGGGGGGGGGGGTTATTTATATATAGGAAAGCCACTGTATAGTGGAGGGGGGTTATTTATATATAGGAAAGCCACTGTATAGTGGAGGGGGGGGGGGTTATTTATATATAGGAAAGCCACAGTATAGTGGAGGGGGGGTTATTTATATATAGGAAAGCCACTGTATAGTGGAGGGGGGTTATTTATATATAGGAAAGCCACTGTATAGTGGAGGGGGGTTATTTATATATAGGAAAGCCACTGTATAGTGGAGGGGGGGGGTTATTTATATATAGGAAAGCCACTGTATAGTGGAGGGGGGTTATTTATATATAGGAAAGCCACTGTATAGTGGAGGGGGGGGGGGTTATTTATATATAGGAAAGCCACTGTATAGTGGAGGGGGGGGGGGTTATTTATATATAGGAAAGCCACTGTATAGTGGAGGGGGGTTATTTATATATAGGAAAGCCACAGTATAGTGGAGGGGGGGTTATTTATATATAGGAAAGCCACTGTATAGTGGAGGGGGGGTTATTTATATATAGGAAAGCCACTGTATAGTGGAGGGGGGGGGTTATTTATATATAGGAAAGCCACTGTATAGTGGAGGGGGGGGGGTTATTTATATATAGGAAAGCCACAGTATAGTGGAGGGGGGGTTATTTATATACAGGAAAGCCACTGTATAGTGGAGGGGGGGGGGTTATTTATATATAGGAAAGCCACTGTATAGTGGAGGGGGGGGTTATTTATATATAGGAAAGCCACTGTATAGTGGAGGGGGGTTATTTATATATAGGAAAGCCACTGTATAGTGGAGGGGGGTTATTTATATATAGGAAAGCCACAGTATAGTGGAGGGGGGGGGTTATTTATATATAGGAAAGCCACAGTATAGTGGAGGGGGGGTTATTTATATATAGGAAAGCCACTGTATAGTGGAGGGGGGGTTATTTATATATAGGAAAGCCACTGTATAGTGGAGGGGGGGTTATTTATATATAGGAAAGCCACTGTATAGTGGAGGGGGGTTATTTATATATAGGAAAGCCACTGTATAGTGGGGGGGGGGGTTATTTATATATAGGAAAGCCACTGTATAGTGGAGGGGGGTTACTTATATATAGGAAAGCCACTGTATAGTGGAGGGGGGTTATTTATATATAGGAAAGCCACTGTATAGTGGAGGGGGGGGGTTATTTATATATAGGAAAGCCACAGTATAGTGGGGGGGGGGTTATTTATATATAGGAAAGCCACTGTATAGTGGAGGGGGGTTATTTATATATAGGAAATCCACTGTATAGTGGAGGGGGGGGGTTATTTATATATAGGAAAGCCACTGTATAGTGGAGGGGGGGGGTTATTTATATATAGGAAAGCCACTGTATAGTGGAGGGGGGGGGGTTATTTATATATAGGAAAGCCACTGTATAGTGGAGGGGGGGGGGGGTTATTTATATATAGGAAAGCCACTGTATAGTGGAGGGGGGGGGGTTATTTATATATAGGAAAGCCACTGTATAGTGGAGGGGGGTTATTTATATATAGGAAAGCCACTGTATAGTGGAGGGGGGGGTTATTTATATATAGGAAAGCCACTGTATAGTGGAGGGGGGGGGGTTATTTATATATAGGAAAGCCACTGTATAGTGGAGGGGGGGGGGGTTATTTATATACAGGAAAGCCACTGTATAGTGGAGGGGGGGTTATTTATATATAGGAAAGCCACTGTATAGTGGAGGGGGGGGGGTTATTTATATATAGGAAAGCCACAGTATAGTGGAGGGGGGGGGGTTATTTATATATAGGAAAGCCACTGTATAGTGGAGGGGGGGTTATTTATATATAGGAAAGCCACTGTATAGTGGAGGGGGGTTATTTATATATAGGAAAGCCACTGTATAGTGGAGGGGGGGGTATTTATATATAGGAAAGCCACTGTATAGTGGAGGCGGGGTTATTTATATATAGGAAAGCCACTGTATAGTGGAGGGGGGTTATTTATATATAGGAAAGCCACTGTATAGTGGAGGGGGGGTTATTTATATATAGGAAAGCCACTGTATAGTGGAGGGGGGGTTATTTATATATAGGAAAGCCACTGTATAGTGGAGGGGGGGTTATTTATATATAGGAAAGCCACTGTATAGTGGAGGGGGGGTTATTTATATATAGGAAAGCCACTGTATAGTGGAGGGGAGGGGGTTATTTATATATAGGAAAGCCACAGTATAGTGGAGGGGGGTTATTTATATATAGGAAAGCCACTGTATAGTGGAGGGGGGTTATTTATATATAGGAAAGCCACTGTATAGTGGAGGGGGGTTATTTATATATAGGAAAGCCACTGTATAGTGGAGGGGGGGTTATTTATATATAGGAAAGCCACAGTATAGTGGAGGGGGGTTATTTATATATAGGAAAGCCACTGTATAGTGGAGGGGGGTTATTTATATATAGGAAAGCCACTGTATAGTGGAGGGGGGGCTATTTATATATAGGAAAGCCACTGTATAGTGGAGGGGGGGTATTTATATATAGGAAAGCCACTGTATAGTGGAGGGGGTTATTTATATATAGGAAAGCCACTGTATAGTGGAGGGGGGGTTATTTATATATAGGAAAGCCACAGTATAGTGGAGGGGGGGGTTATTTATATATAGGAAAGCCACTGTATAGTGGAGGGGGGGGGTATTTATATATAGGAAAGCCACTGTATAGTGGAGGGGGGGGTTATTTATATATAGGAAAGCCACTGTATAGTGGAGGGGGGGGGTTATTTATATATAGGAAAGCCACAGTATAGTGGAGGGGGGGGGTTATTTATATATAGGAAAGCCACTGTATAGTGGAGGGGGGGGTTATTTATATATAGGAAAGCCACTGTATAGTGGAGGGGGGGGTTATTTATATATAGGAAAGCCACTGTATAGTGGAGGGGGGGGTTATTTATATATAGGAAAGCCACTGTATAGTGGAGGGGGGGGGTATTTATATATAGGAAAGCCACTGTATAGTGGAGGGGGGGGTATTTATATATAGGAAAGCCACTGTATAGTGGAGGGGGGGTTATTTATATATAGGAAAGCCACTGTATAGTGGAGGGGGGGTTATTTATATATAGGAAAGCCACTGTATAGTGGAGGGGGGGGGGGTTATTTATATATAGGAAAGCCACTGTATAGTGGAGGGGGGGGGGTTATTTATATATAGGAAAGCCACTGTATAGTGGAGGGGGGGTTATTTATATATAGGAAAGCCACTGTATAGTGGAGGGGGGGGGGTTATTTATATATAGGAAAGCCACTGTATAGTGGAGGGGGGGTTATTTATATATAGGAAAGCCACTGTATAGTGGAGGGGGGTTATTTATATATAGGAAAGCCACTGTATAGTGGAGGGGGGGTTATTTATATACAGGAAAGCCACAGTATAGTGGAGGGGGGGGTTATTTATATATAGGAAAGCCACTGTATAGTGGAGGGGGGGTTATTTATATATAGGAAAGCCACTGTATAGTGGAGGGGGGGTTATTTATATATAGGAAAGCCACTGTATAGTGGAGGGGGGGGGGTTATTTATATATAGGAAAGCCACTGTATAGTGGAGGGGGGGTTATTTATATATAGGAAAGCCACTGTATAGTGGAGGGGGGGGGGTTATTTATATATAGGAAAGCCACTGTATAGTGGAGGGGGGTTATTTATATATAGGAAAGCCACTGTATAGTGGAGGCGGGGTTATTTATATATAGGAAAGCCACTGTATAGTGGAGGGGGGGGTATTTATATATAGGAAAGCCACTGTATAGTGGAGGGGGGGGTATTTATATATAGGAAAGCCACTGTATAGTGGAGGGGGGGGTTATTTATATATAGGAAAGCCACTGTATAGTGGAGGGGGGGGTATTTATATATAGGAAAGCCACTGTATAGTGGAGGGGGGGTTATTTATATATAGGAAAGCCACTGTATAGTGGAGGGGGGTTATTTATATATAGGAAAGCCACTGTATAGTGGAGGGGGGTTATTTATATATAGGAAAGCCACTGTATAGTGGAGGGGGGTTATTTATATATAGGAAAGCCACTGTATAGTGGAGGGGGGGTTATTTATATATAGGAAAGCCACTGTATAGTGGAGGGGGGTTATTTATATATAGGAAAGCCACTGTATAGTGGAGGGGGGTTATTTATATATAGGAAAGCCACTGTATAGTGGAGGGGGGGTTATTTATATATAGGAAAGCCACTGTATAGTGGAGGGGGGGGGTATTTATATATAGGAAAGCCACTGTATAGTGGAGGGGGGGTTATTTATATATAGGAAAGCCACTGTATAGTGGAGGGGGGGGTATTTATATATAGGAAAGCCACTGTATAGTGGAGGGGGGGTTATTTATATATAGGAAAGCCACTGTATAGTGGAGGGGGCGGGGTTATTTATATATAGGAAAGCCACAGTATAGTGGAGGGGGGGCTATTTATATATAGGAAAGCCACTGTATAGTGGAGGGGGGGTATTTATATATAGGAAAGCCACTGTATAGTGGAGGGGGGTTATTTATATATAGGAAAGCCACTGTATAGTGGAGGAGGGGGGTTATTTATATATAGGAAAGCCACTGTATAGTGGAGGGGGGTTATTTATATATAGGAAAGCCACTGTATAGTGGAGGGGGGGGGTTATTTATATATAGGAAAGCCACTGTATAGTGGAGGGGGGGTTATTTATATATAGGAAAGCCACTGTATAGTGGAGGGGGGGGGGTTATTTATATATAGGAAAGCCACTGTATAGTGGAGGGGGGGGGGTTATTTATATATAGGAAAGCCACTGTATAGTGGAGGGGGGGTTATTTATATATAGGAAAGCCACTGTATAGTGGAGGGGGGTTATTTATATATAGGAAAGCCACTGTATAGTGGAGGGGGGGTTATTTATATACAGGAAAGCCACAGTATAGTGGAGGGGGGGGGTTATTTATATATAGGAAAGCCACTGTATAGTGGAGGGGGGGTTATTTATATATAGGAAAGCCACTGTATAGTGGAGGGGGGGTTATTTATATATAGGAAAGCCACTGTATAGTGGAGGGGGGGGTTATTTATATATAGGAAAGCCACTGTATAGTGGAGGCGGGGTTATTTATATATAGGAAAGCCACTGTATAGTGGAGGGGGGGGTATTTATATATAGGAAAGCCACTGTATAGTGGAGGGGGGGGTATTTATATATAGGAAAGCCACTGTATAGTGGAGGGGGGGGTTATTTATATATAGGAAAGCCACTGTATATTGGAGGGGGGGGTATTTATATATAGGAAAGCCACTGTATAGTGGAGGGGGGGTTATTTATATATAGGAAAGCCACTGTATAGTGGAGGGGGGTTATTTATATATAGGAAAGCCACTGTATAGTGGAGGGGGGTTATTTATATATAGGAAAGCCACTGTATAGTGGAGGGGGGTTATTTATATATAGGAAAGCCACTGTATAGTGGAGGGGGGGTTATTTATATATAGGAAAGCCACTGTATAGTGGAGGGGGGTTATTTATATATAGGAAAGCCACTGTATAGTGGAGGGGGGTTATTTATATATAGGAAAGCCACTGTATAGTGGAGGGGGGGTTATTTATATATAGGAAAGCCACTGTATAGTGGAGGGGGGGGGTATTTATATATAGGAAAGCCACTGTATAGTGGAGGGGGGGTTATTTATATATAGGAAAGCCACTGTATAGTGGAGGGGGGGGTATTTATATATAGGAAAGCCACTGTATAGTGGAGGGGGGGTTATTTATATATAGGAAAGCCACTGTATAGTGGAGGGGGCGGGGTTATTTATATATAGGAAAGCCACAGTATAGTGGAGGGGGGTTATTTATATATAGGAAAGCCACTGTATAGTGGAGGGGGGGGGTTATTTATATATAGGAAAGCCACTGTATAGTGGAGGAGGGGGGTTATTTATATATAGGAAAGCCACTGTATAGTGGAGGGGGGTTATTTATATATAGGAAAGCCACTGTATAGTGGAGGGGGGTTATTTATATATAGGAAAGCCACTGTATAGTGGAGGGGGGTTATTTATATATAGGAAAGCCACTGTATAGTGGAGGAGGGGGGTTATTTATATATAGGAAAGCCACTGTATAGTGGAGGGGGGTTATTTATATATAGGAAAGCCACTGTATAGTGGAGGGGGGTTATTTATATACAGGAAAGCCACAGTATAGTGGAGGGGGGGTTATTTATATATAGGAAAGCCACTGTATAGTGGAGGGGGGTTATTTATATATAGGAAAGCCACTGTATAGTGGAGGGGGGGTTATTTATATATAGGAAAGCCACTGTATAGTGGAGGGGGGGTTATTTATATATAGGAAAGCCACTGTATAGTGGAGGGGGGGGGGGGTTATTTATATATAGGAAAGCCACTGTATAGTGGAGGGGGGTTATTTATATATAGGAAAGCCACTGTATAGTGGAGGGGGGGGGGTTATTTATATATAGGAAAGCCACTGTATAGTGGAGGGGGGGGGGTTATTTATATATAGGAAAGCCACTGTATAGTGGAGGGGGGTTATTTATATATAGGAAAGCCACTGTATAGTGGAGGGGGGGGTTATTTATATATAGGAAAGCCACTGTATAGTGGAGGGGGGGGGTTATTTATATATAGGAAAGCCACTGTATAGTGGAGGGGGGGGGTTATTTATATATAGGAAAGCCACTGTATAGTGGAGGGGGTTATTTATATATAGGAAAGCCACTGTATAGTGGAGGGGGGGGGGGTTATTTATATATAGGAAAGCCACTGTATAGTGGAGGGGGGGGGTTATTTATATATAGGAAAGCCACTGTATAGTGGAGGGGGGGGGTTATTTATATATAGGAAAGCCACTGTATAGTGGAGGGGGGGTTATTTATATATAGGAAAGCCACAGTATAGTGGAGGGGGGTTATTTATATATAGGAAAGCCACTGTATAGTGGAGGGGGGGTTATTTATATATAGGAAAGCCACTGTATAGTGGAGGGGGGGGGGTTATTTATATATAGGAAAGCCACTGTATAGTGGAGGGGGGGGGGTTATTTATATATAGGAAAGCCACTGTATAGTGGAGGGGGGGTTATTTATATATAGGAAAGCCACTGTATAGTGGAGGGGGGGTTATTTATATATAGGAAAGCCACTGTATAGTGGAGGGGGGTTATTTATATACAGGAAAGCCACTGTATAGTGGAGGGGGGTTATTTATATATAGGAAAGCCACTGTATAGTGGAGGGGGGGTTATTTATATATAGGAAAGCCACTGTATAGTGGAGGGGGGTTATTTATATACAGGAAAGCCACTGTATAGTGGAGGGGGGTTATTTATATATAGGAAAGCCACTGTATAGTGGAGGGGGGGTTATTTATATATAGGAAAGCCACTGTATAGTGGAGGGGGGGTTATTTATATATAGGAAAGCCACTGTATAGTGGAGGGGGGGTTATTTATATATAGGAAAGCCACTGTATAGTGGAGGGGGGGTTATTTATATATAGGAAAGCCACTGTATAGTGGAGGGGGGGGTTATTTATATATAGGAAAGCCACTGTATAGTGGAGGGGGGGTTATTTATATATAGGAAAGCCACAATATAGTGGAGGGGGGGTTATTTATATATAGGAAAGCCACTGTATAGTGGAGGGGGGGTTATTTATATATAGGAAAGCCACTGTATAGTGGAGGGGGGTATGTATATATAGGAAAGCCACTGTATAGTGGAGGGGGGTTATTTATATATAGGAAAGCCACTGTATAGTGGAGGGGGGGGGGTTATTTATATATAGGAAAGCCACTGTATAGTGGAGGGGGGGGGGGTTATTTATATATAGGAAAGCCACTGTATAGTGGAGGGGGGTTATTTATAAAGAAAGCCACTGTATAGTGGAGGGGGGGGGGTTATTTATATATAGGAAAGCCACTGTATAGTGGAGGGGGGGGGTTATTTATATATAGGAAAGCCACTGTATAGTGGAGGGGGGATTATTTATATATAGGAAAGCCACTGTATAGTGGAGGGGGGTTATTTATATATAGGAAAGCCACTGTATAGTGGAGGGGGGTATGTATATATAGGAAAGCCACTGTATAGTGGAGGGGGGTATGTATATATAGGAAAGCCACTGTATAGTGGAGGGGGGTTATTTATATATAGGAAAGCCACTGTATAGTGGAGGGGGGGGTTATTTATATATAGGAAAGCCACTGTATAGTGGAGGGGGGGGGTTATTTATATATAGGAAAGCCACTGTATAGTGGAGGGGGGGTTATTTATATATAGGAAAGCCACTGTATAGTGGAGGGGGGGGGGTTATTTATATATAGGAAAGCCACTGTATAGTGGAGGGGGGGGGTTATTTATATATAGGAAAGCCACTGTATAGTGGAGGGGGGTTATTTATATATAGGAAAGCCACTGTATAGTGGAGGGGGGGTTATTTATATATAGGAAAGCCACAGTATAGTGGAGGGGGGGGGGGGTTATTTATATACAGGAAAGCCACTGTATAGTGGAGGGGGGTTATTTATATATAGGAAAGCCACTGTATAGTGGAGGCGGGGTTATTTATATATAGGAAAGCCACTGTATAGTGGAGGGGGGGTTATTTATATATAGGAAAGCCACTGTATAGTGGAGGGGGGGTTATTTATATATAGGAAAGCCACTGTATAGTGGAGGGGGGGGGTTATTTATATATAGGAAAGCCACTGTATAGTGGAGGGGGGGGGGGGTTATTTATATATAGGAAAGCCACTGTATAGTGGAGGGGGGGGTTATTTATATATAGGAAAGCCACTGTATAGTGGAGGGGGGGTTATTTATATATAGGAAAGCCACTGTATAGTGGAGGGGGGTTATTTATATATAGGAAAGCCACTGTATAGTGGAGGGGGGGGGTTATTTATATATAGGAAAGCCACTGTATAGTGGAGGGGGGGTTATTTATATATAGGAAAGCCACTGTATAGTGGAGGGGGGGGGGGTTATTTATATATAGGAAAGCCACTGTATAGTGGAGGGGGGGGTTATTTATATATAGGAAAGCCACTGTATAGTGGAGGGGGGTTATTTATATATAGGAAAGCCACTGTATAGTGGAGGGGGGTGTTATTTATATATAGGAAAGCCACTGTATAGTGGAGGGGGGGTTATTTATATATAGGAAAGCCACAGTATAGTGGAGGGGGGGGTTATTTATATATAGGAAAGCCACTGTATAGTGGAGGGGGGGGGGGTTATTTATATATAGGAAAGCCACTGTATAGTGGAGGGGGGGTTATTTATATATAGGAAAGCCACTGTATAGTGGAGGGGGGGTTATTTATATATAGGAAAGCCACTGTATAGTGGAGGGGGGTTATTTATATATAGGAAAGCCACTGTATAGTGGAGGGGGGGGGGTTATTTATATATAGGAAAGCCACAGTATAGTGGAGGGGGGGTTATTTATATATAGGAAAGCCACTGTATAGTGGAGGGGGGGGGTTATTTATATATAGGAAAGCCACTGTATAGTGGAGGGGAGGGGGTTATTTATATATAGGAAAGCCACTGTATAGTGGAGGGGGGGGGGTTATTTATATATAGGAAAGCCACTGTATAGTGGAGGGGGGTTATTTATATATAGGAAAGCCACTGTATAGTGGAGGGGGGGGTTATTTATATATAGGAAAGCCACTGTATAGTGGAGGGGGGGGGTTATTTATATATAGGAAAGCCACTGTATAGTGGAGGGGGGGTTATTTATATATAGGAAAGCCACTGTATAGTGGAGGGGGGTTATTTATATATAGGAAAGCCACAGTATAGTGGAGGGGGGTTATTTATATATAGGAAAGCCACTGTATAGTGGAGGGGGGTTATTTATATATAGGAAAGCCACTGTATAGTGGAGGGGGGGGGGGTTATTTATATATAGGAAAGCCACTGTATAGTGGAGGGGGGTTATTTATATATAGGAAAGCCACTGTATCGTGGAGGGGGGTTATTTATATATAGGAAAGCCACTGTATAGTGGAGGGGGGGGGGGGGTTATTTATATATAGGAAAGCCACTGTATAGTGGAGGGGGGGTTATTTATATATAGGAAAGCCACTGTATAGTGGAGGGGGGGGCTATTTATATATAGGAAAGCCACTGTATAGTGGAGGGGGGGGGGTTATTTATATATAGGAAAGCCACTGTATAGTGGAGGGGGGTTATTTATATACAGGAAAGCCACAGTATAGTGGAGGGGTGGTATTTATATATAGGAAAGCCACTGTATAGTGGAGGAGGGGGGTTATTTATATATAGGAAAGCCACTGTATAGTGGAGGGGGGGTTATTTATATATATAGGAAAGCCACTGTATAGTGTAGGGGGGGTTATTTATATATAGGAAAGCCACTGTATAGTGGAGGGGGGGTTATTTATATATAGAAGGGGCGCTATATAGTGGAGGGGGGGGTTATTTATATATAGGAAAGCCACTGTATAGTGGAGGGGGGGTTATTTATATATAGAAGGGCGCTATATAGTGGAGGGGGGGTTATTTATATATAGGAAAGCCACTGTATAGTGGAGGGGGGGTTATTTATATATAGGAAAAGCCACTGTATAGTGGAGGGGGGTTATTTATATATAGGAAAGCCACTGTATAGTGGAGGGGGGGTTATTTATATATAGAAGGGGCGCTATATAGTGGAGGGGGGGTTATTTATATATAGGAAAGCCACTGTATAGTGGAGGGGGCGGGGTTATTTATATATAGGAAAGCCACTGTATAGTGGAGGGGGGTTATTTATATACAGGAAAGCCACTGTATAGTGGAGGGGGGTTATTTATATACAGGAAAGCCACTGTATAGTGGAGGGGGGTTATTTATATATAGGAAAGCCACTGTATAGTGGAGGGGGGGTTATTTATATATAGGAAAGCCACTGTATAGTGGAGGGGGGTTATTTATATAGGAAAGCCACTGTATAGTGGAGGGGGGATTATTTATATATAGGAAAGCCACTGTATAGTGGAGGGGGGGGGGTTATTTATATATAGGAAAGCCACTGTATAGTGGAGGGGGGGTTATTTATATATAGGAAAGCCACTGTATAGTGGAGGGGGGGGGTTATTTATATATAGGAAAGCCACTGTATAGTGGAGGGGGGATTATTTATATATAGGAAAGCCACTGTATAGTGGAGGGGGGGGTTATTTATATATAGGAAAGCCACTGTATAGTGGAGAGGGGGGGGTTATTTATATATAGGAAAGCCACTGTATAGTGGAGGGGGGGGTTATTTATATACAGGAAAGCCACAGTATAGTGGAGGGGGGTTATTTATATATAGGAAGCCACTGTATAGTGGAGGGGGGATTATTTATATATAGGAAAGCCACTGTATAGTGGAGGGGGGGTTATTTATATATAGGAAAGCCACTGTATAGTGGAGGGGGGGGGTTATTTATATATAGGAAAGCCACAGTATAGTGGAGGGGGGGTTATTTATATATAGGAAAGCCACTGTATAGTGGAGGGGGGGGTTATTTATATATAGGAAAGCCACTGTATAGTGGAGGGGGGGGGTTATTTATATATAGGAAAGCCACTGTATAGTGGAGGGGTGGGGGGGTTATTTATATATAGGAAAGCCACTGTATAGTGGAGGGGGGTTATTTATATATAGGAAAGCCAATGTATAGTGGAGGGGGGGTTATTTATATATAGGAAAGCCACTGTATAGTGGAGGGGGGGTTATTTATATATAGGAAAGCCACTGTATAGTGGAGGGGGGGGGGTTATTTATATATAGGAAAGCCACTGTATAGTGGAGGGGGTTATTTATATATAAGAAAGCCACTGTATAGTGGAGGGGGGTTATTTATATATAGGAAAGCCACTGTATAGTGGAGGGGGGGGTATTTATATATAGGAAAGCCACTGTATAGTGGAGGGGGGGGGTATTTGTATATAGGAAAGCCACTGTATAGTGGAGGGGGGGGGGTTATTTATATATAGGAAAGCCACTGTATAGTGGAGGGGGAGTTATTTATATATAGGAAAGCCACAGTATAGTGGAGGGGGGTTATTTATATATAGGAAAGCCACTGTATAGTGGAGGGGGGTTATTTATATAGGAAAGCCACTGTATAGTGGAGGGGAGGGGGTTATTTATATATAGGAAAGCCACTGTATAGTGGAGGGGGGGGGGTTATTTATATATAGGAAAGCCACTGTATAGTAACTCCGGCCAAGATGCGCGATCTCGGGAACGAGGCCGGAGTTACTGCGCATGCGCAGAACTCCGGTTTCTCGGACGAGGGCGCGCAGCTGCCAGGAGCTGCGCGCCGAAGATCACAGGGTAGGCGGGGAAAGCAGCTACTGGGGCGTGGAGTAGCCGCGCCGTGTAGCCTCGTGTCCGGCTACTCCACGCCCCGGTAGCCGCTTAATTAAATTAACATATTAGGGCAATAAAGTTTATGTGACGCTAGCGGGGACGTGAGGATTAGCTCTAAAAAGGGCTATCCTCACGTCCCATACATCCACCTACCACCCGATCTACCTTTATAGGTAGATTCGTGGTGGTAGGTTCCCTTTAAGGGGCGACTCCGACTGCCTAAGGTGTGTGACCACGGGCTGAGGGTGTCCCGGATTGATCATTTATTACTGGGACGTTTGCACTTCTAATGGGGTGTTAGTTGCCCCTTTTCTCTTCCCTGCTCCCCATAACTAGCCTTTATAGGGCCTGCACTACCTCTTGTCTGTGGCATCGCATTAATAGGACCTGTCACCCACAAAAAACACAATGATAATCTGCTGGCTTCATTAAATCCCACCGATAAAACTAGTAGACACTGCCGGGCCGTAGACTCAGAACACCGAGCTCACAGTGGTCCGGCGTATTGATGAGGGGGCACTCTGAGGCAGTCACCGGAAGCCTATGGCATGGGAGGGGTGGTCCAGCGCATCGGAGCGCCCCCTCATGAATATGCCGGAGCGCTGTGAGCTCCGTGTTCTGAGGCTACGGCGCTGCAGTGTCTGCTAGTTTTATCGGTGGGATCCAATAAAGCTGGCAGATTATCACTGCCAATAATGTGGTGGCGCCAAGAGCTGATTACTTTAGTAAGAAGCTCCTTTTGCGTTTTCTGTGGGTGACAGGTCCTCTGTAAGCTGTCCCTCCCTCCTTTCCTCCATCCCTCCCCTAATCCATACTGTTACCTATGCAACATCCCCCACCGGGGCCTAACCTTTTCTTGGGACCTGGAGACAGCCGGGGCCCAGAATACCGGAGTGGCTGGCGGTTGTGGCTTAGGGCACGCTGATGTCACGGTGCTTGGTATGGGGACCGGAGGGCTGTCCTACAGCCTGGCAGCTCTCCAGCAGGTGGCGTGTGCAAGAATTATGGAGGGAGAGGCTGATGTACTTGTTCTCCCTGGGGCCACCCTTTAGTGTCCCATAGCATGTGTCCCTGGAGGATAATGGGGGGCACCCTTGATGGTGACAGCCGTAGCAGGGACCAGACGGAGGCAACGTTGTGCAAAAATAACTTACAGTTCTTTATACGAACAACAGCAGACAATGCGCTAACGATCTTGTACAGATATCGGATCATTGGATAGTCCGGATTACTGGAGTGGTCATGGAGAGGATCCTCAGGAGTTTGGTCACCAGTCTGGTTGCAGATGCAGGCTGGGAGGTAGCTGTGTCCAATGCTGGAAGCTGCAGCTTTATCCTAGGAGGTAGCTCTGTGTGAGACACTGAAGGTGTATCTCACGCTGTCTCTGGTCACTCAGTGTGTGCTCTGTAATGAGAGCTGAGGCCTAGGAGGCCATGTGCTCTACAGGAGATGTCTCTGGTCACTCAGTGTGTGCTCTGTAATGAGGGCTGAGGCCTAGGAGGCCATGTGCTCTACAGGAGATGTCTCTGGTCACTCAGTGTGTGCTCTGTAATGAGGGCTGAGGCCTAGGAGGCCATGTGCTCTACAGGAGATGTCTCTGGTCACTCAGTGTGTGCTCTGTAATGAGAGCTGAGGCCTAGGAGGCCATGTGCTCTACAGGAGATGTCTTGGTCACTCAGTGTGTGCTCTGTAATGAGAGCTGAGGCCTAGGAGGCCATGTGCTCTACAGGAGATGTCTTGGTCACTCAGTGTGTGCTCTGTAATGAGAGCTGAGGCCTAGGAGGCCATGTGCTCTACAGGAGATGTCTCTGGTCACTCAGTGTGTGCTCTGTAATGAGAGCTGAGGCCTAGGAGGCCATGTGCTCTACAGGAGATGTCTCTGGTCACTCAGTGTGTGCTCTGTAATGAGGGCTGAGGCCTAGGAGGCCATGTGCTCTACAGGAGATGTCTCTGGTCACTCAGTGTGTGCTCTGTAATGAGGGCTGAGGCCTAGGAGGCCATGTGCTCTACAGGAGATGTCTCTGGTCACTCAGTGTGTGCTCTGTAATGAGGGCTGAGGCCTAGGAGGCCATGTGCTCTACAGGAGATGTCTCTGGTCACTCAGTGTGTGCTCTGTAATGAGGGCTGAGGCCTAGGAGGCCATGTGCTCTACAGGAGATGTCTCTGGTCACTCAGTGTGTGCTCTGTAATGAGGGCTGAGGCCTAGGAGGCCATGTGCTCTACAGGAGATGTCTCTGGTCACTCAGTGTGTGCTCTGTAATGAGAGCTGAGGCCTAGGAGGCCATGTGCTCTACAGGAGATGTCTCTGGTCACTCAGTGTGTGCTCTGTAATGAGGGCTGAGGCCTAGGAGGCCATGTGCTCTACAGGAGATGTCTCTGGTCACTCAGTGTGTGCTCTGTAATGAGGGCTGAGGCCTAGGAGGCCATGTGCTCTACAGGAGATGTCTCTGGTCACTCAGTGTGTGCTCTGTAATGAGAGCTGAGGCCTAGGAGGCCATGTGCTCTACAGGAGATGTCTCTGGTCACTCAGTGTGTGCTCTGTAATGAGGGCTGAGGCCTAGGAGGCCATGTGCTCTACAGGAGATGTCTCTGGTCACTCAGTGTGTGCTCTGTAATGAGGGCTGAGGCCTAGGAGGCCATGTGCTCTACAGGAGATGTCTCTGGTCACTCAGTGTGTGCTCTGTAATGAGGGCTGAGGCCTAGGAGGCCATGTGCTCTACAGGAGATGTCTCTGGTCACTCAGTGTGTGCTCTGTAATGAGGGCTGAGGCCTAGGAGGCCATGTGCTCTACAGGAGATGTCTCTGGTCACTCAGTGTGTGCTCTGTAATGAGGGCTGAGGCCTAGGAGGCCATGTGCTCTACAGGAGATGTCTCTGGTCACTCAGTGTGTGCTCTGTAATGAGGGCTGAGGCCTAGGAGGCCATGTGCTCTACAGGAGATGTCTCTGGTCACTCAGTGTGTGCTCTGTAATGAGGGCTGAGGGCCTAGGAGGCCATGTGCTCTACAGGAGATGTCTCTGGTCACTCAGTGTGTGCTCTGTAATGAGGGCTGAGGCCTAGGAGGCCATGTGCTCTACAGGAGATGTCTCTGGTCACTCAGTGTGTGCTCTGTAATGAGGGCTGAGGCCTAGGAGGCCATGTGCTCTACAGGAGATGTCTCTGGTCACTCAGTGTGTGCTCTGTAATGAGGGCTGAGGCCTAGGAGGCCATGTGCTCTACAGGAGATGTCTCTGGTCACTCAGTGTGTGCTCTGAAATGAGGCTGGTCACTCAGTGTGTGATCTGTAATGAGGGCTGAGGCCTAGGAGGCCATGTGCTCCTACAGGAGATGTCTCTGGTCACTCAGTGTGTGCTCTGTAATGAGGGCTGAGGCCTAGGAGGCCATGTGCTCTACAGGAGATGTCTCTGGTCACTCAGTGTGTGCTCTGTAATGAGGGCTGAGGCCTAGGAGGCCATGTGCTCTACAGGAGATGTCTCTGGTCACTCAGTGTGTGCTCTGTAATGAGGGCTGAGGCCTAGGAGGCCATGTGCTCTACAGGAGATGTCTCTGGTCACTCAGTGTGTGCTCTGTAATGAGGGCTGAGGCCTAGGAGGCCATGTGCTCTACAGGAGATGTCTCTGGTCACTCAGTGTGTGCTCTGTAATGAGAGCTGAGGCCTAGGAGGCCATGTGCTCTACAGGAGATGTCTCTGGTCACTCAGTGTGTGCTCTGTAATGAGGGCTGAGGCCTAGGAGGCCATGTGCTCTACAGGAGATGTCTCTGGTCACTCAGTGTGTGCTCTGTAATGAGAGCTGAGGCCTAGGAGGCCATGTGCTCTACAGGAGATGTCTCTGGTCACTCAGTGTGTGCTCTGTAATGAGAGCTGAGGCCTAGGAGGCCATGTGCTCTACAGGAGATGTCTCTGGTCACTCAGTGTGTGCTCTGTAATGAGAGCTGAGGCCTAGGAGGCCATGTGCTCTACAGGAGATGTCTCTGGTCACTCAGTGTGTGCTCTGTAATGAGGGCTGAGGCCTAGGAGGCCATGTGCTCTACAGGAGATGTCTCTGGTCACTCAGTGTGTGCTCTGTAATGAGAGCTGAGGCCTAGGAGGCCATGTGCTCTACAGGAGATGTCTCTGGTCACTCAGTGTGTGCTCTGTAATGAGAGCTGAGGCCTAGGAGGCCATGTGCTCTACAGGAGATGTCTCTGGTCACTCAGTGTGTGCTCTGTAATGAGGGCTGAGGCCTAGGAGGCCATGTGCTCTACAGGAGATGTCTCTGGTCACTCAGTGTGTGCTCTGTAATGAGGGCTGAGGCCTAGGAGGCCATGTGCTCTACAGGAGATGTCTCTGGTCACTCAGTGTGTGCTCTGTAATGAGGGCTGAGGCCTAGGAGGCCATGTGCTCTACAGGAGATGTCTCTGGTCACTCAGTGTGTGCTCTGTAATGAGGGCTGAGGCCTAGGAGGCCATGTGCTCTACAGGAGATGTCTCTGGTCACTCAGTGTGTGCTCTGTAATGAGGGCTGAGGCCTAGGAGGCCATGTGCTCTACAGGAGATGTCTCTGGTCACTCAGTGTGTGCTCTGTAATGAGAGCTGAGGCCTAGGAGGCCATGTGCTCTACAGGAGATGTCTCTTGTCACTCAGTGTGTGCTCTGTAATGAGGGCTGAGGCCTAGGAGGCCATGTGCTCTACAGGAGATGTCTCTGGTCACTCAGTGTGTGCTCTGTAATGAGGGCTGAGGCCTAGGAGGCCATGTGCTCTACAGGAGATGTCTCTGGTCACTCAGTGTGTGCTCTGTAATGAGGGCTGAGGCCTAGGAGGCCATGTGCTCTACAGGAGATGTCTCTGGTCACTCAGTGTGTGCTCTGTAATGAGGGCTGAGGCCTAGGAGGCCATGTGCTCTACAGGAGATGTCTCTGGTCACTCAGTGTGTGCTCTGTAATGAGGGCTGAGGCCTAGGAGGCCATGTGCTCTACAGGAGATGTCTCTGGTCACTCAGTGTGTGCTCTGTAATGAGGGCTGAGGCCTAGGAGGCCATGTGCTCTACAGGAGATGTCTCTGGTCACTCAGTGTGTGCTCTGTAATGAGGGCTGAGGCCTAGGAGGCCATGTGCTCTACAGGAGATGTCTCTGGTCACTCAGTGTGTGCTCTGTAATGAGGGCTGAGGCCTAGGAGGCCATGTGCTCTACAGGAGATGTCTCTGGTCACTCAGTGTGTGCTCTGTAATGAGGGCTGAGGCCTAGGAGGCCATGTGCTCTACAGGAGATGTCTCTGGTCACTCAGTGTGTGCTCTGTAATGAGGGCTGAGGCCTAGGAGGCCATGTGCTCTACAGGAGATGTCTCTGGTCACTCAGTGTGTGCTCTGTAATGAGGGCTGAGGCCTAGGAGGCCATGTGCTCTACAGGAGATGTCTCTGGTCACTCAGTGTGTGCTCTGTAATGAGGGCTGAGGCCTAGGAGGCCATGTGCTCTACAGGAGATGTCTCTGGTCACTCAGTGTGTGCTCTGTAATGAGGGCTGAGGCCTAGGAGGCCATGTGCTCTACAGGAGATGTCTCTGGTCACTCAGTGTGTGCTCTGTAATGAGGGCTGAGGCCTAGGAGGCCATGTGCTCTACAGGAGATGTCTCTGGTCACTCAGTGTGTGCTCTGTAATGAGGGCTGAGGCCTAGGAGGCCATGTGCTCTACAGGAGATGTCTCTGGTCACTCAGTGTGTGCTCTGTAATGAGGGCTGAGGCCTAGGAGGCCATGTGCTCTACAGGAGATGTCTCTGGTCACTCAGTGTGTGCTCTGTAATGAGGGCTGAGGCCTAGGAGGCCATGTGCTCTACAGGAGATGTCTCTGGTCACTCAGTGTGTGCTCTGTAATGAGGGCTGAGGCCTAGGAGGCCATGTGCTCTACAGGAGATGTCTCTGGTCACTCAGTGTGTGCTCTGTAATGAGGGCTGAGGCCTAGGAGGCCATGTGCTCTACAGGAGATGTCTCTGGTCACTCAGTGTGTGCTCTGTAATGAGGGCTGAGGCCTAGGAGGCCATGTGCTCTACAGGAGATGTCTCTGGTCACTCAGTGTGTGCTCTGTAATGAGAGCTGAGGCCTAGGAGGCCATGTGCTCTACAGGAGATGTCTCTGGTCACTCAGTGTGTGCTCTGTAATGAGGGCTGAGGCCTAGGAGGCCATGTGCTCTACAGGAGATGTCTCTGGTCACTCAGTGTGTGCTCTGTAATGAGGGCTGAGGCCTAGGAGGCCATGTGCTCTACAGGAGATGTCTCTGGTCACTCAGTGTGTGCTCTGTAATGAGAGCTGAGGCCTAGGAGGCCATGTGCTCTACAGGAGATGTCTCTGGTCACTCAGTGTGTGCTCTGTAATGAGAGCTGAGGCCTAGGAGGCCATGTGCTCTACAGGAGATGTCTCTGGTCACTCAGTGTGTGCTCTGTAATGAGGGCTGAGGCCTAGGAGGCCATGTGCTCTACAGGAGATGTCTCTGGTCACTCAGTGTGTGCTCTGTAATGAGGAGCTGAGGCCTAGGAGGCCATGTGCTCTACAGGAGATGTCTCTGGTCACTCAGTGTGTGCTCTGTAATGAGAGCTGAGGCTAGGAGGCCATGTGCTCTACAGGAGATGTCTCTGGTCACTCAGTGTGTGCTCTGTAATGAGGGCTGAGACCTAGGAGGCCATGTGCTCTACAGGAGATGTCTCTGGTCACTCAGTGTGTGCTCTGTAATGAGGGCTGAGGCCTAGGAGGCCATGTGCTCTACAGGAGATGTCTCTGGTCACTCAGTGTGTGCTCTGTAATGAGGGCTGAGGCCTAGGAGGCCATGTGCTCTACAGGAGATGTCTCTGGTCACTCAGTGTGTGCTCTGTAATGAGAGCTGAGGCCTAGGAGGCCATGTGCTCTACAGGAGATGTCTCTGGTCACTCAGTGTGTGCTCTGTAATGAGAGCTGAGGCCTAGGAGGCCATGTGGCTCTACAGGAGATGTCTCTGGTCACTCAGTGTGTGCTCTGTAATGAGGGCTGAGGCCTAGGAGGCCATGTGCTCTACAGGAGATGTCTCTGGTCACTCAGTGTGTGCTCTGTAATGAGAGCTGAGGCCTAGGAGGCCATGTGCTCTACAGGAGATGTCTCTGGTCACTCAGTGTGTGCTCTGTAATGAGGGCTGAGGCCTAGGAGGCCATGTGCTCTACAGGAGATGTCTCTGGTCACTCAGAGTGTGCTCTGTAATGAGGGCTGAGGCCTAGGAGGCCATGTGCTCTACAGGAGATGTCTCTGGTCACTCAGTGTGTGCTCTGTAATGAGAGCTGAGGCCTAGGAGGCCATGTGCTCTACAGGAGATGTCTCTGGTCACTCAGTGTGTGCTCTGTAATGAGAGCTGAGGCGTAGGAGGCCATGTGCTCTACAGGAGATGTCTCTGGTCACTCAGTGTGTGCTCTGTAATGAGGGCTGAGGCCTAGGAGGCCATGTGCTCTACAGGAGATGTCTCTGGTTAGAGAGCTGGGTTCCAAGAGAATTTGTCACTTCCTGTCCAGGGGATTTGTTACACTCTGGTCAGGTGGTCTCACTCTCCAATCACACTCCAGGTACAAAGGTGGAACATCATTGGATAATAACATTAAATAAGATTAACCCTTGCCTATCCAGGCAGTATCTACCGCTGCATTATTACCTCTATCTAACTATGACTGTGAAGTGAGTTGTACAGCTCTCCTGCTGGGGACATACAGACAAAGACACAAACACTCCTCTGTCTATGCATCGGCAGGGGTGTTGCACTTGTTATGCGCTTTTGATGTTTCTGTTTTTCAGTGATCATGTAAAATCACAGCCGAGAAGAGAATTCATGTGGATTTTACCCGGAAGTTGAAGTGCGGGTTCGGGAGTTCGGCCTAGTAAACCCCTTCGGGCAGCGATGGTTTCCTGAAAAACAGATGGGGGTCAATGTTTGATATTGTTAAAAGGACCGAAATAAATCGCGGTGACCTTTTCTGCCCAACAGCCTCAGGTCATCATCTCCGTATAGTTATGTGTAGGAATAGTTTGTGAGGGTAATAATGGAGATATGATGGTAATAATGGAGATATGGGGGTAATAATGGAGTTATGAGGATAATAATGGAGATGTGAGGGTAATAATGGAGATATGAGGGTAATAACGGAGATATGGGTGTAATAATGGAGATGTGATGGTAATAATGGAGATATGAGGGTAATAATGGAGATATGAGGGTAATAATGGAGATATGAGGGTAATAATGGAGTAATGGGGGTAATAATAGAGATGTGATGGTAATAATGGAAATATGAGGGTAATGTGGTGTACTCCTGACCAATTAGGGAAGGTGCACCTGGACTGGTGAATGCTGTTTTTAGGTTAGTCTCTGCACTATAGGGTTAACTTGGCACTTTATTGAGCTGGGTGTTGCTAGAGTGTTTTCTCCTCCCCTCTGCTTCCTGTTTCCTGGTTTTATAAGGGGCTGTCAGCTACTCCTCTTCCTCTTTGATCTGCGGCACCAAAGCAGTCCCACCCTCCCTCCCTACAAGTTGCAGTTTTATGATGTACTGTTAATATTTTCCATGTTTTATAGCCCTGAAGTCACAGATGGCGGAGAGAAATGGAGAGAGGATGGATGTGCTGCTCATCTGGCCGACTTGTCATCTGGGAGTCCGGATGGGCATAGTGCAGTACGAGCCGTTTTTCTTACAGAGATCTACCTAAAAATGTGTATGATGAGATTTCCAGGTTTTATAAAGAAGTGAGAAATGGAGAGATAATGCAATACTGCTTTGCTCGTCTGGCCGACTTGTCATCTGGGAGTCCGGATGGGCATAGTGCAGTACGAGCCGTTTTTCTTATGGAGATTTACCTAAAAATGTGTATGCTGTTGAGATTACCGCTTTTATAAGTAAGTGAGAAATGGAGAAATAATGGTGTCATCTGGGAGTCCGGATGGGCATTTGAGCCATGTGTTTCACTGTGGAGATTTACTTTGGAAGGTATATGATGAGATTTCCGGGTTTCATAACGAAGTCACAGCTGGCGGAGAGAAATGGAGAAATAATGGAATGCTGCTTTGCTCGTCTGGTCGACTTGTCATCTGGGAGTCCGGATGGCCATAGTGCAGTCGAGCCGTTTTCTTCGCTGTGGCGATTTACATTAAAATGTGTATAATGCTGAAATTTGAGTTTTATAACTATTTATATCAAGATATGTGATAGTAAAGCTGTGACCGGTTTCCACCACCCAACATGAGCCTCAGTGTCAATTATTTCAGGAAAATGGTGTTTTATGTGGGTTATTCAAGAAAGTGCCCGGGGAGTATAAGGAGAATGTGCTTATGCATTTCGCCAGTCTAATGGAGATATGAGGGTAATAATGGAGATAAGGGGGTAATAATGGAGATAAGGGGGTAATAATGGTGATAAGGGGGTAATAATGGAGATATGTGGGTAATAATGGAGATATGGGGGTAATAATGGAGATAATAGGGTAATAATGGAGATGTGAGGGTAATAATGGAGATATGAGGGTAATAATGGAGTTATGAGGGAAATAATGGAGATATGAGGGTAATAATGGAGATATGAGGGTAATAATGGAGTTATGAGGGAAATAATGGAGATATGAGGGTAATAATGGAGATATGAGGGTAATAATGGAGATATGAGGGTAATAATGGAGATATGAGGGTAATAATGGAGTTATGAGGGTAATAATGGAGATAAGGGGGTAATAATGGTGATAAGGGGGTAATAATGGAGATATGAGGGTAATAATGGAGTTATGAGGGTAATAATGGAGATATGAGGGTAATAATGGAGATGTGAGGGTAATAATGGAGATATGAGGGTAATAATGGAGTTATGAGGGTAATAATGGAGATATGAGGGTAATAATGGAGATATGAGGGTAATAATGGAGATATGAGGGTAATAATGGAGATAAGGGGGTAATAATGGAGATAAGGGGGTAATAATGGAGATAAGGGGGTAATAATGGAGATATGAGGGTAATAATGGAGATGTGAGGGTAATAATGGAGATATGAGGGTAATAATGGAGTTATGAGGGTAATAATGGAGATATGAGGGTAATAATGGAGATATGAGGGTAATAATGGAGATAAGGGGGTAATAATGGAGATAAGGGGGTAATAATGGAGATAAGGGGGTAATAATGGAGATATGAGGGTAATAATGGAGTAATGAGGGTAATAATGGAGATATGAGGGTAATAATGGAGTTATGAGGGTAATAATGGAGATATGGGGGTAATAATGGAGATATGATGGTAATAATGGAGATAAGGGGGTAATAATGGAGATAAGGGGGTAATAATGGAGATATGAGGGTAATAATGGTGATAAGGGGGTAATAATGGAGATATGAGGGTAATAATGGAGATATAAGGGTAATAATGGATATATGTGGGTAATAATGGAGATATGAGGGTAATAATGGAGATATGAGGGTAATAATGGAGATGTGAGGGTAATAATGGAGTTATGGGGGTAATAATGGAGTTATGAGGGAAATAATGGAGATGTGAGGGTAATAATGGAGATATAAGGGTAATAATGGAGATATGAGGGTAATAATGGAGATATAAGGGTAATAATGGAGATATGAGGGTAATAATGGAGATATGAGGGTAATAATGCAGATATGAGGGTAATAATGGAGATGTGAGGGTAATAATGGAGATGTGATGGTAATAATGGAGATATGAGGGTAATAATGGAGATATAAGGGTAATAATGGAGATATGAGGGTAATAATGGAGATATGAGGGTAATAATGGAGATATGAGGGTAATAATGGAGATATGTGGGTAATAATGGAGATATGAGGGTAATAATGGTGATAAGGGGGTAATAATGGAGATATGAGGGTAATAATGGAGATATGTGGGTAATAATGGAGATAAGGGGGTAATAATGGTGATAAGGGGGTAATAATGGAGATATGAGGGTAATAATGGAGATATGAGGGTAGTAATGGAGATATGAGGGTAATAATGGAGTTATGTGGGTAATAAAGGAGTTATGAGGGTAATTATGGGGTCATGGGGGTAATAATGGAGATAATAGGGTAATAATGGAGATATGAGGGCAATAATGGAGATAATAGGGTAATAATGGAGATATGAGGGTAATAATGGAGATATGAGGGCAATAATGGAGATAATAGGGTAATAATGGAGATATGAGGGTAATAATGGAGATATGAGGGTAATAATGGAGATATGAGGGTAATAATGGTGATAAGGGGGTAATAATGGAGATATGAGGGTAATAATGGAGATATGAGGGTAATAATGGAGATATGAGGGTAATAATGGAGATATGTGGGTAATAAAGGAGTTATGAGGGTAATTATGGGGTCATGGGGGTAATAATGGAGATATGAGGGCAATAATGGTGATAAGGGGGTAATAATGGAGATATGAGGGTAATAATGGAGATATGAGGGTAATAATGGAGATATGTGGGTAATAACGGAGTTATGAGGGTAATTATGGGGTCATGGGGGTAATAATGGAGATATGAGGGCAATAATGGAGATAATAGGGTAATAATGGAGATATGAGGGTAATAATGGAGATATGAGGGTAATAATGGAGATATGGGGGTAATAATGGAGATATGAGGGTAATAATGGAGATATAGGGGTAATAATAGAGATATGAGGGTAATAATGGAGATATGAGGGTAATAATGGAGATATGAGGGTAATAATGGAGATATGAGGGTTATGTTTACCACCCCCTGTCTCACATTCTGCCTCCACTTTCTGTAATATCACCACTAGGTGGCAGCAAATACTTGTATTCCCTGTGATCTGCAGTGACACAAGGTCTTGGGCGCTCAATGGATGATGCACAAGAACAATAACTTACCTTTGACCCCTCTAGGCATCTCATGTATCACTACATACCTCACATCCATCCCAGATTTTCTATTTGAATGTAATGGGGAGGCAGCTGCCTGGACCCCATCCGAAACTGAGCTCCTGCCACAGCGGCTCATGACCCAGGGGTGCAAAGCCACTCACAGCAACAGCTGAGGAGGAACAAGGAAATAAATCATCTGATTGTTGTAGATGTAATAAGGAGGAAAAGAGCGGGGCCAGAACTTGCGGTCAGGGCTACAGATAGAGATACATTATAAAAATGTGTCGCTTCTCCGTGCAGGTGCCAGGAGTTCACCTTCTTCTTCCTGGTGCATGTAAGTGCATTGTCCGTGTATAATGCGCTGTGCGGGGAGTCACTAAGATCCTGCACCCGATATCCTGCATGTGTCGCTTCCCCGCTCAGGTCCCTGGAGTTCACCTTCTTCTTCTTGGTGCATGTAAGTGCATTGTCCGTGTATAATGCGCTGTGCGGGGAGTCACTAAGATCCTGTGCCCGATATCCTGCATGTGTCGCATCCCCGCTCAGGTCCCCGGAGTTCACCTTCTTCTTCCTGGTGCATGTAAGTGCATTGTCCGTGTATAATGCGCTGTGCAGGGAGTCACTAAGATCCTGCGCCCGATATCCTGCATGTGTCGCTTCCCCGCTCAGGTCCCTGGAGTTCACCTTCTTCTTCCTGGTGCATGTAAGTGCATTGTCCGTGTATAATGCGCTGTGCGGGGAGTCACTAAGATCCTGCGCCCGATATCCTGCATGTGTCGCTTCCCCACTCAGGTCCCCGGAGTTCACCTTCTTCTTCCTGGTGCATGTAAGTGCATTGTCCGTGTATAATGTGCTGTGCGGGGAGTCACTAAGATCCTGCCCCCGATATCCTGCATGTGTCACTTCCCCGCTCAGGTCCCTGGAGTTCACCTTCTTCTTCCTGGTGCATGTAAGTGCATTGTCCGTGTATAATGTGCTGTGCGGGGAGTCACTAAGATCCTGTGCCCGATATCCTGCATGTGTCGCTTCCCCGCTCAGGTCCCTGGAGTTCACCTTCTTCCTGGTGCATGTAAGTGCATTGTCCGTGTATAATGCGCTGTGCGGGGAGTCACTAAGATCCTGCGCCCGATATCCTGCATGTGTCGCTTCCCCGCTCAGGTCCCCGGAGTTCACCTTCTTCTTCCTGGTGCATGTAAGTGCATTGTCCGTGTATAATGCGCTGTGCGGGGAGTCACTAAGATCCTGCACCTGATATCCTGCATGTGTCACTTCCCCGCTCAGGTCCCCGGAGTTCACCTTCTTCTTCCTGGTGCATGTAAGTGCATTGTCTGTGTATAATGCGCTGTGCGGGGAGTCACTAAGATCCTGCACCCGATATCCTGCATGTGTCGCTTCCCCGCTCAGGTCCCCGGAGTTCCCCTTCTTCTTCCTGGTGCATGTAAGTGCATTGTCCGTGTATAATGCGCTGTGCGGGGAGTCACTAAGATCCTGCACCCGATATCCTGCATGTGTCGCTTCCCCGCTCAGGTCCCCGGAGTTCCCCTTCTTCTTCCTGGTGCATGTAAGTGCATTGTCCGTGTATAATGCGCTGTGCGGGGAGTCACTAAGATCCTGCCCCGATATCCTGCATGTGTCACTTCCCCGCTCAGGTCCCAGGAGTTCACCTTCTTCCTGGTGCATGTAAGTGCATTGTCCGTGTATAATGTGCTGTGCGGGGAGTCACTAAGATCCTGCACCTGATATCCTGCATGTGTCGCTTCCCTGCTCAGGTCCCTGGAGTTCACCTTCTTCTTCCTGGTGCATGTAAGTGCATTGTCCGTGTATAATGCGCTGTGCGGGGAGTCACTAAGATCCTGCGCCCGATATCCTGCATGTGTCTCTTCCCCGCTCAGGTCCCTGGAGTTCACCTTCTTCTTCCTGGTGCATGTAAGTGCATTGTCCATGTAGAATGCGCTGTGCGGGGAGTCACTAAGATCCTGCACCCGATATCCTGCATGTGTCGCTTCCCCGCTCAGGTCCCCGGAGTTCCCCTTCTTCTTCCTGGTGCATGTAAGTGCATTGTCTGTGTATAATGTGCTGTGCGGGGAGTCACTAAGATCCTGCACCCGATATCCTGCATGTGTCGCTTCCCTGCTCAGGTCCCTGGAGTTCACCTTCTTCTTCCTGGTGCATGTAAGTGCATTGTCCATGTATAATGCGCTGTGCGGGGAGTCACTAAGATCCTGCGCCCGATATCCTGCATGTGTCGCTTCCCCGCTCAGGTCCCCGGAGTTCACCTTCTTCTTCCTCGTGCATGTAAGTGCATTGTCCGTGTATAATGTGCTGTGCGGGGAGTCACTAAGATCCTGCGCCCGATATCCTGCATGTGTCGCTTCCCCGCTCAGGTCCCTGGAGTTCACCTTCTTCTTCCTGGTGCATGTAAGTGCATTGTCCGTGTATAATGCGCTGTGCAGGGAGTCACTAAGATCCTGCACCCGATATCCTGCATGTGTCGCTTCCCCGCTCAGGTCCCCGGAGTTCACCTTCTTCTTCCTGGTGCATGTGAGTGCATTGTCCGTGTATAATGTGCTGTGCGGGGAGTCACTAAGATCGAGCGCCTGATATCCTGCATGTGTCGCTTCCCCGCTCAGGTCCCTGGAGATCACCTTCTTCCTGGTGCATGTGAGTGCATTGTCCGTGTATAATGCGCTGTGCGGGGAGTCACTAAGATCGTGCCCCTGATATCCTGCATGTGTCACTTCCCCGTTCAGGTCCCCAGAGTTCACCTTCTTCTTCCTGGTCCTTGTAAGTGCATTGTCCGTGTATAATGTGCTGTGCGGGGAGTCACTAAGATCCTGCACCTGATATCCTGCATGTGTCACTTCCCCGCTCAGGTCCCCGGAGTTCACCTTCTTCTTCCTGGTGCATGTAAGTGCATTGTCCGTGTATAATGCGCTGTGCGGGGAGTCACTAAGATCGTGCGCCCGATATCCTGCATGTGTCGCTTCCCCGCTCAGGTCCCCGGAGTTCACCTTCTTCTTCCTGGTGCATGTAAGTGCATTGTCCGTGTATAATGTGCTGTGCGGGGAGTCACTAACATCCTGCCCCCGATATCCTGCATGTGTCACTTCCCCGCTCAGGTCCCCGGAGTTCACCTTCTTCTTCCTGGTGCATGTAAGTGCATTGTCCGTGTATAATGCGCTGTGCGGGGAGTCACTAAGATCCTGCACCCGATATCCTGCATGTGTCACTTCCCCGCTCAGGTCCCCGGAGTGCACCTTCTTCTTCTTGGTGCATGTAAGTGCATTGTCCGTGTATAATGCGCTGTGCGGGGAGTCACTAAGATCATGCCCCCGATATCCTGCATGTGTCACTTCCCCGCTCAGGTCCCCGGAGTTCACCTTCTTCTTCCTGGTGCATGTAAGTGCATTGTCTGTGTATAATGCGCTGTGCGAGGAGTCACTAAGATCCTGCGCCCGATATCCTGCATGTGACGCTTCCCCGCTCAGGTCCCTGGAGTTCACCTTCTTCTCCCTGGTGCATGTAAGTGCATTGTCCGTGTATAATGCGCTGTGCAGGGAGTCACTAAGATCCTGCGTCCGATATCCTGCATGTGACGCTTCCCCGCTCAGGTCCCTGGAGTTCACCTTCTTCTCCCTGGTGCATGTAAGTGCATTGTCCGTGTATAATGCGCTGTGCGGGGAGTCACTAAGATCCTGCGCCCGATATCCTGCATGTGTCGCTTCCCCGCTCAGGTCCCTGGAGTTCACCTTCTTCTCCCTGGTGCATGTAAGTGCATTGTCCGTGTATAATGCGCTGTGCGGGGAGTCACTAAGATCCTGCGCCCGATATCCTGCATGTGTCGCTTCCCCGCTCAGGTCCCCGGAGTTAACCTTCTTCTTCCTGGTGCATGTAAGTGCATTGTCCGTGTATAATGCGCTGTGCGGGGAGTCACTAAGATCCTGCACCCGATATCCTGCATGTGTCGCTTCCCCGCTCAGGTCCGCGGAGTTCACCTTCTTCTTCCTGGTGCATGTAAGTGCATTGTCCGTGTATAATGCGCTGTGCGGGGAGTCACTAAGATCGTGCACCCGATATCCTGCATGTGTCTCTTCCCCGCTCAGGTCCCTGGAATTCACCTTCTTCCTGGTGCATGTAAGTGCATTGTCCGTGTATAATGCGCTGTGCGGGGAGTCACTAAGATCGTGCACCCGATATCCTGCATGTGTCTCTTCCCCGCTCAGGTCCCTGGAATTCACCTTCTTCCTGGTGCATGTAAGTGCATTGTCCGTGTATAATGTGCTGTGCGGGGAGTCACTAAGATCCTGCCCCCGGGGGGATGTGTTACATCTGTGCCTGTGCCATCCTCTGTCTGTCTATTAGTGGAGGATGTTCTGATTATCAGTTGGACCTAAAGTTCTTTGTTCGCTATAGGCTTGGACTTTGTATCTTGGTATTTTGACCTTTGGCCAGTATTCAGACTATCCCTTTTGCCTTGTGATTTTGTACTGTGTTTTTCCTTTAGGTTCTGTGGCGGTTCTGGCAACTATTCTTTTTTTTCAAACAAATGTTGGTTTCAAACAACAACCTGGAGGGGAAGTGAGGGATAGATAAACTGTTTCTTCTGCCACGGATCCGGAGCAGCCCCGGTCGGTGACCGCGTTCGGATGTGCGTGGACGCTGTTTGAAGTTCTCCGGTATTTGCTTCGGTGACGTCACGACTGGAGCTACGGGAACAAACGAGGAACACATTTCCTACGCGTTTTGGAGACAGGAACAGTCTCCTTCGCCAGGGATCGTTACACTCGCTCAGAGGTATCCTCTTATAGCTACTACTTCTCACAGCTGCTCCTGAGTGCACCCATCAGGGGTAGGTCTCTAAAAAGCAAATATTTCTATCTCGCTGTTTAGTCCCACCGGAGCAAGGGTATTGAGGTTGGAGATCCATCTACTTTCAGCTCTTGACATTTTGTTGATGAAGTTCCCCCCCTTTGATCAGGGGGGATCATTTCAATACTGAAGATGGATATTCTGGGTATTTGTCCTGAGTGTTTCTCCATGGAGTGTCCGGGTGCCCTTTGTTCTTTTTCCTTATGTTCCGTATGTGTTCATTTATTCTCTTATAAAGGGGGCGTATTGTTCTCCCTACGTATAATTTTTCGCACTTACATTTTAGTCCATATATCACCCCTTTGGTACGGGATATAAACGAATGCCAAGATATTACCCTGATCTCTCCAGGACCCATGAAAGAAAATATACCTCCCCAATTTATCGATTTCTGCTATGAAACAGGAGCGTTACCCCTCTAGAATATGAGGAACCAAATGAACGAAATACTTTTGATGCCCATTTTTTTCTCCAACCATTGTTTTGTTTGTAAGGTGAGATGGGTTTCCACTAGACTAAACTATGGATGGGAGGGGCCTTTTTATAAGGTCCTCTACCATACATCTTTTTGTTTGGTCCCCCAACCCCCTAACGTTCCAAGTAACTATCTGTAATTCCATTTAACTAAAAAAAGAGGGAGAAAAAAAAAAAAAAAAAAAAGGGGGAAAAAAAACAAAAAGAAGTCTACAGCCACGAGTTCCCCCCACCCTCCTCCCGCCACACCCAAACCCAGCCCTCCCCCCTTCCCCCCCTTGACCTACTTCCCTTCCTGTTCTGCAGGTCTCCCCCTCCTACCCCGCCCTCGCTCCTCCTAATCCTTTCCGTTCCTATTCTCTCCAGCCAATCTAAAGCTTCCTCACTATTGTAAAAGAAGTGCGATTTTTCATTATGGATCATCCTTAGCTTCGCCGGGTACAGTAGTGAAAATTTCAGCTTTGCTTCATGTAGACATTTTTTTTTTAACTTCTTTAAATTTAACCCTCTTTTGTTGTGTATCCGTAGAGTAATCTGAAAAAAATGAACATTTTGTTGCCATTGTATGTCACATCCTTTTTATCTCTTAAAGCCCTCAGGATGGTTTCTCTAACTTTCGAGTTTAAGAGTTTTGCTAGTATCACTATGGGGGGGGGGGGGGGTTGAGCCTACCGGAGGGGGGGGGGGGGCTTTCCTGGGACCCTATGGGCCCTTTCTATCGAGAAGGTCTTGGAGAGGGGGGGAGCCTACCGGAGGGGGGGGGGGGCTTTCCTGGGACCCTATGGGCCCTTTCTATCGAGAAGGTCTTGGAGAGGGGGGGAGCCTACCGGAGGGGGGGGGGGCTTTCCTGGGACCCTATGGGCCCTTTCTATCGAGAAGGTCTTGGAGAGGGGGGGAGCCTACCGGAGGGGGGGGGGCTTTCCTGGGACCCTATGGGCCCTTTCTATCGAGAAGGTCTTGGAGAGGGGGGGAGCCTACCGGAGGGGGGGGGCTTTCCTGGGACCCTATGGGCCCTTTCTATCGAGAAGGTCTTGGAGAGGGGGGGAGCCTACCGGAGGGGGGGGGGGCTTTCCTGGGACCCTATGGGCCCTTTCTATCGAGAAGGTCTTGGAGAGGGCAGGGAGCCTACCGGAGGGGGGGGCTTTCCTGGGACCCTATGGGCCCTTTCTATCGAGAAGGTCTTGGAGAGGGGGGGGAGCCTACCGGAGGGGGGGGCTTTCCTGGGACCCTATGGGCCCTTTCTATCGAGAAGGTCTTGGAGAGGGGGGGGGAGCCTACCGGAGGGGGGGGGGGGCTTTCCTGGGACCCTATGGGCCCTTTCTATCGAGAAGGTCTTGGAGAGGGGGGGGGGAGCCTACCGGAGGGGGGGGGCTTTCCTGGGACCCTATGGGCCCTTTCTATCGAGAAGGTCTTGGAGAGGGGGGGAGCCTACCGGAGGGGGGGGGGGCTTTCCTGGGACCCTATGGGCCCTTTCTATCGAGAAGGTCTTGGAGAGGGGGGGAGCCTACCGGAGGGGGGGGGGGGCTTTCCTGGGACCCTATGGGCCCTTTCTATCGAGAAGGTCTTGGAGAGGGGGGGAGCCTACCGGAGGGGGGGGCTTTCCTGGGACCCTATGGGCCCTTTCTATCGAGAAGGTCTTGGAGAGGGGGGGAGCCTACCGGAGGGGGGGGGGCTTTCCTGGGACCCTATGGGCCCTTTCTATCGAGAAGGTCTTGGAGAGGGGGGGAGCCTACCGGAGGGGGGGGGGCTTTCCTGGGACCCTATGGGCCCTTTCTATCGAGAAGGTCTTGGAGAGGGGGGAGCCTACCGGAGGGGGGGGGGGGGCTTTCCTGGGACCCTATGGGCCCTTTCTATCGAGAAGGAGAAGGTCTTGGAGAGCCCCTCTACTTTCAGTATATCGGATATCCATTTTTCCACAAATGTTTCTAGATCCTTGTCCCCTGAGTCCCCACTATCCGGAGATTAGATCTTCTTGACCTGTCTTCCAGGTCTGCTAATTTTTCCCTCTTTCTTTCCCTCCTTCCTTCTCTAATTTTTCTGCTGTTTTTCCTCGTGCTCTCTGCTCTTTTTCTAAGTTTTTTACTTGTGCCCTGGTATCTGCTTAGGAATCCCGGATTTTACACAGGTGCCCTCGGATAAGGGAAACATCTGATTTAACATCCCCAGTATCTGGAATGAAGTTTCTGGACATTTGCCAACATTTCCCTACGGATGGGGTTTGGCTCTACCTCTTCTCCCTCAGACCTTGAGCCCCCTTCTTCCTGGGAGTCTACTTGTCTTTGGGGGGTTTTCCCCACCTGTCTTGTTTTGATGCTCGGGGATTTCCACAGCTGATCTGACTTTCCTGTAGACTCTGCAGGACTGGATCTTTTCATTTTAAGGTTTTACACATAGAACACCTTGGAAGAATCCATTTGGCATTTGCGTCTCAGAGATGGTTTTGTTTGTATTTTTTGGTAGCACCTTTTTATTCTTGATGGTCGGGGCTATTAGATTTCCTAAATTTTTTGCTTTTTTAAAAGTGAAGGAGGGGTTTTCAGGAATTATCTCACCTATAACCTTATCCTCCTTAAGGATGTCCCAGTGTCTTATGATGATCTTCTTAAATAAGCCCCCATGTACCGTATGATTCATTATATAGGGGATCTTCATTTCTGGGGATTCGGTCTGTGCTTTTGGTGTTTTTTCTCTTGTAATGTCTGCTATTTTATACTTTGTTTTTTTCTAGTTCTTTTTCATTATACTCTTTCTCCTCAAACTTTTTTGATGGAACCTCAGCCTCCTTCCAATAGTCCTCAATGTCTGTGCAATTCCGACATATTGGGGCAGATTTACTTACCCGGCCCATTCGCGATCCAGCGGCGCGTTCTCTGCGCTGGATTCGGGTCCGGCCGGGATTCACTAAGACAGTTCCTCCAACGTCCACCAGGTGGCGCTGCTGCGCTGAAGAGCATCGGAACGCACTGGAATACACCGAGCCGGGCTGAGTGAAGGTAAGTGCAAGCTCCGCAACCCTTTTTTTGTTTTAAATGCGGCGTTTTTTCCGAATCCGTCGGGTTTTCGTTCGGCCACGCCCCCCGATTTCCATCGCGTGCATGCCAGCGCCGATGCGCCACAATCCGATCACGTGCGCCAAAATCCTGGGGCAATTCAGGGAAAATCGGCGTAAATTGGAAATATTCAGGTAACACGTCGGGAAAACGCGAATCGGGCCCTTAGTAAATGACCCCCATTCTTGTAAATTGGCCTTGGGGGATGTTTTGTAGCCAAACAGGGTAGTGACAGCCGTCTAGTGGTATGTAACTGTGGCTGTCCGTGGGTTTTCTGTATGATTTTGTGAGGATTTTTCCATCCTTGATCCAGAAAGTTAACTGATTCTTTACTGTATGTTGGGGTAAATAGATAAAACTCATTTTTATTAATTTCATAAAAAAATTGTAATAAAGACTGTTCACCTCCTTTCCATATAAAAACAATATCGTCTATAAAACGGGGCCATAGGCCAAGTGTGTCCGTGCCGTCATATCGGCATAGATGGCAGATTCCTCCCATCGGCCTACACACAGATTAGCATAGCACGGAGCCAACTTGGTCCCCATGGCCGTGCCCCATGTTTGTAAATAAAATTTATTATCATATAAAAAATAATGATGGGATACTTTGTCTCCGTGTTTTACACTTTGGCATAGGAGGGAAACATTGACTAGTTGTCCCTAACTGCCTGGGGTAGGTGCGGTAATCAGGCAGGGACAGCTGGAAGGGAGTTTAATGCCAGGATCCACAGTCATCTGATGGCTCCCAGATCCTGTGTTACATTATAGAAAGCAAAAACATCCCCCACCGGGGCCTTTCCTTGGGGCCGGAAGTCAGCCGGGGCTCAGAATACCGGACTGGCTGGCGGTTGCGGCCTAGGCACGCTAGTGTCACGGTGCTTGGTATGGGGACCAGAGGGCTGTCCTACAGCCTGGCAGGTCTCCAGCAGGTGATCTGTGCAAGAAATATGGAGGGAGAGGCTGATGCAATGGTTTCTCCCTGGGGTAGCCCCTGAGGTGTCTGGAGGATGAGTCCCTGGGTGATGGATGGGGAAGCCCCTTTGGTAAGTAGCCTGGATCCAGGAATAAGACAGAGGCAACGTTGTGCAAATCAACTTACAGCAGATTTTCGAGCTGGAAGAGTCATGGAGAGCCGGTGCTCAGGAAGGTTACATACAGCCTGATAGTAGCTTCAGGCTGGAAGGGTAGAGATGAAGCTGAGTCCGGGTGGTGGATCTAACCTCTGGGACTTAAGTCTCCTGACTTGCCCTAAGGTATCAGGCAATGGCCTGCGGTACCTCTGCTTCCTTGTATTAGGACACTTGCTAGTGCAGCGGACATGTGCTGCTCACTCCTCTACTCACTGGAGCTGACATGTGCTCCAAGATGGAGTCTCTCACTCTGACTGCTTAGACAGACCATGAGGTCTGGTTCTCTTCCGATGCTCCTGCCCTCCAGGGGTTTATATACTCCCTTGGCCAGGGGGTAGCCCTCTCCAATCAGCTTCCAGCTTGCTTTACTATATCACATTGAATATTATTGGACAATAACATTTAGCATTCCTTACTCTTACCTTACCAGGCAGTGGCTACAGCTGCAATTACAAAGTTCATTCAGTACCTCTAGAGAGGTGATCAGTTTCCCTAACAGCTCCTGGCATGGAGAAGGTGCTATTCACAACTAGCACCTTGCCTATGCATTGGTAGGGGTGTTGCGTGGCCCCCTGGTAATTGAACGAGCCGCCCATGGCTCGGCTATGGACCAGTTTGGAATATATTCTGGAGCTGGCTAGCACTATAGAGCCTCCAGATGGTCCATGTACACTACAACATGTAGGTTGTGCACTTTGGGTGAAGTGCTTGGCTATGTGCAGTGTAGGGGAGACAAACTGCCCATGGTCCTGGGTTTAGGAACTGGGTTGGTGTCGGACTAAAGGACACAAATGAGGACCATACATTTGGTAGCTATCACCCTTAAAGCAACTTTTTTTCTTAGGTAAGGCGCGTTGTCATGTGCTGTAATCCACTCCTTGCACCAAGGCCTGAAATTTGTCTGAAGACACATCACCCAGGTGGCATCATCATAGACATATAGAACACATGGTATCCATGCTGTCTGATGGTCTTACCCTAGGTCCCCTAAAGACCCACGGTTTCCAAAGAGCACACAAGTACGGAGCTCTGATTTGAGGCATAAGCCAGCGGTCAGATAATGACATACTGTAAATACAAATGAATAGACAGCATGACACAGTCTTATCCACACAGCTGCAAAGCCGATCAAAAGGTTAGTGCAAACTCATCTATAGTATTGTTACTATAATAGTGCACACTTCTGATTGGCAGTAGGTAGCACATTGTGTAAACAGCTTTGGCAAATGTCACATAACGTCACAATATAGCTACTAGTGGCAAATAGGAATGTCCTTTTCCTGTAAAAGAAAGGCATAATATGTATGATAGTCCTCATGACTATTACATGAAAGTCCTTTTAACCTGAAAGGTAAAGTATAAAGTGCATTGCAATCAATATCAAATGTCCATTTCCTGCAAAAGAAGGCATAATATTGAAAGCAGCAATAGTAAGACTGTGCTTTTTCCTCACATTGTAGCGACTATCAGTCTCTCAGAGGGCTCAAATACATTAGAGTCTATTCTCTGGGCACAGACCTTGACAAAGGGGAAAAAGGTGAAAAAAGCGAAGGGTCTCCTCTTGATATGAAGGACACAGTCCTTTGTGGAAGGAGTAGCTGTGCGTTCAGCAGAGAGGGGTGCTTTCAAAGCACATCTGGGGTCCAGGACAGTTTCTGGCTTATGAACAAATAAAGGAGTCCAGGAGAGTCTCTGGCTCCTTCAGGGATTATGGGCTAAGCACAACTGGGAGAAAGCAAAAATCATAAGTACAAACAGAAGTACCTTGTAGGGGGCTGCAGCCCATCAGGTGATTATTCTTTGCTTGACCTTCTTCTGGCGTCAGGACCTCAGGGTCAGAAAAATGCACCTAATTAGGGTTACAGCCCATGCTTTGGGAAAGCTGGTACTCCTGCAGATATGGATGGTGGATTCTCCGCTGCCTTTCCTTTTGTTTCACGCTTAGATCTATGGAGGGCCTGTTGAGAGAAGATCGCCGTCGCGTCGCCATCGTCCACGATGTCAGGCACTGGAATAGGGGATGCAGGTGCCTCATGTTCGATGGGGGCAACATACTCAGAAACAGGGTCATCCTCCAGGGCATCAGTACCGGTGACTGTTGCCGGGATGGTGGATCCTCCGGACTAGATCTCACTGGTGTGGAAACAAGCACACAGAACAGATCTTGGCAGAGGGGTAAAGGAGCGAAGGCATCTATTCAGCCATTTCCTGTGTACCCGAAGTATGGGATGGTCCTCTATTGAAATCTCATAGACTTCAGGGGAGAGACAGTCGCTAACTAGGTATGGCTCATGTTCCCATCACCCATCTAAGTTACTGTGAGGTTGGTTGTTCTGCAGCCACACTCGTTCCCCGGGGACAAGAGGCTCTGCACAGGCATGGCGGTCAAAGTTTCTCTTCCGTTTATCGTGGGCCTCTTCTACCCATAGATCCACAATTTCTCTGGCATCTGCCAGGTGCCTCAGGTGTTCTTGGACCCAATCAGTCTGGGGGAGCAGAGATTGGGAATCAGGGGTTTCCGTGTCCAAGGCCATATCCGTGGGAAGATGTCCATGCCTCCCAAACATTAGGTAATAGGGGTGTATCCAGTAGAGCAGTGAGTGTTGTTGTTATACAGATACAACAACTCAGGTAGGAGCTCCGGCCAGTCAGCCCTCAGCATATTGATGAGGGTCTGGTTCATTGTCCTGCGGGTGGTACACTGTGGTCCTCAACTTCTTGCAGCCATAGAGGGTACACAACTCTTGGAATACTTGGGACTCAAATTCTGGTCCGTAAGAACCTTTTCCGGGCATCCATAATGTAGTATGAAGCTTTTCCATATGGCCGCCGCAGTGCTTCTAGCGGACAGGTCCCTGACTGGCACTATCACCACAAACGTGGTATAATGGTTGAGGATAGTCATCGCATTTACATGACCGTTCCAACTGGGCTCCAACTTCACGTGGCTAGGGCCACAATCCCAGAGGGCACTGACTCACAATGGGGTTTGATTATGTTGGCACAGGCTCCTTCGATGTCGGGAGTAGCTTCAGCCTCCGAGTGCCAAAATGCCTGGATTGGTTGTGGTACATATCCAGCACTATCTTGGCATCCCTCCTGTGGATCACATGATACAGCCAGTCATAGGTAATGGGATCCAGAGTTCTCCTTATTAGCAGGCCTGATGCATGCTTAGAGTCTTCCTCTGGTGCCATAGTGGGAACGATTTTCCGGCAGCCCGGCGTCACCGGATCCTTTCACGCCCACTGGATTCTGTTCTCGGTTTCTTTATGTGCTGGACCTAGGTCTGTGTCTGGACAGGACCTGATAGATCTCATTGATTTAGCTTGGATTTTGCTTCTGCATTTTGATAAAATATCTGTCAGGATTGATCTCCATCCAGGATCGGAGTATCCCAGGGGAGGATATTCGAGTTGTCTCCCCCAGAAGATGACACCAGGTATAGATCCAGGAGAGTCTCCAGAAGGGGACACATCCGCCCCCTCTAATAATTAAAGTAATAATGTGATAATGTGATTTTAAAACCTTAAGGAACATTGTTATACATTGTGCTGTAGTCGGGATCTGGTACAGATTCGGCATTGAGCCTGATGTGTGGGGTGAGCCACAGAAGATACCAGTGGCCTCTGCTCTCAGTGTATGAGCCGTTAGACCTGTGGGGATACTGCACAAGGCTTGGTCCGAGACCACCACCGAGAGAGGCAGAGGGGCTGATGGAGGGTAAGAGATGAGGATGCTGCCCCGGACCCCCCTCAGAATGCTCAGACTTGCACTTGTTGTAGTCAGTGGATAGGACACAAGTTACAACAAAGTAGTGAGAAGGTTCTGATCTGGAGGCGCCGATCCTGGAGGAGATTACTGTGTGACAGCAGCCATTGTCCTGAGTGTAAGCTCCGGTCATTACTCATATAATACTGCTGAGTAACAAGGTGCGTGTCACACACAAGTATCTCATTGTCCTCAACATCCATAGGCCTACACATCATGTGCGATACTGTCTGTGTGGTACAGCCTGTACCTAATCCTATATTGTCCTCAACCAAGGACCCTGCAGGAGGTCACCTCTCAGCACCACCAGACATCGCAGTGCAGAACTCCGGAGCCGTGTAGAGATCCAGGACAATGGATAACATTCTGTCTGGACATGTCATGTAATACTCTTACAGCCTCACATACACGATAGATCATCCTCCACTGCCAGATCCTCACATCCACCCACAATTATACATCAACCACACAACATGGAGGAGAACGTAGAGCGATATACCATCCTCCATACACCCCACATATGGGGGGTAACAGCATGAAGTTGATGTCAGGGAGGCAAAGTTCTTGGGGGTCTCTCAGGTCTCTTTGTAACGTTCCTGGTGGACCTGCACGGAGGACAGATACCAGAGGTCAGACCTTTTATGCCTGATTGTTTTCTGCTGCGTTTCTTTGGAAAATTCTGTGACTATTGATGACCTCTCCTTAGGAAAAGTATTGATGGTGTCAGACTAGAAGCATCACACACATCAGTAGTTTTCTGGATTCCACCATAATTGGGGTCTAATCATGGATCACAGTGTAACTGCTCTGTCCATGCAATGCATCTGAGGAGGCGCCGATTGTGTCCTTACGTCTCTCTTGTACATTGTCAGTGTGAACACGGGCTTGGGATTGCTGATTTTGTATTGAATTGCACCACACACTAATCTCCTTATGCAGCTCTGCTCCGGCTCCAGACAGAGCTTTGCTCCAATCATTGCTGGGGCCAGGACTCTGGTATCACATAAATCATCTGCTCATAGTTCAGCGCTGACTATAGATTTGTTGTGACATTAGCTCGTCCTGTCCTGTCTTCTTCTCTGTGTTTTGCACTTTTTGGACAGGGAGGTGCAGCGTGTCACACGAGGACACCCTCCCTGCTCAGCACTCTGCTGCCTCTGCCTCACCTGAGTATCTGACTATCCCAAGGGGAGGATATTCAAGTTGTCTCCCCCAGAAGATGACACCATGTATAGATCCAGGGGAGACCACAGAAGGGACACATCCGCCCCTCTAACTCTCCTATGGAGGCAGGTTTCCTCCTTGTAGAAGAAGGATGAGGAGCCAGACCATGTGTTAGAGATGAGCGAGCACTAAAATGCTCGGGTACTCGTTATTCGAGACGAACTTTTCCCGATGCTCGAGTGCTCGTCTTGAATAATGAGCCCCATTGAAGTCAATGGGAGACTCGAGCATTTTTCAAGGGGACCAAGGCTCTGCACAGGGAAGCTTGGCCAAACACCTGGGAACCTCAGAAAAGGATGGAAACACCACGGAAATGGACAGGAAACAGCAGGGGCAGCATGCATGGATGCCTCAGCAGAGAGGAATGACAGCACATGGCAGAGTGTAGAGAGTCCTGCACTGAGAGTGACACAGCGGAGGACTAGAGACAGCCCAGCAGCTCAGCCCCAGAGGAGAAGAGGACCTGCTGGAGAAGCCCCGCGTCTGCACCACAGCCCCAGAGGAGAAGAGGACCTGCTGGAGAAGCCCCGCGTCTAGACCACAGCCCCAGAGGAGAAGAGGACCTGCTGGAGAAGCCCCGCGTCTGCACCACAGCCCCAGAGGAGAAGAGGACCTGCTGGAGAAGCTCCACCTCTGCACCACAGCCCCAGAGGAGAAGAGGACCTGCTGGAGGAGCTCCACCTCTGCACCACAGCCCCAGAGGAGAAGAGGACCTGCTGGAGGAGCTCCACCTCTGCACCACAGCCCCAGAGGAGAAGAGGACCTGCTGGAGAAGCTCCACCTCTGCACCACAGCCCCAGAGGAGAAGAGGACCTGCTGGAGGAGCTCCACCTCTGCACCACAGCCTGATCCCCACGAGATCTCCACATCCACCACACAGGAGGTTCCTGCCTGCCCCTCCATTACCATCCAGGTGCCTGGTCCCAGCCACAAGCAGAAGCCTGGGTGCAGTTACTCAGAGTTGTGAGTAGACTTTATTGTTAGTAAGGAGTTTGCAGGAAAATAATTTCCAAGAGTACTGAAAGTATTACGTGCACCAACGTTACAGAAAGCGTGCCATCGTCCGCGGCAACAGGGCCCCAACGATTGGACTGTGTATTATGCATAGCTGCAGTATAAGAGTATAATCTGTGCAGGTAGAGAGAGTGCGTGTAGTCACCTGAGTGTGTGATAGTGACAGGTGTCATTTGTGTTGTGTTCTGATTTATCCCCTCTGTTGCTCACAAAGCTCATTATTTACAGGGACCCCTCTGCACCACTATCCAAACCAGGCCTGGGGAGTGCAGTTACCCTTTATTGCCACTAGCAGTACATTTTAGTAGAAAATCTCCCTCTGTAAATACTTTATCCTGGTTTATGCTTTTCCCTGTTTGCAGTCATTGCACTTGGCTCATCCCTAATTCCTTCCCTCACAATAAACCTGCCAAGTTGTTTTACCCTTACCTATTGTGAGTGTGTGTTAAGCTTAGGCAGGGGTTTATCGAGTCAACCCCTGGCAGAAGAGGAAAGCCCTCCTGCTTACCTACAGAGCTTCAAGCAAGATTCGGGTGGAGGCACTGCGCCATATTGAGTTTGAAGTCACCATACACCCTTCCTGCAGAGGTAGGCCTGAAGGGGTGTTACATGAACAAAAGGTTGACGGGATATTTCGTCAATAACACAGCATGGTGGGGACATAGTGACCAAGTTCCATAACGTATCTGGTGAAACACCCGAAAAATGAGCCTGAAACAGCTCGTTTGCTAAGGGGACATGTGGAGGCTGCTATGGAGACAACGTGTGGAGGCAGCTATGGAGACGACATGTGAGGCTGCCAAGGAGACAACGTTTGGTGGCAGCTATGGAGGCGACATGTGGAGGCAGCTATGGCGACAATGTGTGGAGGCTGCTATGGAGACAACGTCCGGTGGCAGCTATGGAGACAACGTGTGGAGGCAGCTATGGAGATGACATGTGGAGGCTGCTATGGAGACAACGTGTGGAGGCAGCTATAGAGAAAACGTGTGGAGGCAGCTATGGAGACAGCATGTGGAGGCAGCTATAGAGACAGCATCCGTCGTTCATCCGGTGTTTCTTTAAAGAACCTCCAGACTTCAGAAAATCTGGCCCTCAACACGGGAGCTTGACTACGTGAAACATTCGGCGCTGATGCACCAGCTCTGGCCCTGCCTCTCCGTCTGGCCCCACCACTGCCTCTTCCAACCTGTTCTGGTCGAGGACTCTCCTCCATCTCAGAAGCACTGTGTTCACCCGGCCTATCAACCCAGCTTGGGTCTGTCACCTCATCATCCTCCGATCCCTCAGTCTGCTCCCCCCTCGGACTTCCTGCCCTGACAACAACTTCACCACTGTCTGACAACCGTGTCTCCTCATCGTCCGACACCTCTTTACACCAACTTCCACTACGTCAACAATGTCATCATCACCCACTTTATCCTGGTTTATGCTTTTCCCTGTTTGCAGTCATTGCACTTGGCTCATCCCTAATTCCTTCCCTCACAATAAACCTGCCAAGTTGTTTTACCCTTACCTATTGTGAGTGTGTGTTAAGCTTAGGCAGGGGTTTCCCGAGTCAACCCCTGGCAGAAGAGGAAAGCCCTCCTGCTTACCTACAGAGCTTCAAGCAAGATTCGGGTGGAGGCACTGCGCCATATTGAGTTTGAAGTCACCATACACCCTTCCAGCAGAGGTAGGCCTGAAGGGGTGTTACATGAACAAAAGGTTGACGGGATATTTAGTCGATAACACAGCATGGTGGGGACATAGTGACCAAGTTCCATAACGTATCTGGTGAAACACCCGAAAAATGAGCCTGAAACAGCTCGTTTGCTAAGGGGACATGTGGAGGCTGCTATGGAGACAACGTGTGGAGGCAGCTATGGAGACGACATGTGAGGCTGCCAAGGAGACAATGTTTGGTGGCAGCTATGGAGGCGACATGTGGAGGCAGCTATGGCGACAATGTGTGGAGGCTGCTATGGAGACAACGTGTGGTGGCAGCTATGGAGACAACGTGTGGAGGCAGCTATGGAGATGACATGTGGAGGCTGCTATGGAGACAACGTGTGGAGGCAGCTATAGAGAAAACGTGTGGAGGCAGCTATGGAGACAGCATGTGGAGGCAGCTATAGAGACAGCATCCGTCGTTCATCCGGTGTTTCTTTAAAGAACCTCCAGACTTCAGAAAATCTGGCCCTCAACACGGGAGCTTGACTATGTGAAACATTCGGTGCTGATGCACCAGCTCTGGCCCTGCCTCTCCGTCTGGCCCCACCACTGCCTCTTCCAACCTGTTCTGGTCGAGGACTCTCCTCCGTCTCAGAAGCACTGTGTTCACCCGGCCTATCAACCCAGCTTGGGTCTGTCACCTCATCATCCTCCGATCCCTCAGTCTGCTCCCCCCTCGGACTTCCTGCCCTGACAACAACTTCACCACTGTCTGACAACCGTGTCTCCTCATCGTCCGACACCTCTTTACACCAACTTCCACTACGTCAACAATGTCATCATCACCCACAGACTGCGACTGGTGGAAAACCTGGGCATCGGAAAATTGCTCAGCAGCAACCGGACAAGTGGTTTGTGACTGTAGGAAGGGTCCAGAAAACAGTTCCTCAGAGTATGCCGGTTCAAATGCCAAATTTTCCTGGGAGGGGGCAGACTGGGGGGAAGGAGGTTGAGGTGGAGGAGCTGGAGGAGTGCTCACTTGGGTAAGGTGGGTAAACTGCGTGGAAGACTGACTGGTGGACAAATGATTTTCATTGTCCGCAATCCATGACATCACCTGTTCGCACTGTTCTGGCCTCAACAGTGCTCTACCACGAGTCCCAGTAACTTGAGACATGATGAACCTAGGGAGTGTAGCTCTGCGGCGTTCCCCTGCTCCCTCATCAGCAGGTGGTGTCTCACCCCGCCCAGGACCACGGCCTCTGACCCCTGCAGTAATTGGATGCCCACGCCCTCGTCCTCTACCCCTAGTCCTCGGGTTCAACATTTTCCAAGTAAAAGTCTATTTTATAGACAAAAGAGAAATATAAACTGTAAATTTTTCAAACGTGCAGAAAAAATCAGACAGCAACCTCAGAAGATGATTGCTATGGTTAGTTTCTAACCCACACAGTCAATTTTTTTAAATGTCCCGGTATTGATGTGAACAAAAGACCGTATTAGATTACGCCACATGTGACGTACAGTACGCTTCAGCGGCAAAGAGAATGTGGATTGGGATTTCTGGAGACTAGCGTGCTAATCAGTTTCAGGCAGACTAAGCTAGATGAAATTGCATTTGCACCACTGACAGCGCACAAAAGGATTTTGTGCTGTGACTTTCACTTTCACTTTTGAAAAAAAAAATAAAAAAAACGTCAGTCTGTGCCTAATTCAATCCAACCCCTAATAAATTGTCCCATTTAGGTGTTTGAGGTGGATATGCGTGTCACTAAGAGCCAAAAATAACGTTCGCAAGTCTCCCTGCAAATTCGTCATAATATGGTACTAGCTGCACTACTAGTGCCAGCAAGCCCAGCCACAAGCAAATCAACAAAATATATATATAACGTTATTGTAGCCCTAAGAAGGGCTGTTGGGTTCTTGTAGAATCACTCCTGCCTAACACTATTCTAATAGAACACCCTAACGCTTTCCCTGACCAGCAGCAGCTCTCTCCCTAGCGGCATCCAGACACAGAATGATCCGAGCAGCGCGGGCAGCGGCTAGTCTATCCCAGGGTCACCTGATCTGGCCAGCCAACCACTGCTATCCACGTGTAAGGGTACCACGTCATGCTGGGTGGAGTGCAGAGTCTCCTGGCTTGTGATTGGCTCCTGGCAGTTGCCAGTACGTTAATGCTCTAATGACCTCTCCTTAGGAAAAGTATTGATGGTGTCCAACTAGAAGCATCACACACATCAGTAGTTTTTTGGATTCCACCATAATTGGGGTCTAATGGATCACAGTGTAACCGCTCTGTCCGTGCAATGCATCTGAGGAGGCGCCGATTGTGTCCTTATGTCTCTCTTGTACATTGTCAGTGTGAACACGGCTTGGGTTTGCTGATTTTGTATTGAATGGCACCACACACTAATCTCGTTATGCAGCTCTGCTCCGGCTCATTAACAGTTAACCCGCTGTGGCAGACAGAGCTTTGCTCCAATCATTGCTGGGGCCAGGACTCTGGTATCACATAAATCATCTGCTCATAGTTCAGCGCTGACTATAGATTTGTTGTGACATTAGCTCGTCCTGTCCTGTCTTCTTCTCTGTGTTTTGCACATTTTGGACAGGGAGGTGCAGCGTGTCACACGAGGACACCCTCCCTGCTCCGCACTCTGCTGCCTCTGCCTCACCTGAGTATCTGACTATCCCAAGGGGAAGATATTCAAGTTGTCTCCCCCAGAAGATGACACCATGTATAGATCCAGGGGAGACCACAGAAGGGGACACATCCGCCCCTCTAACTCTCCTATGGAGGCAGGTTTCCTCCTTGTAGAAGAAGGATGAGGAGCCAGGCCATGTGTTAGAGATGAGCGAGCACTAAAATGCCCAGGTACTCGTTATTCGAGTTAAACTTTTCCCGATGCTCGAGTGCTCGTCTCAAATAACGAGCCCCATTGAAGTCAATGGGAGACTCAAGCAATTTTTAAGGGGACCAAGGCTCTGCACAGGGAAGCTTGGCCAAACAAATGAATGATAAAAAGTACAAAATCTGCTCACCGAGTGTTGCATGTAGATGTCTTTTCCGTGCTGAAAATCCCCTCCTGGACCAGGAGGATTTGCTGCATGCTTTTTAGTAGACTTGGATCCAGCTACAGGATTTGGACATCAATGCTTGAAAGTTTAAAACTTCATGCTTTTATTAATGGACCTTGGTCACGAATACAAAAAGAATCTCTTTCAGCGTAACAGTTTAAAAGGTATATACATCAGCAACGCGTTTCAAACGCACTATGCGTCCTTCCTCATGGCTGTACATTATACAGCCATGAGGAAGGACGCATAGTGCGTTTGAAACGCGTTGCTGATGTATATACCTTTTAAACTGTTACGCTGAAAGAGATTCTTTTTGTATTCGTGACCAAGGTCCGTTAATAAAAGCATGAAGTTTTAAACTTTCAAGCATTGATGTCCAAATCCTGTAGCTGGATCCAAGTCTACTAAAAAGCATGAAGCTTGGCCAAACACCTGGGAACCTCAGAAAAGGATGGAAACACCACGGAAATGGACAGGAAACAGCAGGGGCAGCATGCATGGATGCCTCTGAGGCTGCTTAATCGCACCATTATGCCAAAATTATGGGCAACAGCATGGCCATGACAGAGTGACCGAATGAGGCTAGATAGCATCTAAAACATCCAATAATTGACCCTGACACTATAGGGGACGGCATGCAGAGGCAGCGGCAGCAGCGGCAGGCTAGAGAGTGGCATGGCGACATACCCCAAATGGACTCAGGCTTCAAACCAATGGGTGGCAGAGAGGAACCAAAGGAGGTGAGCAAGAAGCGCTGAAATTATTTCCTATGTGAATGTAACCCCTGCTAAGAGCACAACATGTGAACAGGACAATGTAATTGCTGGGCAGCAGGGGTTAAGACCAGCAGTTACCAGCACCTACACCTCAGGAGCAGACTGGACTACATCTCCCAGCAATCACTGCTGCTCTGTGCCACTGACACTGATAGGAGGAGTTGCTGGAGAAAGGGCTGATGGGAAAAACAAGGGATTGTGGGGAGGAGAAGGGAGAGAGACCTCATGTGCAGCAGAGAGGACTGACAGCACATGGCAGAGTGTAGAGAGTCCTGCACTGAGAGTGACACAGCAGAGGACTAGAGACAGACCAGCAGCTCAGCCCCAGAGGAGAAGAGGACCTGCTGGAGAAGCCCCGCGTCTGCACCACAGCCCCAGAGGAGAAGAGGACCTGCTGGAGGAGCTCCACCTCTGCACCACAGCCCCAGAGGAGAAGAGGACCTGCTGGAGAAGCCCCGCGTCTAGACCACAGCCCCAGAGGAGAAGAGGACCTGCTGGAGGAGCTCCACCTCTGCACCACAGCCCCAGAGGAGAAGAGGACCTGCTGGAGAAGCCCCGCGTCTAGACCACAGCCCCAGAGGAGAAGAGGACCTGCTGGAGAAGCCCCGCGTCTGCACCACAGCCCCAGAGGAGAAGAGGACCTGCTGGAGGAGCTCCACCTCTGCACCACAGCCCCAGAGGAGAAGAGGACCTGCTGGAGAAGCCCCGCGTCTAGACCACAGCCCCAGAGGAGAAGAGGACCTGCTGGAGGAGCTCCACCTCTGCACCACAGCCCCAGAGGAGAAGAGGACCTGCTGGAGAAGCCCCGCGTCTAGACCACAGCCCCAGAGGAGAAGAGGACCTGCTGGAGAAGCCCCGCGTCTGCACCACAGCCCCAGAGGAGAAGAGGACCTGCTGGAGGAGCTCCACCTCTGCACCACAGCCCCAGAGGAGAAGAGGACCTGCTGGAGAAGCTCCACCTCTGCACCACAGCCCCAGAGGAGAAGAGGACCTGCTGGAGGAGCTCCACCTCTGCACCACAGCCCCAGAGGAGAAGAGGACCTGCTGGAGAAGCTCCACCTCTGCACCACAGCCCCAGAGGAGAAGAGGACCTGCTGGAAAAGCTCCACCTCTGCACCACAGCCCCAGAGGAGAAGAGGACCTGCTGGAGAAGCTCCACCTCTGCACCACAGCCCCAGAGGAGAAGAGGACCTGCTGGAGGAGCTCCACCTCTGCACCACAGCCTGATCCCCACGAGATCTCCTCATCCACCACACACTAGGTTCCTGCCTGCCCCTCCATTACCATCCAGGTGCCTGGTCCCAGCTACAAGCAGAAGCCTGGGTGCAGTTACTCAGAGTTGTGAGTAGACTTTGTTGTTAGTAAGGAGTTTGCAGGAAAATAATTTCCAAGAGTACTGAAAGTATTAAGTGCACCAACATTACAGAAAGCGTGCCATCGTCCGCGGCAACTGGGCCCCAACGATTGGACTGTGTATTATGCATAGCTGCAGTATAAGAGTATAATCTGTGCTGGTAGAGAGTGCGTGTTGTCACCTGAGTGTGTGATAGTGACACGTGTCATTTCTGTTGTGTTCTGATTTATCCCCTCTGTTGCTCACAAAGCTCATTATTTAAAGGGACCCCTCTGCACCACTATCCCAACCAGGCCTGGGGAGTGCAGTTACCCTTTATTGCCACTAGCAGTACATTTTAGTAGAAAATCTGCCTCTGTAAATACTTTATCCTGGTTTATGCTTTTCCCTGTTTGCAGTCATTGCACTTGGCTCATCCCTAATTCCTTCCCTCACAATAAACCTGCCAAGTTGTTTTACCCTTACCTATTGTGAGTGTGTGTTAAGCTTAGGCAGGGGTTTCCCGAGTCAACCCCTGGCAGAAGAGGAAAGCCTCCTGCTTACCTACAGAGCTTCAAGCAAGATTCGGGTGGAGGCACTGCGCCATATTGAGTTTGAAGTCACCATACACCCTTCCAGCAGAGGTAGGCCTGAAGGGGTGTTACATGAACAAAAGGTTGACGGGATATTTAGTCGATAACACAGCATGGTGGGGACATAGTGACCAAGTTCCATAACGTATCTGGTGAAACACCCGAAAAATGAGCCTGAAACAGCTTGTTTACTAAGGGGACGACATGTGGAGGCTGCTATGGAGACAACGTGTGGAGGCAGCTATGGAGATGACATGTGAGGCTGCCAAGGAGACAACGTTTGGTGGCAGCTATGGAGGCGACATGTGGAGGCAGCTGTGGCGACAATGTGTGGAGGCTGCTATGGAGACAACGTGTGGTGGCAGCTATGGAGACAACGTGTGGAGGCAGCTATGGAGACGACATGTGGAGGCTGCTATGGAGACAACGTGTGGAGGCAGCTATAGAGAAAACGTGTGGAGGCAGCTATGGAGACAGCATGTGGAGGCAGCTATAGAGACAGCATGTGGAGGCAGCTATTGAGACGGCGTCTGGAGGCTGCTATGGAGACGGCGTCTGGAGGCTGCTATGGAGACGATGTGTGGAGACAGCAATGGAGACAATGTGTGGAGGCAGCTATAAAGACAACGTTTGGAGGCTGCTATGCAGTAAACTAAATTTGGATAGTGCCTGTATGTTGTAGTCCAAAAAAGTTTTCAAAACAGAGAAGTCGGTAAGTGGCCCTCAAGAAAAATGTAATACATATAGTACTATAGCTAGAGCCGGTTGGCCCTGGCAAAAATTAGCCAGTTGCCTCTGCTTTAGAGGAGGAGAATGAGGAGTGCATACATGAGAATTATTCAGGTTGAGCTTCTTTCACGTGGTGGAGAATGGAAATCCTGAGAAATCCAGGCTTTATTCATCTTGATAAGCGTCAGCCTGTCAGCGCTGTCAGTCGACAGGCGTGTACGCTTATCGGTGATGATGCCACCAGCTGCACTGAAACCCCTTTCTGACAACACGCTAGCGGCAGGGCAGGCAAGAACCTCCAAGGCGTACAGCGCCAGTTCGTGCCACATGTCCAGCTTTGAAACCCAGTAGTTGTAGGGAGCTGTGTGATCATTTAGGACGATGGTATGGTCAGCTACGTACTCCCTCACCATCTTTCTGTAAAGATCAGCCCTACTCTGCCGAGACTGGGGACAGGTGACAGTGTCTTGCTGGGGTGACATAAAGCTGGCAAAAGCCTTGTAAAGCGTACCCTTGCCAGTGCTGGACAAGCTGCCTGCTCACCTACTCTCCCTCGCTACTTGTCCCGCAGAACTACGCACTCTGCCGCTAGCGCTGTCAGAAGGGAAATACTGTTTCAGCTTGTGCACCAGGGCCTGCTGGTATTCATGCATTCTCACACTCCTTTCCTCTCCAGGGATGAGAGTGGAAAGATTTTGCTTGTACCGTGGGTCCAGGAGAGAGAACACCCAGTAATCGGTGCTGGAATAAATTCTTTGAACGCGAGGGTCACGGGATAGGCAGCCTAGCATGAAATCTGCCATATGCGCCAGAGTACCAACGCGTAAGAATTCACTCCCCTCACTGGCCTGACTGTCCATTTCCTCCTCCTCCCCCAGAAGATGACACCATGTATAGATCCAGGGGAGACCACAGAAGGGGACACATCCGCCCCTCTAACTCTCCTATGGAGGCAGGTTTCCTCCTTGTAGAAGATGGATGAGGAACCAGGCCATGTGTTAGAGATGAGCGAGCACTAAAATGCTCGAGTGCTCGTTATTCGAGTCAAACTTTTTCCGATACTCGAGTGCTCATCTCAAATAACGAGCCCCATTGAAGTCAATGGGAGACTCAAGCAATTTTTAAGGGGACCAAGGCTCTGCACAGGGAAGCTTGGCCAAACACCTGGGAACCTCAGAAAAGGATGGAAACACCACGGAAATGGACAGGAAACAGAAGGGGCGGCATGCATGGATGCCTCTGAGGCTGCTTAATCGCACCATTATGCCAAAATTATGGGCAACAGCATGGCCATGACAGAGTGACAGAATGAAGCTAGATAGCATCTAAAACACCCAATAATTGACCCTGACACTCTAGGGGGCGGCATGCAGAGGCAGCGGCAGCAGCGGCAGGCTAGAGAGTGTCATGGCGACATACCCCAAATGGATTCAAACCAATTTAAAAAATTCCTTTTGGCGAGGATAACGTGTAGCACTGTATGTATCAGTATTTGGCCTGGTTATGGCGGCAGAGAGGAACCAAAGGAGGTGAGCAAGAAGCGCTGAAATGATTTCCTATGTGCATAAAAGGTTGACGGGATATTTAGTCGATAACACAGCATGGTGGGGACATAGTGACCAGGTTCCATAACGTATCTAGTGAAACACGGTATGAGAAAAATGAGCCTGAAACAGCCCGTTTGCTAAGGGGACAACATGTGGAGGCAGCTATGGAGACGACATGTGAGGCTGCCAAGGAGATAACGTTTGGAGGCTGCTATGGAGACAATGTGTGGTGGCAGCTATAGAGACGACGTGTGGAGGCATCTATGGAGACAACATGTGGAGGCAGCTATAAAGACAATGTTTGGAGGCTGCTATGGAGACAATTAAATTTGGATAGTGCCTGTATATGGCAGTCCAAAAAAGTTTTCAAAACAGAGGACCGGGTAGGTGGCCCTCAAGAAAAATGTAATACATAGAGTACTATAGCTAGAGCCGTTTGGCCCTGGCAAAAAATAGCCAGCTGCCTCTGCTTTAGAGGAGAAGATGGAGGAGAATGAGGAGGAGGAGTGCATACATGAGAATTATTCAGGTTGAGCTTCTTTCACCTGGTGGAGAATGGAAATCTTGAGAAATCCAGGCTTCATTCATCTTGATAAGCGTCAGCCTGTCAGCGCTGTCAGTCGACAGGCGTGTACGCTTATCGGTGATGATGCCACCAGCTGCACTGAAACCCCTTTCTGACAACACGCTAGCAGCAGGCCAGGCAAGAACCTCCAAGGCGTACAGCGCCAGTTCGTGCCACATGTCCAGCTTTGAAACCCAGTAGTTGTAGGGAGCTGTGTGATCATTAAGGACGATGGTATGGTCAGCTACGTACTCCCTCACCATCTTTCTGTAAAGATCAGCCCTACTCTGCCGAGACTGGGAACAGGTGACAGTGTCTTGCTGGGGTGACATAAAGCTGGCAAAAGCCTTGTAAAGCGTACCCTTGCCAGTGCTGGACAAGCTGCCTGCTCGCCTACTCTCCCTCGCTACTTGTCCCGCAGAACTACGCCCTCTGCCGCTAGCGCTGTCAGAAGGGAAATACTGTTTCAGCTTGTGCACCAGGGCCTGCTGGTATTCATGCATTCTCACACTCCTTTCCTCTCCAGGGATGAGAGTGGAAAGATTTTGCTTGTACCGTGGGTCCAGGAGAGTGAATACCCAGTAATTGGTGCTGGAAAAAATTCTTTGAACGCGAGGGTCACGGGATAGGCAGCCTAGCATGAAATCTGCCATATGCGCCAGAGTCCCAACGCGCAGGAATTCACTCCCCTCACTGGCCTGACTGTCCATTTCCTCCTCCTCCAACTCCTCCAACTCCTCTTCTTCTGCCCATACACGCTGAACAGTGAAGGACTGAACAATGGTCCCCTCTTCTGTCTCGCCGACATTCTCCTCCTCTTCCTCCTCATCCTCCTCCACCTCCTCCGATATGCGCTGAGAAACAGACCTAAGGGTGCTTTGGCTATCAACAAGGGAATCTTCTTCCCCCATCTCTTGTGACGAGCACAAAGTTTCTGACTTCATGCTGACCAGAGAGTTTTTCAACAGGCCAAGCAGCGGGATGGTGAGGCTGATGATGGCGGCATCTGTGTTGACTCCCCAAAGTTACTCAGCACCTGACAGATATCAGACACCCACATCCACTCCTCATTGTAGACTTTGGACTCTGTATAACATGGTTAATATTGAATTCCACCTTGTGGGCACGTCGCACAACAGTCGGTGAGCGGGCAGTTGGAGGCGGCGCTGCGCTGCCCTGAGAGTGGCAGCATCTGTAGTCAACTTTCTGAAGTGCACACAGATGTGGTGCACCTTCGTGAGCAAATCAGACAGATTGGGGTATGTCTTGAGGAACAGCTGAACTATGAGATTGAACACATGGGCCAGGCATGGCCCATGTGTCAGTCTGCCGAGTTGCAGAGCCGCCACCAGGTTACGGCCGTTGTCACACACAACCATGCCTGGCTTCAGGTTCAGCGGTGCCAGCCACAGATCAGTCTGCGCCGTGATGCCCTGTAATAGCTCTTGGGCGGTGTGCCTTTTATCGTCTAGGCTCAGCAGTTTGAGCACCGCCTGCTGTCGCTTAGCGACGGCACTGCTGCTGCGCCTAGAGCTACCGACTGATGGCGACATGCCAACGGATGGTAATTCGGAGGAGGAGGTGGAGGAGGGGTGGGAGGAGGAGGAGGCATAGTAGGCCTGAAACACCTGGACCGAGGTAGGCCCCGCAATCCCCGGTGTCGGCAGTATATGAGCGGCCCCAGGGTCAGACTTGGTCTCAGCCTCCACCAAGTTAACCCAATGTGCCATCAGCGATATATAGTGGTTAGGTGGACCTTGTCAGAAATGGCATTGGTCAGGGCACGGATGATGTTGTCTGACACGTGCTGGTGCAGGGCTGGGACAACATCGGGAAAAGTAGTGGCGGCTGGGGACCAAATACCGAGGGGCGGCCGCTGCCATGAGGTTGCGAAAGGCCACGGTCTCTACCAGCCTATAGGGCAGCATCTCTAGGCTGAGTAATTTGGAGATGTGGACGTTGAGGGCTTGGGCGTGTGGGTGGGTTGCATTGTATTTCCTCTTGCGCTCCAGCGTCTGGGGTATAGACAGCTGAACGCTGCGCATGGAGACATTGGTTGATGCTGCGGAGGATCGTGGAGGCGAAGGTGTGGTTTTCAAGCTGAAGGTGTTTATGCCGGGGTCCTGGGCAGGGGGCTGACTAGCAGAGGCAGCAAATGACAAAGGTGAAGGAGCAGTGGTGTGCCCGGCCGGAGGTGAACGGGCTTGGTGCCATTGAGTGGGGTGTTTAGCATTCATATGCCTGCGCATACTGGTGGTAGTTAAGCTAGTAGTGGTGGAACCCCTGCTGATCCTGGTGTGGCACAGTTTGCACACAACAGTCCGTCGTTCATCCGGTGTTTCTTTAAAGAACCTCCAGACTTCCGAAAATCTAGCCCTCAACACGGGAGCTTCACTACGTGAAACATTTGGCGCTGATGCACCAGCTCTGGCCCTGCCTCTCCGTCTGTAAATTTTTCAAACGTGCAGAAGAAATCAGACAGCAACCTCAGAAGATGATTGCTATGGTTAGTTTCTAACCCACACAGTAAATTTTTTTAAATGTCCCGGTATTGATGTGAACAAAAGACCATATTAGATTACGCCACACGTGACGTACAGTACGCTTCACCAGCAGAGAGAATGTGGATTGGGATTTCTGGAGACTAGCTTGCTAATCAGTAGCAGGCAGACTAAGCTAGATGAAATTGCATTTGCACCACTGACAGCTCACAAAAGGATTTTGTGCTGTGACTTTCACTTTCACTTTTGAAAAAAAAAATAAAAAAATCGTCAGTCTGTGCCTAATTCAATCAAACCCCTAATAAATTGTCCCACTTCGGTGTTTGAGGTGGATATGCGTGTCACTAAGAGCCAAAAATAACGTTCGCAAGTCTCCCTGCAAATTCGTCATAATATGGTACTAGCTGCACTACTAGTGCCAGCAAGCCCAGCCACAAGCAAATAAAGTATAACGTTATTGTAGCCCTAAGAAGGGCTGTTGGGTTCTTGTAGAATCACTCCTGCCTAACAGTAAGCTAATAGAACACCCTAACGCTTTCCCTGACCAGCAGCAGCTCTCTCCCTAGCGGCATCCAGACAGAGAATGATCCGAGCAGCGCGGGCAGCGGCTAGCCTATCCCAGGGTCACCTGATCTGGCCAGCCAACCACTGCTATCTACGTGTAAGGGTACCACGTCATGCTGGGTGGAGTGCAGAGTCTCCTGGCTTGTGATTGGCTCCTGGCAGTTTCCAGTACGCTAATGCTCGAACAAGTATGGTCGCTCATCTCTAATGACCTCTCCTTAGGAAAAGTATTGATGGTGTCTGACTAGAAGCATCACACACATCAGTAGTTTTTTGGATTCCACCATAATTGGGGTCTAATGGATCACAGTGTAACCGCTCTGTCCGTGCAATGCATCTGAGGAGGCGCCGATTGTGTCCTTGTACATTGTCAGTGTGAACACGGGCTTGGGTTTGCTGATTTTGTATTGAATTGCACCACACACTAATCTCCTTATGCAGCTCTGCTCCGGCTCCAGACAGAGCTTTGCTCCAATCATTCCTGGGGCCAGGACTCTGGTATCACATAAATCATCTGCTCATAGTTCAGCACTGACTATAGATTTGTTGTGACATTAGCTCGTCCTGTCCTGTCTTCTTCTCTGCGCTTTGCACTTTTTGGACAGGGAGGTGCAGTGTGTCACACGAGGACACCCTCCCTGCTCCGCACTCTGCTGCCTCTGCCTCACCTGCGTATCTGACTATCCCAAGGAGAGGATAAATCAAGTTGTCTCCCCCAGAAGATGACACCATGTATAGATCCAGGGGAGACCACAGAAGGGGACACATCCGCCCCTCTAACTCTCCTATGGAGGCAGGTGTCCTCCTTGTAGAAGAAGGATGAGGAGCCAGACCATGTGTAGATGATCATGAACTTCCACATCCACTTTCTCTGGATTCCAGATCAGGTAGTGGCTGAGAACTGGTTCTGTAAGAGTAAACTCTGCGGGGCCTACAGTCCGGATCAGAGAAAGGGAGGAGGGACAGAAGACATTTATCACCCCAGAAGGACAGGTTGAAGACCTGGTGACGCCCTTTGGGTTGTGTCATGCTCCTACACTCTTCCAACAATTTCTTAATGACATTTTTCGAGATCTCCTGGGTTGTGGTTTACTTGGATGATATCCTAATATTTCCTCCTCTTTACTAAACCGTCCAAGTGTTTGTTTGGAGTATAAAATAATAAATCACTTTCCTTGGTTACATCCTCGCCCCTGAACCTTGTTGTGTGGCTCCACCCAAAGTCAAGAACTAGGAATGTTGCACCGGTCCCAAAGTTTGTTAAAAATGCATCTGTGGCTGAGACATTGGGGCTCATTTACTAAGGGTCCGCGGAGCGCATTTTCGTCGGGTCTCCCAGCGATTTCCCCATTGAATGATCTAAAAATAAGGTGCTGATGTGACCAACAGGACCCCAGAAGCTGAAGTAGCATTTGTACAGTATAAGAAATGCCCCAGTCCCTATTCAGAAAGGTTTAAATCAGTGATGGGCAACCTTTTGAACTTGGTGTGTCAAAATTCGCCAAAAAACCATCCATAACTCGGGTGGTGTGTCACCTTTAGAAAAAAAAACTTATTTTGTGATATTTAGAGTTTAAATAACAAATATGTATAGTTCTTTAACTTATCTGCTTAGTGACTTCTTTGTTAATCTGTCAGTTGGTTTCTTTTGTTGGTCTTGCTGTTATTTAACTTGTGTGGGGTGCCATGAACTAAGTGAGGGGGAGGGGGAATTATTCCAGTGATGGGGAGCCTGTGGCAGTCCAGCAACAGCTAGTTTTAAGGACATTTGTGTCCTGAGAAGTGCCCCCCAAAGAGTGTACATCACAGCCCATCCCGGCAGAGCTCAACTCAATAAATTAACTTACCTAACTGGCACAGGCTCCAACGACACCACGGACCTCTGTTACTCCTCTTCAGGCCGCTTCAGCTCCTGTGTAGATGTTCCCGCGGAGGCACAGCATAGGTTGCGTCTTTGCAAGCTGGGACTGCTCCACTCTGGAGTCATTGCGCGGCCTCCGCAGAGCAGGACTGGAGGACAGGAGCAGCAGCTGTGATCTCTCTGACTGAGATGCAGCCGCTCGCTGCAGACCACATCACCGACCGACGGCCTGACCGGCCCCAGGAAACTGCACTCCAGCAATTTTTCTCCAGCAGCCGTGTGTCACTGAAAATGGCTACGTGTGTCAGTGCTGACACGCGTGTCATAGGTTGGCCATCACTGGTTTAAATGCTCCATTTCTATTGGTTTATGCTTCTGGTGTAGGGCACTGAATCCCTGACTTCTGGGCTTCGATGTGGGTAATTGGGAACTATTGGCTATGAAATTGGAGTTGAGGGGAGTAAACACAGAGGGGGTCATTTACTAAGGGCCTGATTCGCGTTTTCCTGACGTGTTACCTGAATATTTCCGATTTGCGCCGTTTTCCCCTGAATTGCCCCGGGATTTTGGCGCACATTATCGCATTGTGGCGCATTGGCGCTGGCATGCACGCGACAGAAATCCTGGGCGTGGCCGAACGAAAACCCGACGGATTCGGAAAAAACGCCGCATTTAAAAAAAAAATGTGTCGCGGAGCTTGCACTTACCTTCACTCAGCTTGGCTCGGTGTATTCCAGGGCGTTCCGGGGAACTTCAGCGCAGCAGCGACATCTGGTGGACGTCAGAGGAACTGCCTTAATGAATCCCGTCCGGACCCGAATCCAGCGCAGAGTACGCGCCGCCGGATCGCGAACGGACCGGGTAAGTAAATCTGCCCCAGAGTCGTGTGACTACTGACCATAACATCTACCATATTTTAATAGCGCTGAGTGACATTCTGGGCATTATGCTTCCCTTAGTTCTGGGAGGAAAAATGTCGTTTTTTTTACCAGTAATACCCCACAGAATGCTCTGGAAAATCCTGTCCATGATGTGGTGTTGGTCGAGATTGATTATGATCGAGCCACTTTTGATAACTCTGAAGACCCAGCACCTAGTAACACTCCCAGGGATAACATGTTTGTCCCCCTTGTCTCCGCCTCCTACAAGAAGTTCATTGTTCTGGCGGGACACCATGGGATTGCCGGAACCAAATATCTGTTGGTTAAATCTTCCTGGTGGCCATCATGGTCTCTCAAGACTTTGCGGAAGCTTGTGGGGTGTGTGACAGGAGTGAGGTGTCCCGAGATTACTACAGGGATTCCTATAACTTGCAATTCAGTTTGAACTCTACATTTTGGAGAGGATTCTGAGGGCATTTGGAAATCTCTGTCATTTACACTTATTCTGCAGCTCCTCAACCAAGATATCGTCGTTCTCCTGTACTTACAAGTTCAATTCCAAGAGCTGTGTATCTCATCCTGTCCTGTGTGATACTGTCTCTAACTAATCCTATATTGTCCTCGACCAAGGACCCTGCAGGTGGTCACCTCTCAGCACCACCAGACATCGCAGTGCAGGACTCCGGAGCCGTGCAGAGATCCAGGACAATGGATAACATTCTGTCTGGACATGTCATGTAATACTCTTACAGCCTCACATACACGATAGATCATCCTCCACTGCCAGATCCTCACATCCACCCACAATTATACATCAACCACACGACACGGAGGAGAACGGAGAGCGATATACCATCCTCCATACACCCCACAGGCAGCAGTGTAGTACAAGCACCAGGACCACATCTGGGGGTAACACATGGGACATCGGGGCAGAGGGGAGGATAGGGACCGGATTATGGAAAAGTTTTGTAGACAGAAGGGAACCAGTTACAAGTTTAGGGACCTCTAAAAGTCCTGGAATCCTCTTATCCTCTTGGATACCAGAGGTCGGATCTTTTATGCCTGATTGTTTTCTGCTGCGTTTCTTTGGAGAATTCCGTGACTATCGATGACCTCTCCCTAGGAAAAGTATTGATGGCGTCCGACTAGAAGCATCACACACACAGGGATTAGATATACTTAGGGCCACGTGCGAGGTCTGGACCTATAGTGTTACTAACAATTTACAAACTTAGCATTTCTGCAACAAGGACGTCCTCCGACCTATGTCAATGAGGATTCTGCTAGAATGTAACTTTTATTAATCATTTATTTCAACCATAAGGAATATTTTCCCAGTGTGTAGAAACAAACAAAAGAAAAACTAAAAGTTGGAATGGTGGGAAAAGAAGGTGATTTTTCCTTCGGAGCAAGGAGAGGAACGTGAGGAGTTTGAGATGAGTTAACGTTTTAAGTGTGGAATAGGGAGTTAGGAACCCACAGGCAGGTATTGAGGGGTTCGCTTTGTTGCACACAGGTAGGTATTGAGGGGTTCGCTATGTTGCACACAGGTAGGTATAGAAAGGTTCGCTGTGCTGCGTGCGCTCTTTTTAGTATGGTTAGAGGCTACACAGTGATAGATTAGATAGCAAGTCTTGGCCACATCTGTATCAGGGGGAATATGGACTATTAGGAGTTTAATCCACACTCTCAGACTACCCTCTCACTCCGGGGGGCTTTTTCCATATAATTTCCCAGGCTGCAGTCACTTGCTATGTGTGCGCAGTGTTTTATAGTGCTATCTTAGCCAGACGTGATAACATGCCATACCCTAAAGGTGGATCTATGCTAAACACTAGCTTTCTGTTTGGAGACACACATTGCGTTCGCTCCCTTGGGTGTTTTTCCAGTTATTGCTACTATTCAATGCCTCGATTTTCTGACATTGCTAATAACTATCTAATCCATGAACACCACTCTAAAATCTAAAATCAACACACATTCAGACAGCCCCCCCGACATGTTTCGCCATGAGATGGCGTCTTCAGGGGGTAACGGGGCTGATCTGAGGCTTACCCCCTGAAGACGCCATCTCATGGCAAAACATGTCGGGGGGGGGGGGGCTGTTTGAATGTGTGTCTACAAACAGAAAGCTAGTGTTTAGCATAGATCCACCTTTAGGGTATCACATGTTATCACGTCTGGCTAAGATAGCACTATAAAACACTGCGCACACATAGCAAGTGACTGCAGCCTGGGAAATTATATGGAAATACCCCCCGGAGTGAGAGGGTAGTCTGAGAGCGTGGATTACACTCCTAATAGTCCATATTCCCCCTGATACAGATGTGGCCAAGACTTGCTATCTAATCTATCACTGTGTAGCCTCTAACAATACTAAAAAGAGTGCCCGCAGCACAGCGAACCTTTCTATACCTACCTGTGTGCAACATAGCGAAACCCCTCAATACCTACCTGTGTGCAACAAAGCGAACCCCTCAATACCTGCCTGTGGGTTCCTAACTCCCTATTCCACACTTAAAACGTTAACTCATCTCAAACTCCTCACGTTCCTCTCCTTGCTCCGAAGGAAAAATCTACTTCTTTTCCCACCGTTCCAACTTTTAGTTTTTCTTTTGTTTCTACACACTGGGAAAATATTCCTTATGGTTTGAATAAATGATAAATAAAAGTTACATTTTATCAGAATCCTCATTGACATAGGTCGGAGGACGTCCTTGTTTGCAGAAATGCAAAGTTTGTAAATCGACTAGAAGCATCACACACATCAGTAGTTTTCTGGATTCCACCATAATTGGGGTCTAATGGATCACAGTGTAACCACTCTGTCCGTGCAATGCATCTGAGGAGGCGCCGATTGTGTCCTTATGTCTCTCTTGTACATTGTCAGTGTGAACACGGGCTTGGGATTGCTGATTTTGTATTGAATTGCACCACACACTAATCTCCTTATGCAGCTCTGCTCCGGCTCATCAACAGTTAACCCGCTGTGGCAGACAGAGCTTTGCTCCAATCATTCCTGGGGCCAGGACTCTGGTATCACATAAATCATCTGCTCATAGTTCAGCGCTGACTATAGATTTGTTGTGACATTAGCTCGTCCTGTCCTGTCTTCTTCTCTGCGTTTTGCACTTTAGCACATGAAGGGAATGTCACCTAGTTGTCCTCTTACCGTTTAGGGTATGTGAGGCAAACAGGTAGGGAAAGCTGGGCTCTGGGTTTAGCATCAGGACCCACAAGCTGTGTCATTACTCCGTTCCCAGACCCTGCGTTACAGTAACAACTGATAATTGCCAACAACGGATCCACAACAGGTTCTCCGGTGACCTGAGACTCTCAGCTGTCAGGACATGGGGGTCCTACATATTGGAGTAGTGTCCTCCATCCTGCAGCAGGTGGGCTCCATGGAGGAGAGGGTCAGAGGGTCTTCTTGTAGGGATCACAGGTAGAAGCTGATGACTCTGTGTCATGATTCACTGCTGCGGGGATTAGACTGCAGCAGGGGATGGAGGTTCTTCATTGTGATCAGAGGGCAGTGACTTACAGATCTGATAATGAATTATTCAGGCAGGGCGTGACCCCATGGCCCGGCTGATAGCTAGGTCCCTACAGGACGGGGAGGTGCAGGGTGTCACCTGGGTCCTCCGGTGTTTATAACATGAGGACACCCTCCCTGCTCAGCACTCTGCTGCCTCTGCCTCACCTGCTCCACGTAGACCTGCAGATACCTGCACAGGTAAGTCGCTCATGTCCCGGTCCTGGGGTGGGGGTGGGGGGCTGCAGCAGTCACATCACCTATAGACGCTGAGGGATCTGCACCAAACTGCTGCAGCAGACGGGGAGACAACTGGTTATTCTTTTCCATAGTAAAATCTCGATGATAACTGATCATGAAAATCCCCTGTAATCACTGAGCAGTGCCGAGACCCTCTGCATCCTCTGACCCCCGACCCCCATCTTACCTCCATCTTATCTCTATATCCGACCTTAACTGAGACCCTCTACATGCTCTGCACCCCGACCCCCAACTTACCTCCATCTTATCTCTTATCCGACCTTAACTGAGACCCTCAGCGTCCTCTAGGTTCTAGCGAAAAGGATAATTTGAACTTTTAGTTTTATATATTTTTTTACTGTATTTCTAGACTCCCTGGGGTATTTAACCCTAGGGAGTCTGATCACTTATACAATATACTGCAGCAGGATTGCAGTGTACTGTACATTGACTGCATGTGTGGACCCTGTGTTAGGGTTCAAGCTGTCATAGCAACACATCAGAGGGGGCGCCACCCAGATCCCAGATGGGGGCACCCATGTGTTACCATCACTTGAGTGCCGCCATCGCGTTTCATGTACTTACCTGAAATTTATGCAGCTTTGTGACATGTTGGAAAGGGCATAAAAAGGCATAAACCACCTGCAGCGACATCGGCCGTTATGGTGGGTAATAATGAATGACGATGCAGAACTCATGTTACTACTTACATAATGCGGGTGCAAGGGTTTCTCCCGATTGCTAATGGGTTTCTATCCCCCCCCCCTGTATCATCTCTATCTGCCGTATCCTGTATCTTCTATCCCCCCCTGTATCATCTCTATCTGCTGTATCCTGTATCTTCTATCCTCCCCCTGTATCTTCTCTATCTGCCGTATCCTGTATCCTCTATCCCCCCCTGTATCATCTCTATCTGCCGTATCCTGTATCTTCTATCCCCCCCTGTATCATCTCTATCTGCCGTATCCTGTATCTTCTATCCCCCCCCTGTATCATCTCTATCTGCTGTATCCTGTATCTTCTATCCCCCCCTGTATCATCTCTATCTGCCGTATCCTGTATCTTCTATCCCCCCCTGTATCATCTCTATCTGCTGTATCATGTATCTTCTATCCCCCCTGTATCATCTCTATCTGCTGTATCCTGTATCTTCTATCCCTCCCAGTATCATCTCTATCTGCCGTATCCTGTATCTTCTATCCCCCCCTGTATCATCTCTATCTGCCGTATCCTGTATCTTCTATCCCCCCCCCCCCTGTATCATCTCTATCTGCCGTATCCTGTATCTTCTATCCCCCCCTGTATCATCTCTATCTGCCGTATCCTGTATCTTCTATCCCCCCTGTATCATCTCTATCTGCCGTATCCTGTATCTTCTATCCCCCCCTGTATCATCTCTATCTGCCGTATCCTGTATCTTCTATCCCCCCCTGTATCATCTCTATCTGCCGTATCCTGTATCTTCTATCCCCCCCTGTATCATCTCTATCTGCCGTATCCTGTATCTTCTATCCCCCCCTGTATCATCTCTATCTGCTGTATCCTGTATCTTCTATCCCCCCCCCTGTATCATCTCTATCTGCTGTATCCTGTATCTTCTATCCCCCCCCCTGTATCATCTCTATCTGCTGTATCCTGTATCTTCTATCCCCCCCTGTATCATCTCTATCTGCTGTATCCTGTATCTTCTATCCCCCCCTGTATCATCTCTATCTGCCGTATCCTGTATCTTCTATCCCCCCCCCTGTATCATCTCTATCTGCTGTATCCTGTATCTTCTATCCCCCCTGTATCATCTCTATCTGCTGTATCCTGTATCTTCTATCCCCCCCTGTATCATCTCTATCTGCCGTATCCTGTATCTTCTATCCCCCCCAGTATCATCTCTATCTGCCGTATCCTGTATCTTCTATCCCCCCCTTTATCATCTCTATCTGCTGTATCCTGTATCTTCTATCCCCCCCTGTATCATCTCTATCTGCCGTATCCTGTATCTTCTATCCCCCCCTGTATCATCTCTATCTGCTGTATCCTGTATCTTCTATCCCCCCTGTATCATCTCTATCTGCTGTATCCTGTATCTTCTATCCCCCCCTGTATCATCTCTATCTGCCGTATCCTGTATCTTCTATCCCCCCCTGTATCATCTCTATCTGCCGTATCCTGTATCTTCTATCCCCCCTGTATCATCTCTATCTGCCGTATCCTGTATCTTCTATCCCCCCCTGTATCATCTCTATCTGCCGTATCCTGTATCTTCTATCCCCCCCTGTATCATCTCTATGTGCCGTATCCTGTATCTTCTATCCCCCCTGTATCATCTCTATCTGCCGTATCCTGTATCTTCTATCCCCCCTGTATCATCTCTATCTGCTGTATCCTGTATCTTCTATCCCCCCCCCTGTATCATCTCTATCTGCCGTATCCTGTATCTTCTATCCCCCCTGTATCATCTCTATCTGCCGTATCCTGTATCTTCTATCCCCCCCTGTATCATCTCTATCTGCCGTATCCTGTATCTTCTATCCCCCCGCAGTATCATCTCTATCTGCCGTATCCTGTATCTTCTATCCCCCCTGTATCATCTCTATCTGCTGTGTCCTGTATCTTCTATCCCCCCCTGTATCATCTCTATCTGCTGTATCCTGTATCTTCTATCCCCCCCTGTATCATCTCTATCTGCCGTATCCTGTATCTTCTATCCCCTCCTGTATCATCTCTATCTGCCATATCCTGTATCTTCTATCCCCTCCTGTATCATCTCTATCTGCTGTATCCTGTATCTTCTATCCCCTCCTGTATCATCTCTATCTGCTGTATCCTGTATCTTCTATCCCCCCCTGTATCATCTCTATCTGCTGTATCCAGTATCTTCTATCCCCCCCTGTATCATCTCTATCTGCTGTATCCTGTATCTTCTATCCTCCCCCTGTATCTTCTCTATCTGCCGTATCCTGTATCTTCTATCCCCCCCTGTATCATCTCTATCTGCCGTATCCTGTATCTTCTATCCCCCCTGTATCATCTCTATCTGCCGTATCCTGTATCTTCTATCCCCCCCTGTATCATCTCTATCTGCCGTATCCTGTATCTTCTATCCTCCCCTGTATCATCTCTATCTGCCGTATCCTGTATCTTCTATCCTCCCCCTGTATCATCTCTATCTGCTGTATCCTGTATCTTCTATCCCCCCCTGTATCATCTCTATCTGCCGTATCCTGTATCTTCTATCCCCCCCCTGTATCATCTCTATCTGCCGTATCCTGTATCTTCTATCCCCCCCTGTATCATCTCTATCTGCCGTATCCTGTATCTTCTATCCCCCCCTGTATCATCTCTATCTGCTGTATCCTGTATCTTCTATCCCCCCCTGTATCATCTCTATCTGCTGTATCCTGTATCTTCTATCCCCCCCCTGTATCATCTCTATCTGCTGTATCCTGTATCTTCTATCCCCCCCTGTATCATCTCTATCTGCTGTATCCTGTATCTTCTATCCCCCCCTGTATCATCTCTATCTGCCGTATCCTGTATCTTCTATCCTCCCCTGTATCATCTCTATCTGCCGTATCCTGTATCTTCTATCCCCCCTGTATCATCTCTATCTGCCGTATCCTGTATCTTCTATCCCCCCCTGTATCATCTCTATCTGCCGTATCCTGTATCTTCTATCCCCCCTGTATCATCTCTATCTGCCGAATCCTGTATCTTCTATCCCCCCCTGTATCATCTCTATCTGCCGTATCCTGTATCTTCTATCCCCCCCTGTATCATCTCTATCTGCCGTATCCTGTATCTTCTATCCCCCCCTGTATCATCTCTATCTGCCGTATCCTGTATCTTCTATCCTCCCCCTGTATCATCTCTATCTGCTGTATCCTGTATCTTCTATCCCCCCTGTATCATCTCTATCTGCTGTATCCTGTATCTTCTATCCCCCCCTGTATCATCTCTATCTGCCGTATCCTGTATCTTCTATCCCCCCCTGTATCATCTCTATCTGCCGTATCCTGTATCTTCTATCCCCCCTGTATCATCTCTATCTGCCGTATCCTGTATCTTCTATCCCCCCCTGTATCATCTCTATCTGCCGTATCCTGTATCTTCTATCCCCCCCTGTATCATCTCTATCTGCCGTATCCTGTATCTTCTATCCCCCCTGTATCATCTCTATCTGCCGTATCCTGTATCTTCTATCCCCCCTGTATCATCTCTATCTGCTGTATCCTGTATCTTCTATCCCCCCCCCTGTATCATCTCTATCTGCCGTATCCTGTATCTTCTATCCCCCCTGTATCATCTCTATCTGCCGTATCCTGTATCTTCTATCCCCCCCGTATCATCTCTATCTGCCGTATCCTGTATCTTCTATCCCCCCCCAGTATCATCTCTATCTGCCGTATCCTGTATCTTCTATCCCCCCTGTATCATCTCTATCTGCTGTGTCCTGTATCTTCTATCCCCTCCTGTATCATCTCTATCTGCTGTATCCTGTATCTTCTATCCCCCCCTGTATCATCTCTATCTGCCGTATCCTGTATCTTCTATCCCCTCCTGTATCATCTCTATCTGCCATATCCTGTATCTTCTATCCCCTCCTGTATCATCTCTATCTGCTGTATCCTGTATCTTCTATCCCCTCCTGTATCATCTCTATCTGCTGTATCCTGTATCTTCTATCCCCCCCTGTATCATCTCTATCTGCCGTATCCTGTATCTTCTATCCCCTCCTGTATCATCTCTATCTGCCATATCCTGTATCTTCTATCCCCTCCTGTATCATCTCTATCTGCTGTATCCTGTATCTTCTATCCCCTCCTGTATCATCTCTATCTGCTGTATCCTGTATCTTCTATCCCCCCCTGTATCATCTCTATCTGCTGTATCCAGTATCTTCTATCCCCCCTGTATCATCTCTATCTGCTGTATCCTGTATCTTCTATCCTCCCCCTGTATCTTCTCTATCTGCCGTATCCTGTATCTTCTATCCCCCCCTGTATCATCTCTATCTGCCGTATCCTGTATCTTCTATCCCCCCTGTATCATCTCTATCTGCCGTATCCTGTATCTTCTATCCCCCCCTGTATCATCTCTATCTGCCGTATCCTGTATCTTCTATCCTCCCCTGTATCATCTCTATCTGCCGTATCCTGTATCTTCTATCCTCCCCCTGTATCATCTCTATCTGCTGTATCCTGTATCTTCTATCCCCCCCTGTATCATCTCTATCTGCCGTATCCTGTATCTTCTATCCCCCCCCCTGTATCATCTCTATCTGCCGTATCCTGTATCTTCTATCCCCCCCTGTATCATCTCTATCTGCCGTATCCTGTATCTTCTATCCCCCCCTGTATCATCTCTATCTGCTGTATCCTGTATCTTCTATCCCCCCCTGTATCATCTCTATCTGCTGTATCCTGTATCTTCTATCCCCCCCCTGTATCATCTCTATCTGCTGTATCCTGTATCTTCTATCCCCCCCTGTATCATCTCTATCTGCTGTATCCTGTATCTTCTATCCCCCCCTGTATCATCTCTATCTGCCGTATCCTGTATCTTCTATCCTCCCCTGTATCATCTCTATCTGCCGTATCCTGTATCTTCTATCCCCCCTGTATCATCTCTATCTGCCGTATCCTGTATCTTCTATCCCCCCCCTGTATCATCTCTATCTGCCGTATCCTGTATCTTCTATCCCCCCTGTATCATCTCTATCTGCCGTATCCTGTATCTTCTATCCCCCCCCTGTATCATCTCTATCTGCTGTATCCTGTATCTTCTATCCCCCCCTGTATCATCTCTATCTGCCGTATCCTGTATCTTCTATCCCCCCCTGTATCATCTCTATCTGCTGTATCCTGTATCATCTATCCCCCCCCCTGTATCATCTCTATCTGCTGTATCCTGTATCTTCTATCCCCCCCTGTATCATCTCTATCTGCCGTATCCTGTATCTTCTATCCCCCCTGTATCATCTCTATCTGCCGTATCCTGTATCTTCTATCCCCCCCGTATCATCTCTATCTGCCGTATCCTGTATCTTCTATCCTCCCCCTGTATCTTCTCTATCTGCCGTATCCTGTATCTTCTATCCTCCCCCAGTATCATCTCTATCTGCTGTATCCTGTATCTTCTATCCTCCCCCTGTATCTTCTCTATCTGCCGTATCCTGTATCTTCTATCCCCCCCCTGTATCATCTCTATCTGCCGTATCCTGTATCTTCTATCCCCCCCCCCTGTATCATCTCTATCTGCCGTATCCTGTATCTTCTATTCCCCCCTGTATCATCTCTATCTGCCGTATCCTGTATCTTCTATCCCCCCCCTGTATCATCTCTATCTGCCGTATCCTGTATCTTCTATCCCCCCCTGTATCATCTCTATCTGCTGTATCCTGTATCTTCTATCCTCCCCCTGTATCTTCTCTATCTGCCGTATCCTGTATCCTCTATCCCCCCCTGTATCATCTCTATCTGCCGTATCCTGTATCTTCTATCCCCCCCTGTATCATCTCTATCTGCCGTATCCTGTATCTTCTATCCCCCCCCTGTATCATCTCTATCTGCTGTATCCTGTATCTTCTATCCCCCCCTGTATCATCTCTATCTGCCGTATCCTGTATCTTCTATCCCCCCCTGTATCATCTCTATCTGCTGTATCATGTATCTTCTATCCCCCCTGTATCATCTCTATCTGCTGTATCCTGTATCTTCTATCCCTCCCAGTATCATCTCTATCTGCCGTATCCTGTATCTTCTATCCCCCCCTGTATCATCTCTATCTGCCGTATCCTGTATCTTCTATCCCCCCCCCCTGTATCATCTCTATCTGCCGTATCCTGTATCTTCTATCCCCCCCTGTATCATCTCTATCTGCCGTATCCTGTATCTTCTATCCCCCCTGTATCATCTCTATCTGCCGTATCCTGTATCTTCTATCCCCCCCTGTATCATCTCTATCTGCCGTATCCTGTATCTTCTATCCCCCCCTGTATCATCTCTATCTGCCGTATCCTGTATCTTCTATCCCCCCCTGTATCATCTCTATCTGCCGTATCCTGTATCTTCTATCCCCCCCTGTATCATCTCTATCTGCTGTATCCTGTATCTTCTATCCCCCCCCCTGTATCATCTCTATCTGCTGTATCCTGTATCTTCTATCCCCCCCCTGTATCATCTCTATCTGCTGTATCCTGTATCTTCTATCCCCCCCTGTATCATCTCTATCTGCTGTATCCTGTATCTTCTATCCCCCCCTGTATCATCTCTATCTGCCGTATCCTGTATCTTCTATCCCCCCCCCTGTATCATCTCTATCTGCTGTATCCTGTATCTTCTATCCCCCCTGTATCATCTCTATCTGCTGTATCCTGTATCTTCTATCCCCCCCAGTATCATCTCTATCTGCCGTATCCTGTATCTTCTATCCCCCCCTTTATCATCTCTATCTGCTGTATCCTGTATCTTCTATCCCCCCCCTGTATCATCTCTATCTGCAGTATCCAGTATCTTCTATCCCCCCCCTGTATCATCTCTATCTGCTGTATCCTGTATCTTCTATCCCCCCTGTATCATCTCTATCTGCCGTATCCTGTATCTTCTATCCCCCCCTGTATCATCTCTATCTGCCGTATCCTGTATCTTCTATCCCCCCTGTATCATCTCTATCTGCCGTATCCTGTATCTTCTATCCCCCCCTGTATCATCTCTATCTGCCGTATCCTGTATCTTCTATCCCCCCCTGTATCATCTCTATCTGCCGTATCCTGTATCTTCTATCCCCCCCTGTATCATCTCTATCTGCTGTATCCTGTATCTTCTATCCCCCCTGTATCATCTCTATCTGCTGTATCCTGTATCTTCTATCCCCCCCTGTATCATCTCTATCTGCCGTATCCTGTATCTTCTATCCCCCCCTGTATCATCTCTATCTGCCGTATCCTGTATCTTCTATCCCCCCTGTATCATCTCTATCTGCCGTATCCTGTATCTTCTATCCCCCCCTGTATCATCTCTATCTGCCGTATCCTGTATCTTCTATCCCCCCCTGTATCATCTCTATGTGCCGTATCCTGTATCTTCTATCCCCCCTGTATCATCTCTATCTGCCGTATCCTGTATCTTCTATCCCCCCTGTATCATCTCTATCTGCTGTATCCTGTATCTTCTATCCCCCCCCCTGTATCATCTCTATCTGCCGTATCCTGTATCTTCTATCCCCCCTGTATCATCTCTATCTGCCGTATCCTGTATCTTCTATCCCCCCCTGTATCATCTCTATCTGCCGTATCCTGTATCTTCTATCCCCCCGCAGTATCATGTCTATCTGCCGTATCCTGTATCTTCTATCCCCCCTGTATCATCTCTATCTGCTGTGTCCTGTATCTTCTATCCCCCCCTGTATCATCTCTATCTGCTGTATCCTGTATCTTCTATCCCCCCCTGTATCATCTCTATCTGCCGTATCCTGTATCTTCTATCCCCTCCTGTATCATCTCTATCTGCCATATCCTGTATCTTCTATCCCCTCCTGTATCATCTCTATCTGCTGTATCCTGTATCTTCTATCCCCTCCTGTATCATCTCTATCTGCTGTATCCTGTATCTTCTATCCCCCCCTGTATCATCTCTATCTGCTGTATCCAGTATCTTCTATCCCCCCCTGTATCATCTCTATCTGCTGTATCCTGTATCTTCTATCCTCCCCCTGTATCTTCTCTATCTGCCGTATCCTGTATCTTCTATCCCCCCCTGTATCATCTCTATCTGCCGTATCCTGTATTGTCTATCCCCCCTGTATCATCTCTATCTGCTGTATCCTGTATCTTCTATCCCCCCTGTATCATCTCTATCTGCTGTATCCTGTATCTTCTATCCCCCCTGTATCATCTCTATCTGCCGTATCCTGTATCTTCTATCCCCCCCTGTATCATCTCTATCTGCCGTATCCTGTATCTTCTATCCCCCCCTGTATCATCTCTATCTGCCGTATCCTGTATCTTCTATCCCCCCTGTATCATCTCTATCTGCCGTATCCTGTATCTTCTATCCCCCCTGTATCATCTCTATCTGCTGTATCCTGTATCTTCTATCCCCCCCCCTGTATCATCTCTATCTGCCGTATCCTGTATCTTCTATCCCCCCTGTATCATCTCTATCTGCCGTATCCTGTATCTTCTATCCCCCCCGTATCATCTCTATCTGCCGTATCCTGTATCTTCTATCCCCCCCCAGTATCATCTCTATCTGCCGTATCCTGTATCTTCTATCCCCCCTGTATCATCTCTATCTGCTGTGTCCTGTATCTTCTATCCCCCCCTGTATCATCTCTATCTGCTGTATCCTGTATCTTCTATCCCCCCCTGTATCATCTCTATCTGCCGTATCCTGTATCTTCTATCCCCTCCTGTATCATCTCTATCTGCCATATCCTGTATCTTCTATCCCCTCCTGTATCATCTCTATCTGCTGTATCCTGTATCTTCTATCCCCTCCTGTATCATCTCTATCTGCTGTATCCTGTATCTTCTATCCCCCCCTGTATCATCTCTATCTGCTGTATCCAGTATCTTCTATCCCCCCCTGTATCATCTCTATCTGCTGTATCCTGTATCTTCTATCCTCCCCCTGTATCTTCTCTATCTGCCGTATCCTGTATCTTCTATCCCCCCCTGTATCATCTCTATCTGCCGTATCCTGTATCTTCTATCCCCCCTGTATCATCTCTATCTGCCGTATCCTGTATCTTCTATCCCCCCCTGTATCATCTCTATCTGCCGTATCCTGTATCTTCTATCCCCCCCTGTATCATCTCTATCTGCCGTATCCTGTATCTTCTATCCTCCCCCTGTATCATCTCTATCTGCTGTATCCTGTATCTTCTATCCCCCCCTGTATCATCTCTATCTGCCGTATCCTGTATCTTCTATCCCCCCCCCCTGTATCATCTCTATCTGCCGTATCCTGTATCTTCTATCCCCCCCTGTATCATCTCTATCTGCCGTATCCTGTATCTTCTATCCCCCCCTGTATCATCTCTATCTGCTGTATCCTGTATCTTCTATCCCCCCCTGTATCATCTCTATCTGCTGTATCCTGTATCTTCTATCCCCCCCCTGTATCATCTCTATCTGCTGTATCCTGTATCTTCTATCCCCCCCTGTATCATCTCTATCTGCTGTATCCTGTATCTTCTATCCCCCCCTGTATCATCTCTATCTGCCGTATCCTGTATCTTCTATCCTCCCCTGTATCATCTCTATCTGCCGTATCCTGTATCTTCTATCCCCCCTGTATCATCTCTATCTGCCGTATCCTGTATCTTCTATCCCCCCCTGTATCATCTCTATCTGCTGTATCCTGTATCTTCTATCCCCCCCCCTGTATCATCTCTATCTGCTGTATCCTGTATCTTCTATCCCCCCCTGTATCATCTCTATCTGCCGTATCCTGTATCTTCTATCCCCCCTGTATCATCTCTATCTGCCGTATCCTGTATCTTCTATCCCCCCCGTATCATCTCTATCTGCCGTATCCTGTATCTTCTATCCTCCCCCTGTATCTTCTCTATCTGCCGTATCCTGTATCTTCTATCCTCCCCCAGTATCATCTCTATCTGCTGTATCCTGTATCTTCTATCCTCCCCCTGTATCTTCTCTATCTGCCGTATCCTGTATCTTCTATCCCCCCCCTGTATCATCTCTATCTGCCGTATCCTGTATCTTCTATTCCCCCCTGTATCATCTCTATCTGCCGTATCCTGTATCTTCTATCCCCCCCCTGTATCATCTCTATCTGCCGTATCCTGTATCTTCTATCCCCCCCTGTATCATCTCTATCTGCTGTATCCTGTATCTTCTATCCCCCCCTGTATCATCTCTATCTGCTGTATCCTGTATCTTCTATCCCCCCCTGTATCATCTCTATCTGCTGTATCCTGTATCTTCTATCCCCCCCTGTATCATCTCTATCTGCCGTATCCTGTATCTTCTATCCCCCCTGTATTATCTCTATCTGCCGTATCCTGTATCTTCTATCCCCCCTGTATCATCTCTATCTGCCGTATCCTGTATCTTCTATCCCCCCCTGTATCATCTCTATCTGCCGTATCCTGTATCTTCTATCCCCCCCTATATCATCTCTATCTGCTGTATCCTGTATCTTCTATCCCCCCCTGTATCATCTCTATCTGCCGTATCCTGTATCTTCTATCCCCCCTGTATTATCTCTATCTGCCGTATCCTGTATCTTCTATCCCCCCTGTATCATCTCTATCTGCCGTATCCTGTATCTTCTATCCCCCCCTGTATCATCTCTATCTGCCGTATCCTGTATCTTCTATCCCCCCCTATATCATCTCTATCTGCCGTATCCTGTATCTTCTATCCCCCCCTGTATCATCTCTATCTGCCGTATCCTGTATCTTCTATCCCCCCCTGTATCATCTCTATCTGCCGTATCCTGTATCTTCTATCCCCCCTGTATCATCTCTATCTGCCGTATCCTGTATTTTCTATCCCCCCCCCTGTATCATCTCTATCTGCTGTATCCTGTATCTTCTATCCCCCCCCTGTATCATCTCTATCTGCCGTATCCTGTATCTTCTATCCCCCCCTTGTATCATCTCTATCTGCCGTATCCTGTATCTTCTATCCCCCCCTGTATTATCTCTATCTGCCGTATCCTGTATCTTCTATCCCCCCCCTGTATCATCTCTATCTGCCGTATCCTGTATCTTCTATTCCCCCCTTGTATCATCTCTATCTGCCGTATCCTGTATCTTCTATCCCCCCCTGTATCATCTCTATCTGCTGTATCCTGTATCTTCTATCCCCCCCCTGTATCATCTCTATCTGCTGTATCCTGTATCTTCTATCCCCCCCTGTATCATCTCTATCTGCTGTATCCTGTATCTTCTATCCCCCCCCTGTATCATCTCTATCTGCTGTATCCTGTATCTTCTATCCCCCCCTGTATCATCTCTATCTGCTGTATCCTGTATCTTCTATCCCCCCTGTATCATCTCTATCTGCTGTATCCTGTATCTTCTATCCCCCCCTGTATAATCTCTATCTGCCGTATCCTGTATCTTCTATCCCCCCCTGTATCATCTCTATCTGCCGTATCCTGTATCTTCTATCCCCCCCTGTATCATCTCTATCTGCCGTATCCTGTATCTTCTATCCCCCCCTGTATCATCTCTATCTGCTGTATCCTGTATCTTCTATCCCCCCCTGTATCATCTCTATCTGCCGTGTCCTGTATCTTCTATCCCCCCCTGTATAATCTCTATCTGCCGTATCCTGTATCTTCTATCCCCCCCTGTATCATCTCTATCTGCCGTGTCCTGTATCTTCTATCCCCCCCAGTATCATCTCTATCTGCCGTATCCTGTATCTTCTATCCCCCCCTGTATAATCTCTATCTGCCGTATCCTGTATCTTCTATCCCCCCCCCTGTATAATCTCTATCTGCAGTATCCTGTATCTTCTATCCCCCCCTGTATTATCTCTATCTGCCGTATCCTGTATCTTCTATCCCCCCCCTGTATCATCTCTATCTGCCGTATCCTGTATCTTCTATCCCCCCCTGTATCATCTCTATCTGCCGTGTCCTGTATCTTCTATCCCCCCTGTATCATCTCTATCTGCCGTATCCTGTATCTTCTATCCCCCCCTTGTATCATCTCTATTTGCCGTATCCTGTATCTTCTATCCCCCCCCTGTATCATCTCTATCTGCCGTATCCTGTATCTTCTATCCCCCCCTGTATCATCTCTATCTGCCGTATCCTGTATCTTCTATCCCCCCCTTGTATCATCTCTATCTGCCGTATCCTGTATCTTCTATCCCCCCCCCTGTATCATCTCTATCTGCCGTATCCTGTATCTTCTATCCCCCCCTGTATCATCTCTATCTGCTGTGTCCTGTATCTTCTATCCCCCCCTGTATCATCTCTATCTGCCGTGTCCTGTATCTTCTATCCCCCCCTGTATAATCTCTATCTGCCGTATCCTGTATCTTCTATCCCCCCTGTATCATCTCTATCTGCCGTATCCTGTATCTTCTATCCCCCCCCCTGTATCATCTCTATCTGCTGTATCCTGTATCTTCTATCCCCCCTGTATCATCTCTATCTGCCGTATCCTGTATCTTCTATCCCCCCCTGTATCATCTCTATCTGCCGTATCCTGTATCTTCTATCCCTCCCTGTATCATCTCTATCTGCCGTATCCTGTATCTTCTATCCCCCCTGTATCATCTCTATCTGCCGTATCCTGTATCTTCTATCCCCCCCCCTGTATCATCTCTATCTGCCGTATCCTGTATCTTCTATCCCCCCCTGTATCATCTCTATCTGCCGTATCCTGTATCTTCTATCCCTCCCTGTATCATCTCTATCTGCTGTATCCTGTATCTTCTATCCCCCCCCAGTATCATCTCTATCTGCCGTATCCTGTATCTTCTATCCTCCCCCTGTATCATCTCTATCTGCCGTATCCTGTATCTTCTATCCCCCCCTGTATCATCTCTATCTGCCGTATCCTGTATCTTCTATCCCCCCCTGTATCATCTCTATCTGCCGTATCCTGTATCTTCTATCCCCCCCCTGTATCATCTCTATCTGCCGTATCCTGTATCTTCTATCCCCCCAGTATCATCTCTATCTGCCGTATCCTGTATCTTCTATCCCCCCCTGTATCATCTCTATCTGCCGTATCCTGTATCTTCTATCCCCCCTGTATCATCTCTATCTGCCGTGTCCTGTATCTTCTATCCCCCCCTGTATAATCTCTATCTGCCGTATCCTGTATCTTCTATCCCCCCCCCAGTATAATCTCTATCTGCTGTATCCTGTATCTTCTATCCCCCCCTGTATCATCTCTATCTGCCGTATCCTGTATCTTCTATCCCCCCCCCCTGTATCATCTCTATCTGCCGTATCCTGTATCTTCTATCCCCCCCCAGTATCATCTCTATCTGCCGTATCCTGTATCTTCTATCCCCCCCTGTATCACCTCTATCTGCCGTATGCTGTATCTTCTATCCCCCCCAGTATCATCTCTATCTGCCGTATGCTGTATCTTCTATCCCCCCCAGTATCATCTCTATCTGCCGTATCCTGTATCTTCTCTATCTGCCGTATCCTGTATCTTCTATCCCCTCCTGTATCATCTCTATCTGCTGTATCCTGTATCTTCTATCCCCCCTGTATCATCTCTATCTGCCGTATCCTGTATCTTCTATCCCCCCCCCCCTGTATCATCTCTATCTGCTGTATCCTGTATCTTCTATCCCCCCCTGTATCATCTCTATCTGCCGTATCCTGTATCTTCTATCCCCCCCTGTATCATCTCTATCTGCCGTATCCTGTATCTTCTATCCCCCCCTGTATCATCTCTATCTGCCGTATCCTGTATCTTCTATCCCCGCCTGTATCATCTCTATCTGCCGTATCCTGTATCTTCTATCCTCCCCCTGTATGATCTCTATCTGCTGTATCCTGTATCTTCTATCCCCCCCTGTATCATCTCTATCTGCCGTATCCTGTATCTTCTATCCCCCCCTGTATCATCTCTATCTGCTGTATCCTGTATCTTCTATCCCCGCCTGTATCATCTCTATCTGTCGTATCCTGTATCTTCTATCCTCCCCCTGTATCATCTCTATCTGAAGTATCCTGTATCTTCTATCCCCCCCCTGTATCATCTCTATCTGCTGTATCCTGTATCTTCTATCCCCCCTGTATCATCTCTATCTGCCATATCCTGTATCTTCTATCCCCCCTGTATCATCTCTATCTGCTGTATCCTGTATCTTCTATCCCCCCCTGTATCATCTCTATCTGCCGTATCCTGTATCTTCTATCCCCCCTGTATCATCTCTATCTGCCGTATCCTGTATCTTCTATCCCCCCCTGTATCATCTCTATCTGCTGTATCCTGTATCTTCTATCCCCCCTGTATCATCTCTATCTGCTGTATCCTTTATCTTCTATCCCCCCCTGTATCATCTCTATCTGCTGTATCCTGTATTGTCTATCCCCCCTGTATCATCTCTATCTGCTGTATCCTGTATCTTCTATCCCCCCTGTATCATCTCTATCTGCTGTATCCTGTATCTTCTATCCCCCCCAGTATCATCTCTATCTGCCGTATCCTGTATCTTCTATCCCCCCCAGTATCATCTCTATCTGCCGTATCCTGTATCTTCTATCCCCCCCCCCTGTATCATCTCTATCTGCTGTATCCTGTATCTTCTATCCCCCCTGTATCATCTTTATCTGCTGTATCCTGTATCTTCTATCCCCCCCTGTATCATCTCTATCTGCCGTATCCTGTATTGTCTATCCCCCCTGTATCATCTCTATCTGCTGTATCCTGTATCTTCTACCCCCCCCCCGTATCATCTCTATCTGCCGTATCCTGTATCTTCTATCCCCCCCTGTATCATCTCTATCTGCTGTATCCTGTATCTTCTATCCCCCCTGTATCATCTCTATCTGCTGTATCCTGTATCTTCTATCCCCCCCTGTATCATCTCTATCTGCCGTATCCTGTATCTTCTATCCCCCCTGTATCATCTCTATCTGCCGTATCCTGTATCTTCTATCCCCCCTGTATCATCTCTATCTGCCGTATCCTGTATTGTCTATCCCCCCTGTATCATCTCTATCTGCCGTATCCTGTATCTTCTATCCCCCCTGTATCATCTCTATCTGCCGTATCCTGTATCTTCTATCCCCCCCTGTATCATCTCTATCTGCTGTATCCTGTATCTTCTATCCCCCCAGTATCATCTCTATCTGCTGTATCCTGTATCTTCTATCCCCCCCTGTATCATCTCTATCTGCCGTATCCTGTATCTTCTATCCCCCCCTGTATCATCTCTATCTGCCGTATCCTGTACCGTCTATCCCCCCCTGTATCATCTCTATCTGCCGTATCCTGTATCTTCTATCCCCCCAGTATCATCTCTATCTGCTGTATCCTGTATCTTCTATCCCCCCCTGTATCATCTCTATCTGCTGTATCCTGTATCTTCTATCCCCCCCTGTATCATCTCTATCTGCTGTATCCTGTATCTTCTATCCCCCCTGTATCATCTCTATCTGCCGTATCCTGTATCTTCTATCCCCCCCCCTGTATCATCTCTATCTGCCGTATCCTGTATCTTCTATCCACCCCCTGTATCATCTCTATCTGCCGTATCCTGTATCTTCTATCCCCCCTGTATCATCTCTATCTGCTGTATCCTGTATCTTCTATCCACCCCCTGTATCATCTCTATCTGCCGTATCCTGTATCTTCTATCCCCCCTGTATCATCTCTATCTGCCGTATCCTGTATCTTCTATCCCCCCTGTATCATCTCTATCTGCCGTATCCTGTATCTTCTATCCCCCCCAGTATCATCTCTATCTGCTGTATCCTGTATCTTCTATCCCCCCTGTATCATCTCTATCTGCTGTATCCTGTATCTTCTATCCCCCCCTGTATCATCTCTATCTGCCGTATCCTGTATCTTCTATCCCCCCCTGTATCATCTCTATCTGCCGTATCCTGTATCTTCTATCCTCCCCCTGTATCATCTCTATCTGCCGTATCCTGTATTGTCTATCCCCCCTGTATCATCTCTATCTGCTGTATCCTGTATCTTCTATCCCCCCCCCCGTATCATCTCTATCTGCCGTATCCTGTATCTTCTATCCCCCCTGTATCATCTCTATCTGCCGTATCCTGTATCTTCTATCCCCCCTGTATCATCTCTATCTGCCGTATCCTGTATCTTCTATCCCCCCCTGTATCATCTCTATCTGCTGTGTCCTGTATCTTCTATCCCCCCTGTATCATCTCTATCTGCTGTATCCTGTATCTTCTATCCCCCCCTGTATCATCTCTATCTGCCGTATCCTGTATCTTCTATCCCCCCAGTATCATCTCTATCTGCCGTATCCTGTATTGTCTATCCCCCCTGTATCATCTCTATCTGCCGTATCCTGTATCTTCTATCCCCCCTGTATCATCTCTATCTGCCGTATCCTGTATCTTCTATCCCCCCTGTATCATCTCTATCTGCCGTATCCTGTATCTTCTATCCCCCCCAGTATCATCTCTATCTGCTGTGTCCTGTATCTTCTATCCCCCCTGTATCATCTCTATCTGCTGTATCCTGTATCTTCTATCCCCCCCTGTATCATCTCTATCTGCCGTATCCTGTATCTTCTATCCCCCCAGTATCATCTCTATCTGCCGTATCCTGTATTGTCTATCCCCCCTGTATCATCTCTATCTGCCGTATCCTGTATCTTCTATCCCCCCCTGTATCATCTCTATCTGCTGTATCCTGTATCTTCTATCCCCCCCTGTATCATCTCTATCTGCCGTATCCTGTATTGTCTATCCCCCCTGTATCATCTCTATCTGCCGTATCCTGTATCTTCTATCCCCCCCTGTATCATCTCTATCTGCTGTATCCTGTATCTTCTATCCCTCCCTGTATCATCTCTATCTGCTGTATCCTGTATCTTCTATCCCCCCTGTATCATCTCTATCTGCCGTATCCTGTATCTTCTATCCCCCCCTGTATCATCTCTATCTGCCGTATCCTGTATCTTCTATCCCTCCCTGTATCATCTCTATCTGCTGTATCCTGTATCTTCTATCCCCCCTGTATCATCTCTATCTGCCGTATCCTGTATCTTCTATCCCCCCCTGTATCATCTCTATCTGCCGTATCCTGTATCTTCTATCCCCCCTGTATCATCTCTATCTGCCGTATCCTGTATCTTCTATCCCCCCCTGTATCATCTCTATCTGCTGTATCCTGTATCTTCTATCCCCCCCTTGTATCATCTCTATCTGCCGTATCCTGTATCTTCTATCCCCCCCTGTATCATCTCTATCTGCTGTATCCTGTAACTTCTATCCCCCCCCCTGTATCATCTCTATCTGCCGTATCCTGTATCTTCTATCCCCCCCAGTATCATCTCTATCTGCTGTATCCTGTATCTTCTATCCTCCCCAGTATCATCTCTTTCTGCTGTATCCTGTATCTTCTATCCCCCCCTGTATAATCTCTATCTGCCGTATCCTGTATCTTCTATCCCCCCTGTATCATCTCTATCTGCCGTATCCTGTATCTTCTATCCTCCCCAGTATCATCTCTTTCTGCTGTATCCTGTATCTTCTATCCCCCCCCGGTATCATCTCTATCTGCCGTATCCTGTATCTTCTATCCTCCCCTGTATCATCTCTATCTGCCGTATCCTGTATCTTCTATCCCCCCCGTATCATCTCTATCTGCCGTATCCTGTATCTTCTATCCCCCCCCTGTATCATCTCTATCTGCTGTATCCTGTATCTTCCATCCCCCCTGTATCATCTCTATCTGCTGTATCCTGTATCTTCTATCCCCCCTGTATCATCTCTATCTGCTGTATCCTGTATCTTCTATCCCCCCCGTATCATCTCTATCTGCTGTATCCTGTATCTTCTATCCCCCCCCCCCCGTATAATCTCTATCTGCTGTATCCTGTATCTTCTATCCCCCCCGTATCATCTCTATCTGCCGTATCCTGTATCTTCTATCCCCCCCGTATCATCTCTATCTGCCGTATCCTGTATCTTCTATCCTCCCCTGTATCATCTCTATCTGCCGTATCCTGTATCTTCTATCCCCCCCTGTATAATCTCTATCTGCCGTATCCTGTATCTTCTATCCCCCCCAGTATCATCTCTATCTGCTGTATCCTGTATCTTCTATCACACATAGTCACCTGAACAAGAGCGTCAGAGACATTCACCTGAACGAGAATGTCAGAGACAGTCCCTGGAATGAGAGTGTCAGAGGCAGTCACCGTAATGAGAGTGTCAGAGACAGACAGTCACTGATAAAATTGTTTATAAAAAAAGGGACGGTTAGTGACAGAGATGAGACTATAGATACATATAAAATATTATTTGTTAACCCGTTCTATTTTGTTATAGCTAAAAGCAGTTATTTATTATCACTGGCAATGCAGGGAGCTACAGCTAGTGTATATATGTCCAGACCAGAGGACACCAGAGTCTGGGATCAGTTCAATGCATCATGTCCAAGTCCCCTCCATTCCCTTCCCCCCACCAACCTAACACCTACACCACAACACTAACCTATACACACATATTCACTTGGGATAGAGTCACATTTTTGAGCCCTGAAAGCTGTATGCCCAGATGGACTCCCAGCTGACAAGTCGGCCAACCGAGCAACCACCGGTCCCGGCCACCCAGGCCTCTGAATCCTCTTGTCTCCCATTCCTGGAAGAAAGGCCAAAACCATCCCCTACAGGAGTATACCCACGGAGGAGCCCATCCCCTGCAGGAGTATACCCACGGAGGAGCCCATCCCCTGCAGGAGTATACCCACGGAGGAGCCCATCCCCTGCAGGAGTATACCCACGGAGGAGCCCATCCCCTGCAGGAGTATACCCACGGAGGAGCCCATCCCCTACAGGAGTATACCCACGGAGGAGCCCTCTCTTTCCAGAGGTTAGAAACATTGATCTTAAAGGAAATCTACCATCAAAAATTTCATCTTGATAAACCATGGACACTTACTCATAGATCCAGGCACCGTGACTGTGGCAATCTTCTTACATTTGTTATCCATGGCCTCGTTCCTGATAAAATCAACTTTTAAAATATAATAATTTGCCAGAATGGTTCTGGAAGTGTTACCAGAGCCCCTGTGTGCGGGAGGAGCACTGATTCCCACCAACTGCCCACAATCAGCCCTGAGGACAACTCTGGCGAACACCAGATCCAACCTCAAAAGAGCGGCCAATCCAGCCGTTCACAAGCGGGAAACTCTCTGCCCCTGCAGAGAAACCTTCAGCCAATTTCAAACTCCCCCGGCAGGCCATACTTCAGAAGGACAGACCAGAGGTACTCGTGGTCAACCCGATCAAATGCTTTTGCCTGATCCAAGGACAGCAAGTACCCCTTCCAGTTACCAGCCCTGCCCTGCTCCACTGCCTCCCGGACACAAAGCACAGCACTAAATGTACTGCGGCCTGGAACAGAGCAGTGCTGGGTCCCCGAAAGGAGCCGGGGTGCAAACTGCACCAGCCGATTAAACAGCACCTTTGCCAAAACCTTTCTGTCCGTATTTAGAAGCGCTATGGGCCGCCAGTTCTCAATACGAGATCGGTCCTTACCCTTTGACAGGATGATCAGGGCAGACCTCCTCATTGACTTTGGCAGAGCGCCCGAGGAAAGACACTCATTGAATACCTCAGTCAAGAGGGGAACCAAGGTGTCCTTAAAGGTCTTATAAAACTCGGATGTTAAGCCATCCGGACCCGGCGATTTCTTGAGGGTGAGCCCTTCAATCGCCCGGCTAACTTCCTCCTCCCTAATCCTTTAGTGATGAGTCTACTCCTGGCTCAGAGACAGTTTCAGCCAGGAAAGCCGACATCACATCCTGATCTAGATCCTTCCTGCCCAAGAGGTGCGAGTAGAAGGATCTGACGACCTCCAGGATTAGAATAGTTGCATAATCTCTATTATTACATCTGTGGGGCTGCTCTGAAGGGGCTGGCGAGGGCTGTTACACCCTTTATGTACAGGTATATGGTGGGTTACACCCCGACAGGTAACATGTGATCAGATTCTGTTCTAAGGAGCTCACAATTTTTACTTGTTCCATTGTAATACCTATACTATGACATTGGGGGCGCCATACACAGGACATGGTGCACCCTATAGAAGAGGTCATCTCTGGGTTGTGACCTTCCATGGTCCTGACTGGCTTCTTCCTTTCCTCTTCCAGTTCCCATCCAGCAGCCATGGCCTATCTCCTGAGCGCCATCCGCAGGATCATCGACACCTTCCACAGCTACAGCTGCCGCAGCGGCCCTTGCGATAAACTGGACAAGGCGCAATTCAAGAGCCTCATCCAGACGGAGTTTGCAGAAGTGATTGAGGTAAGATCCTACATGGATGTTCCCAGCACTTTGTGCTTCGGAGCTGCTTGTGAAGCAGAGGCGTCTTTTTTGGATTTCCATGAATTACAATAGAGGATAGACCCGGGAGGGAGTGGCTATTACTAGACAGGTCCGCTCTACTGTTTAGGTCCTGTGTTTACTGCCTCCTGCCCCTCAGGGAATGATTAAAGAACAACTGTAAAGTATAAAAACTTTTGCCTGGCTCTGCATTAAGCTAAAATAAGCAATTCTCTAATTTACACTCATTAGCCATCTGCAGCCACTTGCCTGCTAGCAGGGCTTTTACCTTGTCCCCCTGGCTGCTCTCCCTGCCTTTGTTATCGTGGTCGCCATGGGAATCCATATCTGTAGCTGGAGCGGAGGGTGGGTGGGATCTTGTTGGGAGGGGCCCTAGCAGAGGTGCGGCTCCCAAACTGTAGCTGCTGGGTGCAGGAGAATATCAGTCCTGATAATTACTGGCAACATGAAAAAATGATGTCACGCGAATGTGACTGAGCTCAGGCCCCACATCAGTTCTAGATCCTGCACACACAACGCATTGTATATACAGCGACCCCTCTCTGTACAGGAAAGGGTGGTCCACAGCTTCCATAAAGTATAATGGCAGGGAGGGGGAAACACCCCTGCCAATGCATTTCCAGGCTGGTAGTTGATAATAGCGCCCTCCTCAGGTCAGGAGCTGTTGATCACCTCTCTAGAAAGGTTCTGGAATCTGAATCTTATGTAATTGCAGCTGTAGATTCTGCCTGGCAAGGCAACAGTTAAATACAATGATGTGGCTGTGCAACATCCCCCACCGGGGCCTAGCCTTTTCTCGGGCCTGGAGGCAGCCAGGGCCCGCAGTACCGGAGTGGCTGGCGGTTGCGGCCTAAGCACGCTATTGTCACGGTGCTTGGTACGGGGGAACCGGAGGGCTGTCCTACAGCCTGGCAGGTCTCCAGCAGGGTGGTGTTGGCAAGAAATGATGAGGGAGAGGCTGCTATAGCGGATCTCCCTGGGGCAACCCCTTAATGTCCCGAGTGTGAGTCTCTGGGTGATGGACAGGGTGCCGGTGATAAAGGCAGCCGTAGTAGCAGGGACCAGACGGAGACAGAGGTTGAATGAAAACAACTTACAGTTCTTTATTGGAACCGACAGGAACCGCAGCAACGTGCCTTTAACAGGGTGGTGGAGTGCTGAGATGCATTTGGAGGGAGCCACAGGAGATAGTTCACCAGCCTGGATATAGAGGGCAGGCTGGGAGGCAGCTGTGTCCTAATAGGAAGCTTCAGCTTGTCCTTTGGGGCTTCAGGTATCACCTTTAGAGGTAAGATGATACCCCTTTTCCTCACTACACTAACTCTAGTCTTCTTGCTCCACTCTTCAGAGGCAGGGGCTAGGCTCTTCCTGCTCTGGTATGGGCTAGACTGAGATTACGCACTAACTGAGCTGGTCTCTTCTCTATAACTCACTGAGCTGGTCCTCTGGAACTGAGCTCTAGAAGTTCTGATCTGAGCTGAGCTCAGACTAAGCTGTTCTCTGGAACTGAGCCCAGACTAAAAGCTCTGGAACATTCCTGGCCAGGGGGTTTTGTAACTTCCCCTTGGTCAGGTGGTGGCTGCTCCTCCAATCACATCTCAGCTTACATAGGACCGGATGTAATACAGATCATTGGATGATCTTACATCACACAAAAGTTAACTTCTGCCTTGCCAGGCAGGATTCACCACTGCAATATCCCCTATGTCCTATAAGGACCATGTAGTTTAATGTTGTGACATCTTGTGGGGCGTATTCGCAAACACTCCCTCGCCTTGCATCGGCGAGGGTGTTGCAGCTGTATTGTTAGCTGGAAGGTGATTGGAGAGGAGCCACCACCTGACCAGGGGGGGGGGATATATAATCCCTGCTGGGTGAGAGGACATGGTCTTCTGGTGAGCGCACGGCAGTCCCAGAACTGATGGTTCTCAGACAAATAGCAGACTGGTGATATCTGTGATATTCCAAATCACAGAAAACCACAAAAATTGTGTAATCAGATATAGTTACCTTGCAGAAGTATACAATCTGAAATTGTCTCAAAGGGCATAATCGTCTGCTGTCCATTTGCCAATTCGTAATTCAGACATATTTCGCTTACGGGCTGGGGTGGGAGGTGGCAGGTAAATATGTTGTCCCTATGGGGTCCCCTTTAACCCCCGCCCTGACAAGAGCAGTCCACAGCTTTCCCTGTAAAAAAATAGCCTGCCCCCTATACACGCCAATTACCCTGACGCATTTCGTCCTCTGGCTCCTCAAAGGGAATAAAGTGCATCGATGCTGGTACTGGCCGTCCATCGGGGTGGCTTAGCATGGGCCAGACATCCAGTGGCTTGCAGGTCAAATCGGGCTTATCGTAGGCTACACCCTGGTGAAAAAAATTGCTCATCTCCAGTTCTGGGGGTGGACTAGGAGATACAATATGCGGCTGGCGTTCCGTTTGTGCCAGATAGATGGTACTTCCGCCTCTTCAAGTCTAAAGCCCCACCCCCTTATGTATCTGATTGGGCGGACCCCCCTATACAGTTGCTCCTATAGGCCCAGCACGTCCACATCGGGACGCAACTGCCCCGAGTAAATATCTTTAGATCCAGAGATAATATGATAACAAGGTCCGACCATATCTCTAAATTCTACCCATTATCCGTGCGATGTGTCTATATAAAGAGACCCCCTTCCAGTAGAGGAGACCTAGAATTACATTACACATAAAGTTAGAGAGAAATTGAGCGTTTACGAGGTCACACATCCAATTGCCACCAACAGCCGGATGACAATCCTGGCATATACATCTGTGTCTTTATAGGGGGTGACATAACTGGGAGGCTTTTGTAGGGGGCTGTGCTGCCCTCAAGATCAGTAAATTTAAAGGAATGGTGTAAAAACCAATTGGTCATTGAGGCCATTGGGAGAGATGGTATCCAATGTAACGATCCAACCTGCCTCCTTCTGGAGGATCATCTTGTGCCACTTGCCGCTGTGCTCAGGGTATGAAACCGCATCGCTGCCGCATCACCGTTATGGTACGTCCAGACATGGATTGATATTGGTTTGTCTTTTTTGTGCATTATGTCTCCAAGATGTTCCCCCACTCTTCTACGCAGCTCCCTGTAGGTCTTACCCACATACTCAGGACCCCACCTACGTGTAACTTTGTACATGACACCAGTCCTCGTGCAGTCTATGTAGTCTCTAATGGTCTAACGTTTCCGGTAACGCTACTTGTGAATGTAAGGGCAGGCAATAACTCCCAGTCACCCACCTGTCCAACCATGTGCCTTTCGGTTTGGGGGCTACATAATGGCTATTCACTAGATGATCTCGAGTGGAACCTCTTTTGTGAGAAGTGATTGAGGGGCTTAGGCCTACCAGATTCTTTTAAATCTTTGTTCATCAACAGAATGGGCCAATGTCTCTCCAGGATCTTCCTGGCATCCTCCGACCCATTGTCAAAAGTGGCTATGACCTTCAGTTTATCGTCTGATTCCTTCTTTTCTTTTGGTGGACCATGTAGAAGATCAGTATGACTTTTACTTAAACTGTCCTGATAAGCATCTGAGGAATTAGGGGACCCACGCTCAAGGAATCTGTCGTTTGCCGCCGGAACTTGTTTTCTGAACGGTAGTTTCAGTGTACCCGCAGGTATCACCCCTTGGGCATTCCTTTACGTAGGGGAAATGGGTGATGACTGCCCCATCTTAATAGTGAATTGGTTGCTGTTGGTTTGCGATAAATGGACGAGTGTAGTGTACCATCCGGTAATTTCGTGATCAGCGCGTCTAGGAACGGAAGGTTTGTTTTATAAATCTCTGATATAAAATGCCTATATGATTCTGGTTGAGTGAATTTACAAAGTTGCCAAACTCATCCGGTCCCCCACGTTTCTGTTCCTCTGGGGGTATGTGTTCTCTAAAAATACTGGCCCCTGAGTCCCTTCCACCTCTTTTGGTACTATGTCCTTTTTTTATCTTTATAGGACCCTTCACTATCTGATACTCCCGCCTCTGTTGAAGAGACCTCCGTATCAGTGGCACAGGGTTGATGTCTTTGGCTCAATATGCAATAAACCCTATTCTCTTTGAAGTCCTGAAGGTCTCTTATGAATTGTTGATGCTTTCTATCTTTTTAGAAATATTGTTATTTATTCACTGTCTGATCCCTGGATATGGCTGTTACCACCACGGGCTCCCCATCCATCACCCAGGGACTCATCCTATAGACACCTCAGGGGTTGCCCCATGGAGAACAAGTACATCAGGACAGTCCTCCGGTCCCCATACTAAGCACCGTGACACTAGCGTGCCTAGGCTGCAACCACCAGCCACTCCGGTATTCTGGGTCCCGGCTGCCTCCAGGCCTCAAGTAAAGGCCCGGTGGGGGGTGTTGCACATTTATATATATGTGCACATCCTGTGATGCTGCCATGTGTTCATCTTGTTATTCCTGTGTAGGTGTTGTATAGTGTAGTTGGACATGTTTTTATATATTGTCCTCTTTGTGATGTAGTAGATTCCTGTATGATGCAGAGATCCAGTGCTCTGTGCTCTCAGCTCTGTGTCTCCCCTGCCTTGTTGTGCACTAGATCTCTGTACAAGAAGTTACCCGGATGCTGTGACATCATGCAAAAGATGAGAAAAAAGTCTGCTCACCGATTCACAGCAAGATGGGTCAAGGTCCGTGCTGTAGATCCCTCCTGGACTGGAGAAAGTAACACAATCACTTCTGGTTTGTTGATCCAGCAAACAGGACAATGACGCTGTCCGGCTAGTGGGTGTGGATCCTCTGGACCACTGCAGACGATGACACAAGCCACTACCTGGGACCGGAGTCTAAGGGGTGCCCGGTCTACACAAGAGCCCGCCGCAAGGCGAGTTAGACAAGCTGCAAAGTGGTACCACCAGGTCGTTCCTCAGGCGTGACATGTCTGCAGTGGCGACCAAGGTTGAAGTACAGAGACGGCTGGAGCCGGGGAAGGTGAGTGAAGCCGGCCACTGGACCCTGGAGAGGCATGGGTGCACCCGCGATCCGAGACAGGGATCGCGGGAGCACCCGTGACAGTACCCCCCCTCCCCTTTGGCCTCCCCCTCTTCTTCTTGGTCCCAAGAAATCTCTGGAGGGGAGTCCGATCCAAAATGTTCTCTTCAGGCTCCCAAGATCTATCCTCCGGCCCGAACCCCTTCCAGTCTACAAGATAGAACCGCTTACCCCTCATGATCTTCATCTTCAGAACTTCCTTAACTTCATAGACATCTGGGGAAACCGCTACAGGAGCAGGAGGAGGGGATTGCTGGGAGAAGTGATTCAAGATGATTGGCTTCAGGAGGGAGACATGGAAGGAGTTTGGGATGCGCATAGATGGAGGAAGGCGGAGCTTGTAGGCCACGGGGTTGATACGCTTCAGCACCTCAAATGGACCCAGATAGCGAGGGCCAAGCTTGTAGCTGGTAATCTTCAGCTGGACATATTTTGAAGACAGCCACACTTTATCACCTGGAGAGAAGATGGGAGGAGGCCTGCGTTTCTTGTCAGCCTGGAGCTTGGTACGAGTGGAAGCCTGCCGCAATGAAAGGCGAGTCTGCTCCCAGATGGTCTTCAGATCGCGTATCAACTATTCAACAGCAGGAACATCCGTAGGCACAGGTAGAGGAAGAGGAGGACGTGGATATTGTCCATAAACGATGAAGAAGGGAGAAGCACAAGAATTTTCAGAGTTCGGGGAATTGTATAAGAAATCCGCCCATGGCAATAAAGCGGACCAGTCGTCTTGGCGAGCAGAGACGAAATGGCGAAGGTAGCAGCCTAGAGTTTGGTTGACTCTCTCTACCTGTCCATTAGACTGCGGATGGTATGCAGAAGAGAAGTCCAGTTTCACCTGTAGCTGATTACACAGAGATCGCCAGAAGCAAGAGACAAACTGAACCCCTCGATCCGAAATGATGAGCAACGGAAGTCCATGCAGCCGAAAGATGTTGAAGAAGAATAGGCTGGCAAGGTGCGGAGCAGACGGCAGACCAGGCAATGGAACGAAATGGGACATTTTTGAGAACCGGTCGGTTACCACCCAGATGCCAGTATTCCCAGAGGACAGTGGAAGGTCTGTAATAAAGTCCATGGCCATGTGAGTCCACGGGCTGCTGGGTATCGGCAACGGCATCAGGAGACCAGCAGGTTTGAGGTGTGATGGCTTGTTATGAGCACAGGAAATACAGGAACCCACGAAATCTCGCACATCTTTGGCCAGGTCTGGCCACCAATAGTAATGGGAAATGAGGGCAATAGAACACTGTACCCCAGGGTGTCCAGCCACACGAGAGCAATATCCCCAAGTCAGAATTCTCCTACGTAGGGCAGGTCGAACATATGTCTTGCCTGGTGGAAGCTGCCAGAGGTCCACTGAAGCAGCAAGAACCAGCCGTTCCGGAGGAACAATATGACTAGGAGCAGGATCTTCTCCAACCACATCTGAAGCACGAGAAAGAGCATCGGCTTTAATGTTCTTCTCTGCAGGGTGGAAATGTATGAGAAAATCAAATCGGGTCAAGTATAAATATGGACCAGATGACGAGCTCCTTCCAGAAGATAGCGCCATTCCTCCAAAGCTAGCTTTATGGCCAAGAGTTCCCGATCTCCAATGGAATAATTCCTTTCGGGAGGTGTGAACGTCTTTGAGAAGAAACCGCATGTGAAGGTACGACCTTTTGGCCCCTTCTGGGTAAGGACGGCCCCAGCACCAATGGATGAGGCATCAACCTCTAACTGGAAAGGCTTTTCCGTGTCAAGCCTTGTGAGTACAGGCGCAGAGGCAAAAGCAGACTTCAACCTAGTGAAGGCATCTTCAGCAGCCGGAGGCCATTGTCTTGGATTAGCATTCTTCTTAGTCAATGTCACGATGGGAGCCACAAGAGAGGAGAAGTGGGGAATAAATTGTTGATAATAGTTGGCGAAGCCCAAAAATCTCTGTGTGGCACGTAACCCCACTGGGCGAGGCCACTGAAGTACAGCTGCCAACTTGGAAGGATCCATTTGAAGGCCTTTATCAGAAATTACATATCCCAGAAACGGAAGACTACTCTGGTGAAATAAGCATTTCTCGAGTTTGGCATATAAACGGTTGCGCCTGAGGACCTGTCAGACATGGATGTGGTGAGACTGTAGGTCTGGGGAAAAAACTAAAATGTAGTCCAGGTAGACTATGACACAAGAGTAGAGCAAGTCTCTGAAGATGTCATTAACAAATTCTTGGAAAACAGTTGGAGCATTGCGGGGTCCAAAGGGCATTACCAGATACTCAAAAGGTCTGTCACGGATATTGAAAGCTGTCTTCCACTCGTCGCCTTCCCGAATACGGATGAGGTTGTATGCCCCTCGGAGATGCAGCTTGGTGAAAACCTTGGCACCCCGGAGTCGGTCAAAGAGTTCAGTGATGAGAGGTAACGGGTAGTGGTTTTTTACCGTGACTTTATTGAGACCGCGGTAATCTATGCACAGACGGAGGGAACCATCCTACTTGGATACAAAGAAGAAGCCAGCACCAGTGGGAGAAGAAGACTTCCGGATGAAACCCTTTTGCAAATTCTCCTTAATATAGGCAGACATAGCCTCGGTCTCAGGCACCGACAACGGGTATACTCGTCCTCGTGGAGGAGACATACCCGGCAGCAGGGCAATGGGACAGTCATAGGGGCGGTGTGGAGGCAGGACCTCTGCTTGTTTTTCAGAAAAAACATCAGCATAGTCTCGGTAGCATGCTGGAAGATTCTTCAGAGGCTTGTCAACCCGGGTAGTTGGCAAGACAGATACTGGGTGAGGAACTTCTAGGCAATGAGACTGACAGTCCAGACCCCAATGGAGAACTTCTCCCGTCTACCAATTAAGGACGGGTGCGTGACAATCTCGTGGTCGAAGTCCAGGCACAAGGTCAGGGCAGGCGGCAGAGATGCAAAGTCAGACTCCGGTCCGGGGTCAGCAACAGGAGGTCCAAGCGGAAGGTTATGGGAACACAGCACACAGGACAGCAGCACGGAGGAACACTGGTACCAGGGAACACGGAGGAGCTCAGGTAACACTGGAACACAGAGGGACTCAGGAACGCAGGAGACACAGGAACGCAGGGGCACAGGAATCTCAAGCAAATTGCAGAATAGCTTTCTCTCAGGCTGTGAGGCACAAAGATCCGGCAAGGGCTTGCAGGAAGAGGCAGGCTTATATAGAGTTAATGAAATGGCCAGCGCTTTAAATCTTAGCGAGACGGCGCTCGCGCGCCCTAGAAGAAGGGGACGCACGCGCCAAGCCGCGGGAGCTGCAGAGGACGCCGCTGGAGCCGGGGAAGGTGAGTGAAGCCGGCAACCGGACCATATACAATTTTACAATATTCCATGTAACAGCTTAAATGCTGTGATGCGATTTTTTAAGCTGTTACATGGAATATTGTAAAGTTGGATATGGTCCTGAAATAAAGCGAGAAGAAATTTTTATTTGACAAAGTGTTTGAGCATCATTGTCCTGTTTGCTGGATCAACAAACCAGAAGTGATTGTGTTGATCTGATTCTGTGTCCTGATTGGCTGGGCTGTTTGTGCACATTCATGTGGATGCCCTCATTGCCTCAGTGCCCTTAGCTGATGTCACAACCATGAAGTCCTGCCCACTGCAGGAGAAGCGGAGAGGATTTTACAGATAGGGCTGCTAGATATATGAGACTGTATCTCAGAATAGGAATAAGTCGGCAGCAGGATACAGGTATCACTGCAGAGGAGAACAGGCTACTGCACCGCCCTCCACTCCCGGTTTGCATCCATATAATAAGGTTAGATTATCATATGGATACGTATGGGAATGAGGGCAGTGCAGGAGCCTGTATACAGGGATCACAGCCCGGCACAGCATGGAGGGAGAGACCGGCCCATCAGCTGTTTGAGGGCTACGGCCCACAGAGAATCCTCCTGCTGAACTCTATGGCCAATCAGCGCACAGAGGCAGCGGCACATGAAGGGTTAATCATTATGGTAATGGATCTTCCTCTTCACATGAGAAATCTTAGTGTTTTCAGGAGCTGGTTGGGTGTCTCCCGGTGGTGTTGGGTGTAGCTGACATTGGGTTTAACTGTTCAAACCGGGAACGTGGCTCATTATGAAGGGACAGTCACGACAAGACTATTTTTTAGGGTAGAAATATGAACATTGGAGAATGTTGTTTACATATTCATGGCCATGTATATATATATGTAGGGATTTCCCCCAACAGTCCTGGTTTCTGAGGAACAGTCCAAATCCTTAGGGTCCATTCCACCGTTCTGTGTGGAGAAGGGAGCCTCAGTTTCCCACTTCACCATTGAGCAGGAGTGATGACACCAATATATTACTGCCCTCTGAGCCACACACAGAAGTGGCAGGGGGTTACCGGGCCTAGGTGGGTATTAGTTTTTGGTTATGAAGGGGGTACATGAAATGGGGGCATTATAAGAATTGGGTGCACAAAAGTTGTACATTATCCGAGGGGGGGGGGCACAATAGTGAGTATTTTAAGTGGGGGGCACATTATGGTGTTGTTTAGGGTGGTGACAAATAAGAATTGGACATTTTACAGTTTAGGGGCATTCTATGACATGCAAGTCACAATAATTGGGGCATTATTTTGTGTGGGAGTAGAGGAAGGGGCATTATACTGTGTGGATAGGCCATAAATAGACATTACACCAAGTGGAAGTCCCTAGGGGTGGCCAAAGACAGTTTGTAGCTTGTAAGGGGAGGAAGGTATTATTGTGTGGGGACATTAGGATATGGGTTCAGGGTGGATTAAAATACATGTTCTGAAAACTTTTAAAAAGTTCTGACTTGGAGCTAAGACTCTCAGAAATAATCCATCATCACAGCTGCCAAGTAAATGTAAATGTAAGCTACCGGTGACATCATACATGTAGAGACTCGTCTTGTAGACCAAAATAACATGTTACATATATCCATGACATGGGTAATTGACTTGGAACACAAATATCATTAATATATCCAAAAATCAGGCACTTGGGAAAGTATCACACATTTTTGAGCCCTGGAAGCTGTATGCCCAGCTGCACTCCCAGCTGGTAAGTCGGCCAACCGAGTGAACACCTCAAATCTCAAATCTTCCACCATTCTGCCTGCTGTGACTTGAAATTAAATATAAAATACAAAGAAAAAACATAACATTCAGTTAGGTGTATCCACCAACACTTTACTCCTGAAGAGCTTTTCATAATTTGGTTGTTGTTTCTGTCTCCTTAGGATTCCGGAGATCCCCACACAATTGAAGCCATACTGCGAGCACCTGCTGAAAACAATGATGGCGAGGTTGACTTTAAGGAATTTTTAGAACTTGTATCAAAAGTTGCTGTTGCTTATTTTGAAGCTCCGAGGTCCAAGAAAGGTCAGATCTCTGCATCCCAAAAAGGTTCAATGCTGCACCCATCAACATCCTCAAAAACATGTGAATTAACCCCAAAACAAGATTGAACCAAGAGAGAGGGCTCAACCCAAGATCAAATCCTCAAACATGACAAAACCCAGAAAGAAGATCCAACTGAGAAAAGTGAGCCAACTCAAAGACAAGCTCTAACCCAAAAACAAGACCCAAACCAGATGAAGGACCCAATACTGAAACAGGACCCAACAGAGAAACAAAACCCAATCCACAAACAAGATCAAACCGAAAAACAAGATGCAGCCCCAAAATTTGATTCATTCCAAAAATAAGACCCAACCCAGAATCAAGACCCAACCCAAAAAACAGAACCAACCAAGGAACAAGATTCCAGACAAAAACAAGAACCAACAGAGATAAAACACTGAAGCACAAGAAGCACAAACTTAGAAAGAAGCAACAAACAAAAAACAATGTTCAGTTCTTCTGCAAGATCAGACCCAAAAACAAGACCCAACCGAGAAACAAGAACCTATCCAAAAACAAGATCCAGCTCAGAAACAAGAACAAATCGAGAAGAAAGACCCAAACCAGAAATAACACTTTATAAGGAAGGAAGACTCCACTCAGCCAAACCAAGAGCATAATTCAGCTCATGAGCCTGACCCTCAAACTGGCTCCAACCCAAAAGAAGATCCAACCAAACAAGACTCAACTCATCTAACTGAAAACATGATTCAGCTGTTCAGCCGAATGTGAAAATCAAGCATGGCCTGACCCTAAAACTGGGCCAAACCCAAAAAGAAGAGAAGTCACAAAAAGAAAATCTACCTGAGAAACAGGAACAAGAATCCAATCAAATTGACCAAACTTTGAAGCAAGACCCTAACCCAGAAAAACCCAACCAAAATGGAAAATCCATCTAAGATAAAAGACTCAAAAAAGGAGACCCAATTCAAAAGCAAGACCCCATCATAAAGATCCTGACTCTAAATAGGACTAAAAAAAGAGGTCGGCGCTCTGAGTGAAGACCTAAGCAAGAAAGAAGACACAGCTCAGAACCAATGCTCTGTACAAAAAGATCCAAAGCAGAAACCAGATCCAACAAAGAAGCAATGTTCAGCCCTCATGCAAGATATGACCCAGAAGCATGACTGGACATTAAAGCAGGATCCAATCCAAAAAGATGACCCAAACAAAACAGAAGATTAAGCTCAGAAAAATGAACCAACCAAAATAGAAAACCCAACTCAAAAGCAAAAAAACAACCAAAACAGAAAATTAAGATCAGAAAAAAGACCCATCAAGACCCAACCCAAAAACTGAACCAATGAACAAGTCTCCACCAAGAAATAAGATTCCAGCCAAAAACAAGAACCAACAGAAAAAACAAAAACAACACTTAGCACAAGAAGCACAAACAAAAAAACAAAAACAAGCTCAGAAGCTAGAAACAACCGAAACAGAAGATCAAACTCAGAAAAGAGACCAAACCAAAAATAAGACCCAACTCAAAAGCAAAAAACAACCAAAACAGAAGATGTAGTTCAGAAAAAAGACCTAACCAAAGTGGAAATCCCAACTCAGAAACAACACCCTACCAAACCAGAAGACTCAGCAACAAGACCCAATAAAAAAAAAGACCTGATGATTCAGAAAAATAGACTAATGAAAGTGGACCCAGCTCTGAAAGAGGACCGAAGCAAAGAGAAGACCGGGGTCAGAAACAAGTGGACACTGAAGCAGGATCCAAAAAGATGACCCAAACCAAGAGGAAGACCCAACTCAGAAAAAAGACCCAACTAAAAAGAAGACTCAACCTCAGTCTAATAAAATCACTGTCACCAGTCAGTCCTTGGTGCTTGTATAATCACTGTCATCAGTCAGTCCTCAGTCTAGTATAATAACTGTTACCAGTCAGTCCTCAGTCTAGTATAATCATTGTCACCAGTCAGTCCTTGGTGTTTGTATAATCGCTGTCATCAGTCAGTCCTCAGTCTAGTATAATAACTGTTACCAGTCAGTCCTCAGTCTAGTATAATCACTGGCACCAGTCAGTCCTCAGTCTAGTATAATCACTGCCACCAGTCAGTCCTCAGTCTATTATAATCACTGTTACCAGTCAGTCCTCAGACTAGTATAATCACTACCACCAGTCAGTTCTCAGTCTAGTATAATCACTACCACCAGTCAGTCATCAGTCTAGTATAATCATTGTCACCAGTCAGTTCTCAGTCTAGTATAATCACTGGCACCAGTCAGTCCTCAGTCTAGTATAATCACTGGCACCAGTCAGTCCTCTGTCTAGTATAATCACTACCACCAGTCAGTCATCAGTCTAGTATAATCATTGTCACCAGTCAGTTCTCAGTCTAGTATAATCACTGCCACCAGTCAGTCTTCAGTCTAGTATAATCACTGGCAACAGTCAGTTCTCAGTCTAGTATAATCACTGGCACCAGTCAGTCCTCTGTCTAGTATAATCACTACCACCAGTCAGTCATCAGTCTAGTATAATCATTGTCACCAGTCAGTCCGCAGTCTAGTATAATCACTGGCAACAGTCAGTCCTCAGTCTAGTATAATCACTGGCAACAGTCAGTCCTCTGTCTAGTATAATCACTACCACCAGTCAGTCATCAGTCTAGTATAATCATTGTCACCAGTCAGTTCTCAGTCTAGTATAATCACTGGCAACAGTCAGTCCTCTGTCTAGTATAATCACTACCACCAGTCAGTCATCAGTCTAGTATAATCATTGTCACCAGTCAGTTCTCAGTCTAGTATAATCACTACCACCAGTCAGTCCTCAGTCTAGTATAATCACTGGCACCAGTCAGTTCTCAGTCTAGTATAATCACTGGCACCAGTCAGTCCTCAGTCTAGTATAATCACTGGCACCAGTCAGTCCTCTGTCTATTATAATCACTACCACCAGTCAGTCATCAGTCTAGTATAATCATTGTCACCAGTCAGTCCTTGGTGTTTGTATAATCGCTGTCATCAGTCAGTCCTCAGTCTAGTATAATAACTGTTACCAGTCAGTCCTCAGTCTAGTATAATCACTGGCACCAGTCAGTCCTCAGTCTAGTATAATCACTGCCACCAGTCAGTCCTCAGTCTAGTATAATCACTGCCACCAGTCAGTCCTCAGTCTATTATAATCACTGTTACCAGTCAGTCCTCAGACTAGTATAATCACTACCACCAGTCAGTTCTCAGTCTAGTATAATCACTGCCACCAGTCAGTCCTCAGTCTAGTATAATCACTGTCACCAGTCAGTCCTCAGTCTAGTATAATCACTGTTACCAGTCAGTCCTCAGTCTAGTATAATCACTGCCACCAGTCAGTCCTCAGTCTAGTATAATCACTGCCACCAGTCAGTCCTCAGTCTAGTATAATCACTGCCACCAGTCAGTCCTCAGTCTATTATAATCACTGTTACCAGTCAGTCCTCAGACTAGTATAATCACTACCACCAGTCAGTCCTCAGTCTAGTATAATCACTACCACCAGTCAGTTCTCAGTCTAGTATAATCACTGTCACCAGTCAGTCCTCAGTCTAGTATAATCACTGTCACCAGTCAGTCCTTAGCCTAGTATAATCACTGTCACCAGTCAGACCTCAGACTAGTATAATCATTGTCACCAGTCAGTCCTCAGTCTAGTATCATCACTACCACCAGTCGGTCCTCAGTGATATATAATCACTACCATCAATTGGTCCTCAGTTTAGTATCACCACCAGTCACTCCTTGGTGTAGTGTGATCTCTACCACCAGTCAGTCCTCATTGTGAAATAATCACTGTCACCAGTCAGTCCTCAGTCTAGTATAATCACTGTCACCAGTCAGTCCTCAGTCTAGTATAATCACTGTTACCAGTCAGTCCTCAGTCTAGTATAATCACTGCCACCAGTCAGTCCTCAGTCTAGTATAATCACTCCCACCAGTCAGTCCTCAGTCTAGTATCATTGCTACCATCAGTCAGTCCTCAGTCTAGTATAATCACTACCACCAGTCAGTCCTCAGTCTAGTATCATCGCTACCACCAGTCAGTCTTCAGTCTAGTTTAATCACTTCCACCAGTCAGTCCACAGTCTAGTTTAATCACTACCACCAGTCAGTCCTCAGTCTAGTTTAATCACAGTCACCAGTCAGTCCTCAGACTAGTATAATCACTGTCACCAGTCAGTCCTCAGTCTAGTATAATCACAGTCACCAGTCAGTCCTCAGACTAGTATAATCACTGTCACCAGTCAGTCCTCAGTCTAGTTTAATCACAGTCACCAGTCAGTCCTCAGACTAGTATAATCACTGTCACCAGTCAGTCCTCAGTCTAGTATAATCACAGTCACCAGTCAGTCCTCAGTCTAGTATCATCGCTACCACCAGTCAGTCCTCAGTCTAGTATCATCACTACCACCAGTCAGTCCTTAGTGTTATATAATCACTGCCACCAATTGGTCTTCAGTTAAGTATCACCACCAGTCACTCCTCATTGTAGTGTGAACACTACCACCAGTCAGTCCTCAGTCTAGTATCATCGCTACCATCAGTTAGTCCTCAGTCTAGTATCATCACTACCACCAGTCGGTCCTCAGTGTCATATAATCACTACCACCAATTGTTCCTCAGTTTAGTATCACCACCAGTCTGTCCTCAGTGTAGTATAATCTCTACCACTAAAATGTACACAGTAGCTGCCCGCTCTGTTTTTGCTTCATTAGGGACTGATGTAGCCTCTGAACCCAGGGTGGTGCAGGCTGATATGTTCAATCTTGCACCTCTTCTTGAGACCCCATTCCCATTGTAGTGGCAACGTCCCAAGGCGCATGCCCTGAGTGCCATCTGCAACATCCCCCACCGGGGCCTTTTCTTGGGGCCTGGAGGCAGCCGGGGCCCAGAATACTGGAGTGACTGGCGGTTCCGGCCTGGGGCACGCTGTGGTCACGGTGCTTGGTATGGGGACCGGAGGCCTGTCCTACAGCCTGGCAGCTCTCCAGCAGGTGGTGTGTGCAAGAAATATGGAGGGAGAGGCTGAGGTACTGAATCTCCCTGGGGCAACCCCTGAGTGTCTGTAGGATGAATCCCTGGGTAATGGATGGGGAGCCCGTGGTGGTAACAGCCGTATCAAGGGCCTCAGATGGAGGTAACGTTGTGCAAATCAACTTATGGATCTTTATTGAACAGGTAGGTATAATACATACGGTATACCTGCCATCTGACTGTCTTACCCTCCTGTATGACGTCTAGGTTTTAGGCGCAAGCCTGTGGAGTTTGACATAAAGACGTTCTGACACAGTCTTGGCTACATCCCTGCTAAGTCTAAAGAAAGAGGTTATATGCAAAAACAGCAATCACAGTGGCTTTACCAGCCCAATGGGTGCACTTCCATATGTGTTATTAACTGCTGTATCAGGGTTTTAACACTTTTTAAACTTTAGAGCAGAAAAGGCTTCGGCGCTGCGTGGCACGCCTACATAGGAAATGCTGGAGATATTGCACGCGCACGGTCACGCCCAGCGCCGAAGCCTCTTCTGCTCTAAAGTTTAAAAAGTGTTAAAACCGCGATACAGCAGTTAATAACACAAATGAAAGTAAGTACCGGCACCAGCTCACCCTGAGCTCACCCTGAGCTGGTGCTCGGTACTTACTGCTTACCCCTACCATTCTAACTGGTAGGTTTCCTTTAAAACGTTACCATGACGTTACTGGAAGCAGCACGGCTACCTCGGGTTGCAAGGCACACCATGTATTGTCTACACTGGGAAAGAAGCCTTTGCTTCATCGTTTAAGTGCTAATAAAGCTGGGTGAACACTGAACTGCTGGTTTTCTTTGTTGAAACTGTTCTGTACGTTATCTGAAAGAGGTTTTACATTTTTAGTGGCTCAGGGGTAGTTGTGCTGAGCTCCGGGGGAATCAGCCTCATCAGCCGGTGAATCTGTAGAGCCCATCCTCATGGACGGATCTAAGAACAAGTAGATGGGCCCTCGAGCTAGCGCCATTGCTCCATCTGTAGCCTCCAACTCTTCTGGAGCCGGGTCATCACCCCACTGAGAAGGAATCGCTGGAAGGTCAACCCTCACCGGAACTTCTGGATCTGCTTCATCCTCAGCGGCTTCTTTGGCCATGGAAGACCCTTGAGAGCCGCACATACTTGCAACTGGAGAGTGTTTTCCTGGACCAGTCCTGGTCCATGGATGGCATTGGGGCCTGTGCTCATGATGGCGGTAGACGGGGCACTCACAGGGGTCACTATTTGGGGCACTGCAGATTGGGGAACAGATGAAAGATGCAGCCAGGAATCCTCATTGTACAGATCCTTGTAGGCGTTTCTCTTGGGATCTGGAATCCAGAGGAGGCCGCCGGGGCCCAGAATACCGGAGTGGCTGGCGGCCAAGGGTGCGCTGTGGTCATGGTGCTTAGTATGGGGACTGGAGGGCTGTCCTACAGCCTGGCAGGTCTCCAGCAGGTGGTGTCTGTAAGATATGTCCCTGGGTGATGGATGGGGAGCCTGTGGTGGTAACAGCCGTATCCAGGGATCAGACGGAGGCAACGTTGTGCAAATCAACTCACGGTTCTTTATTGAACAGGTAGCAGCCAACTGGCCAGAACGGTGAAACAGAAGATCTAGATTCAGATACTGGAGTGGTCGTGGAGAGTGGTCCGCAGAAATAGTGCTCCAGCCTGGCAGTAGGTGCTGGGATAATTGAGATGGAGCTGTGTCCAAACTGTGGAAGCTGCAGCTCTGGATTAGAGTCTCCTGACTTTGTTCCCGAAATTGGTTTCTGTATTAGCACTGAAGGTGTGCTCCCCACTATCTCTTCACTCTCAGACTCCTGTAGTCTGGACTGCTGACAGACTTTGAAGGACAGACTCCTGAGAAGGAGCATGAGGTCTGGACTGCCTGTATGCTGGCAGGGGTATTGTTATCCCTTAAATCTGGTCTTTGATGTTGCTAAGGTAGACTGGGCATCAGTGGAGGGCAGAATGGTGGAAATGTTATGTTCTCCTGGAGGTTGTATGTTCTCCTGGAGGTTATATGTTCTCCTGGAGGTTGTATGTTCTCCTGGAGGTTATAGGTTCTCCTGGAGGTTGTATGTTCTCCTGGAAGTTATATGTTCTCCTGGAGGTTGTATGTTCTCCTGGAAGTTATATGTTCTCCTGGAGGTTATATGTTCTCCTAGAGGTTATATGTTCTCCTGGAGGTTGTATGTTCTCCTGGAGGTTGTATGTTCTCCTGGAGGTTGTATGTTCTCCTGGAGGTTATATGTTCTCCTGGAGGTTATATGTTCTCCTAGAGGTTATATGTTCTCCTGGAGGTTGTATGTTCTCCTAGAGGTTGTATGTTATTCAGGAGGTTATATGTTCTCGTGGAGGTTGTATGTTATTCGGGAGGTTATATGTTCTCGTGGAGGTTGTATGTTATTCGGGAGGTTATATGTTCTCCTAGAGGTTGTGTGTTCTCCTGGAGGTTGTATGTTATTCCATAGGTAAAAAGTTCTCCTGGAGGTTATATGTTCTCCTGGAGGTTATATGTTCTCCTGGAGGTTATATGTTATACGGGAGGTTGTATGTTCTCCTGGAGGTTATATGTTATACGGGAGGTTGTATGTTCTCCTGGAGGTTATATGTTCTCCTGGAGGTTATAGGTTCTCCTTTAGGTTATATGTTCTCCTGGAGGTTGTATGTTATTCGGCAGGTTATATGTTCTCCTAGAGGTTTTCTGTTCTCCTGTAGGTTGTATGTTATTCAAGAGGTAAAAAGTTCTCCTGGAGGTTATATGTTATTGGGGAGGTTGTATGTTCTTCTGGAGGTTGTGTGTTCTCCTAGAGGTTGTGTGTTCTCCGGGAGGTTGTATGTTATTCGGCAGGTTACTTTTCTCCTGGAGGTTGTATGTTATTCGAGAAGTAAAAAGTTCTCCTGGAGGTTGTATGTTATTTTGGAGGTTATATGTTCTCCTGGAGGATATGTTCTCCTGGAGGTTGTATGTTATTCGGGAGGTTATATGTTATTCGGGAGGTTGTATGTTCTCCTGGAGGTTGTATGTTATTTGGGAGGTTGTATGTTCTCCTGGAGGTTATATGTTCTCCTGGAGGTTATATGTTCTCCTGGAGGTTATATGTTATTCGGGAGGTTATATGTTCTCCTGGAGGTTGTATGTTCTCCTGGAGGTTGTATGTTCTCCTGGAGGTTATATGTTATTCGGGAGGTTATATGTTCTCCTGGAGGTTATATGTTCTCCTGGAGGTTGTATGTTATTCGGGAGGTTGTATGTTCTCCTGGAGGTTATTTGTTATTCGGGAGGTTATATGTTCTCCTGGAGGTTGTATGTTCTCCTGGAGGTTGTATGTTCTCCTGGAGGTTATATGTTATTCGGGAGGTTATATGTTCTCCTGGAGGTTATATGTTCTCCTGGAGGTTGTATGTTATTCGGGAGGTTATATGTTCTCCTGGAGGTTATATGTTCTCCTGGAGGTTGTATGTTCTCCTTGAATTTATATGTTCTCCTAGAGGTTGTATGTTCTCCTGGAGGTTGTATGTTCTCCTAGAGGTTGTATGTTATTGGGGAGGTTGTATGTTCTTCTGGAGATTGTGTGTTCTCCTAGAGGTTGTGTGTTCTCCGGGAGGTTGTATGTTATTCGGCAGGTTATATGTTCTCCTGGAGGTTGTATGTTATTCGAGAAGTAAAAAGTTCTCCTGGAGGTTGTATGTTCTCCTGGAGGTTATATGTTCTCCTGGAGGTTATATGTTCTCCTGGAGGTTGTATGTAATTTTGGAGGTTATATGTTCTCCTGGAGGTTGTATGTTCTCCTGGAGGTTGTATGTTCTCCTCGAGGTTATATTTTCTCCTGGAGGTTATATGTTCTCCTGGTGGTTGTATGTTCTCCTGGAGGTCGTATGTTATTGGGGAGGTTGTATGTTCTCCTGGAGGTTGTATGTTATTCGGGAGGTTATATGTTATTCGGGAGGTTGTATGTTCTCCTGGAGGTTATTTGTTATTCGGGAGATTATATGTTCTCCTTGAATTTATATGTTCTCCTAGAGGTTGTATGTTCTCCTGGAGGTTGTATGTTCTCCTGGAGGTTGTATGTTCTCGTGGAGATTGTATGTTCTCCTGGAGGTTGTATGTTCTCCTGGAGGTTGTATGTTATTCGGGAGGTTGTGTGTTATTCGGGAGGTTGTATGTTCTTCTAGAGGTTGTGTGTTCTCCGGGAGGTTGTATGTTATTCTGCAGGTTATATGTTCTCCTGGAGGTTGTATGTTATTCTGCAGGTTATATGTTCTCCTGGAGGTTGTATGTTATTCGAGAGGTAAATAGTTCTCCTGGAAGTTATATGTTCTCCTGGAGGTTGTATGTCGTTCAGGAGGTTGTATGTTATTCGGGAGGTTGTATGTCGTTCAGGAGGTTGTATGTTATTCGGGAGGTTGTATGTTCTCCTGGAGGTTGTATGTTATCCTGAAGGTTGTATGTTCTCCTGGAGGTTGTATGTTCTCCTGGAGGTTGTATGTTCTCCCGGAGGTTGTATGTTCTCCTGGAGGTTGTATGTTCTCCTGGAGGTTGTATTTTATTCGGGAGGTTATATGTTCTTCTGGAGGTTGTATGTTCTCCTGGAGGTTATATGTTCTCCTGGAGGTTATATGTTCTCCTGGAGGTTGTATGTTATTCGGGAGGTTATATGTTCTCCTGGAGGTTATATGTTCTCCTGGAGTTTGTATGTTATTCGGGAGGTTGTGTGTTATTCGGGAGGTTGTATGTCGTTCAGGAGGTTGTATGTTATTCGGGAGGTTGTATGTTCTTCGGAAGGTTATATGTTCTCCTGGAGGTTGTATGTTATTCGGGAGGTTGTGTGTTATTCGGGAGGTTGTATGTTATTTGGGAAGTTGTATGGTATTCGGGAGGTTGTATGTTCTCCTGGAGGTTGTGTGTTCTCCTGGAGGTTGTATGTTCTCTGGGAGGTTATATGTTCTCCTGGAGGTTGTATGTTCTCCGGGAGGTTATATGTTCTCCTGGAGGTTGTATGTTCTCCGGGAGGTTATATGTTCTCCTGGAGGTTGTATGTTCTCCTGGAGGTTATATGTTCTCCTGGAGGTTGTGTGTTCTCCTGGAGGTTATATGTTCTCCTGGAGGTTGTGTGTTCTCCTGGAAGTTGTATGTTCTCTGGGAGGTTATATGTTCTCCTGGAGGTTGTGTGTTCTCCTGGAGGTTATATGTTCTCCTGGAGGTTGTGTGTTCTCCTGGAAGTTGTATGTTCTCTGGGAGGTTATATGTTCTCCTGGAGGTTGTGTGTTCTCCTGGAGGTTGTATGTTCTCCTGGAGATTGTATGTTATCCGGGAGGTTATATGTTCTCCTGGAGGTTATATGTTCTCCTGGAGGTTATATGTTCTCCTGGAGGTTGTATGTTCTCCTGGAGGTTGTATGTTGTCCTAGAGGTTATATGTTCTCTTGGAGGTTGTATGTTCTCCTGGAGGTTGTATGTTCTCCTGGAGGTTATATGTTCTCCTGGAGGTTGTATGTTCTCCTAGAGGTTATATGTTCTCTTGGAGGTTGTATGTTCTCCTGGAGGTTGTATGTTCTCCTGGAGGTTGTATGTTCTCCTGGAGGTTATATGTTCTCCTGGAGGTTATATGTTCTCCTGGAGGTTGTATGTTCTCTGGGAGGTTGTATGTTCTCCTGGAGGTTATATGTTCTCTTGGAGGTTGTATGTTCTCCTGGAGGTTGTATGTTCTCCTGGAGGTTGTATGTTCTCCGGGAGGTTGTATGTTCTCCTGGAGGTTGTATGTTCTCCTGGAGGTTGTGTGTTCTCCTGGAGGTTGTATGTTCTCCTGGCGGTTGTATGTTCTCCTGGAGGTTATATCTTCTCCTACAGGATGTGTGGGTGTGTGATTTTAGGAATATCTCATAGCTGCAGCGGTTCCCTCTGGTGGATGAGCCTCACAATTACATCACAACATTAGGAAATCCTTGATGCCCCCTGCTGGACTTTGTGCAGCCTCTTCCCATCTCCAGGTCTGCGTCCACTTTCAGTAATGTAAGTGGCAGCACATACTTGGATTCCCTGTGATCTGCAGTGACACAAGGTCTGGGCGCTCAATGGATGATGCACAAGAACAACAAGTCACAGAAAATCACTTACCTTTAACCTCTCTTGGAATCTCCTCCCTCCCAGCAGAGATGATGGCAGAGAAACCCCCATTTCCAATCCTTGGGGTCCCTTTCTAGATCACATTGTGCTGGTGGAGTCTTATCTCCTTTTTCTCCAAGGTAAATGCTCTGCTAAGAAGTTTCCCATGGAGATCCCCGATACAATGTGTGAGTGGTGTGAACCTTCCATGAAGATCATCATTAATGGGGATTGTCCATACCTCCCAACATTTGTGAAAGGGAAAGAGGGACAAAATGGCGGCACGCGTAGTGATCCCCCTAGGCCCCCCCCCCAATCACTCCCTGGCACGCCCCAAATTTTAACCATATAACAATAATAAAATTTATCTCAATAATAAATTTTTTTTTTTTATCCTTATTGGGATTTGAACCTAGAACCTGCAGTGTCCATGGATGATAATGACACAGCACCTCTAGCAACTGAGCTAAGAGCCCAGAAAAGATCTAGACGAGGAATTTTGGTAACTAAGAACTGAAGCCAACGTTTCGATTCCAGTTGAATCTTACTCAAGCATGCTTGAGAAAGATTCAACTGGAATCGAAACGTTGCAATTTTTATGCTTGGATGATGTTATAATAAAGACTATTTGGAACTGAACCGTACCGGGTGCTGTGGCTTCCTCCATCTATTATGGTAACTAAGAACTGTTACTGCTACTGTTACACTGTGACACAGATTTAATGCCTTGGTATATAGAGAGGGATCTTCTCAGAGATTATTATTGTAATTATTGAGACAATTATAACTATAAATATAATTATAGCGATGATTATTATTATTTTTACTATTATTAATAATTGTCTCCATAATAATAAAATAATACAATTCAGAATAATAATAGTCTCCATAATTACAATAATAATCTCTGAGAAGATCCCTCTCTATATATCAGGGCATTAAGTCTGTGTCACAGTGTAACAGTAGCAGATAACATTTCCTAGTTAAAAAAAATCCTTAGTTATGTAATCACTGGGCTCATAGCTCAGTGGGTAGAGGCTCCTATCTCTAATGCAGAGGGCCTGGGGTCTGAATCCCAGACTGGGCAAAAATGTATTTAATTTAACTAAAAAAAGAGCTTGTGTCTGGGGAAGACCTGGAGACCATATATGGACAGATGCTGATCTGAACCTGATGACGTGGTCCCTGCTCTCCGCTAACCCGACACATCTCTCAAAAGGATTCCCTGCCCAATGTCTGTAGAAACCATTCAGTAATATTAATTCAGGCTTTGAAAGTATTTACAGAGCCGGGAGGGAAAATCCATGACAATCTGACAGTTGCCCGTGACGCGGGGCAGAGGTAAGAAAAACGGGACTGTCCCGGCAAAATCGGGACGATTGGGAGCTATGATTCTGATGATGAGTCTGATTCTGGCCCTGGCAGCTAATCCTGATGGCTCAGAGATAGATGCAAGGATGGAGCAGACCCCAATCGTCTCTCCATGTTACTCTTCTATCCCCTAAGAACTCGGTCCCTTCTCCTGCTGTCAAGGACCGCGGCCATTGTGTTCTGTAAAGCCGGAGGAGAACATCGTCTACAGGTTGTCTCTATGTCTCTACTGCAGTGACTGAAGTAAATTGTCCCACCAGACCCCCGGCAGAGTCACCCGGACAATCAGGTCTCTTCTGAGTCGGTTACTGAGATTCTATTCTCGCTTTCTCTGTGTGTTGGGGATAAGTCTGTGTCTGGACCTGATAGATTGCGAGTCCGTAACTAATCTCAGTGATTAAATGGAGAGGGGGTAGAATTCCCCCAGATTTCTAGGCAGGTCGGATCAATACAGTAAAAGTATTTGGTGTTGAATAACCTTCCCTCTGGTGTCATTTTGGGTCTCCCATGATCAGCGTCACATCACCCGGTCTTTGATTGGAGAGCTGGATACCTAAGTGCTCATCTCTTTGCACTTCATTACTTGTGTCTGAGTGTGGAGGATAAGACCCTGAGAACAGCTTGGATTTTGCTTCTGCATTTTGATAAAATATCTGTCAGGATTGATCTCCGTCCAGGATCGGAGTATCCCAGGGGAGGATATTCGAGTTGTCTCCCCCAGAAGATGACACCAGGTATAGATCCAGGAGAGTCTACAGAAGGGACACATCCGCCCCTCTAATAATTAAAGTAATAATGTGATAATGTGATTTTAAAAAACTGTCTTAAAACCTTAAGGAACATTGTTATACATTGTGCTGTAGTCGGGATCTGGTATAGATTTGGTATTGAGCCTGAAGTCAGAGGATTGGATGAGAATTATATCATGAAGAAGACACAAGTAGCCATAACATCCGGCATGACGGGGTATAGGAGGCCCATACCAGAGCGTGGTACTAGCATGAAGGTGTGTGGGGTGAGCCACAGAAGAGAACAGTGGCCTCTGCTATCAGTGTATGAGCCGTTAGACCTGTGGGGATACTGCACAAGGCTGGGTCCGAGACCACCACCGAGAGAGGCAGAGGGGCTGATGGAGGGTAAGAGATGAGGATGCTGCCCCGGATCCCCCCAGGATGCTCAGACTTGCACTTGTTGTAGTCAGTGGATAGGACACAAGTTACAACAAAGTAGTGAGAAAGTTCTGATCCGGAGGCGTCGATCCTGGAGGAGATTACAGTGTGACAGCAGCCATTGTCCTGAGTGTAAGCTCCGGTCATTACTCATATAATACTGCTGAGTAACAAGGTGCGTGTCACACACAAGTATCTCATTGTCCTCAACATCCAGAGGCCTACACATCATGTGCGATACTGTCTGCTGTGTATCTAATCCTACCTCGTGTGATACTGTCTGCTGTGTATCTAATCCTACCTCGTGTGATACTGTCTGCTGTGTATCTAATCCTACCTCGTGTGATACTGTCTGCTGTGTATCTAATCCTACCTCGTGTGATACTGTCTGCTGTGTATCTAATCCTACCACGTGTGTCTGTGTGGTACAGTCTGTACATAATCCTATACTGTATACCTAATACTATATTGTCCTCTATTTGGACACTTCCAGACATCGCAGTGCAGAACTCCGGAGCCGTGCAGAGATCCAGGACAATGGATAACATTCTGTCTGGACATGTCATGTAATACTCTTACAGCCTCACATACAGGATAGATCATCCTCCACTGCCAGATCCTCACATCCACCCACAATTATACATCAACCACACGACACGGAGGAGAACGTAGAGCGATATACCATCCTCCATACACCCCACAGGCAGCAGCGTAGTACAAGCACCAGGACCACATCTGGGGGTAACACATGGGACATCGGGGCAGAGGGGAGGATAGGGACCGGATTATGGAAACGTTTTGTCAACAGAAGGGAACCAGTTACAAGTTTAGGGGTCTCTAAAAATGTAGGAATTTAGGGGCACGGTGGCCCTGGTCTGTCGATCTCCTGCTTCTTACCGGAGGCAGATTGCATGAAGTTGATGTCAGGGAGGCAAAGTTCTTGGAGGACGTTTCCTCAGGTCTCTTTGTAACGTTCCTGGTGGACCTGCACGGAGGACAGATACAAGAAGTCAGACCTTTTATGCCTCATTGTTTTCTGCTGCGTTTCTTTGGAAAATTCTGTGACTATTGATGACCTCTACCTAGGAAAAGTATTGATGGTGTCTGACTAGAAGCATCACACACATCCGTAGTTTTCTGGATTCCACAATAATTGGGGTCTAATGGATCACAGTCAGGGCCGGCGCTATGGGTAGGCAAAGGTGGCAATTGCCCAGGGCCCCCAGGGAGAAAGGGGAGAATCTCTTCTTTCAAATGAATCTTGAATTTTGTCTCTAGGTGCTATGGATCCAGAGATATTCAGGTTTAAAGTGAGAATATCAGGTGCCATTTTTATATATAAATATCACTTCTGACGGCAGTTTAACAGTTTATATCTCCGTTTTTCTGCATTCTAGAAACACAAATTTAGATTCATATAAAAGAGGAGACTCTCTTCTTTCATAGGAAATAAGTGAGGTTCTATGTGTTACAGAGCCAGAGATACAGCCCCCTGAAGTGCACCCCCCCCCCTCCAGATTCTTAGCCATCAGGCTGCGGGAGCATTTGCTGCACACAGGAGCTGCTGCACCTCACAGATAATGGAAATAGTCACTTTATATCTTACTACATTCTGATAAGGAATAATATCAACTAATATTCATGTTTTTAACCCTTCTCTATGCAAATCTAAGAACACACTTTGGGCCACATGTATCAATCGTTTTTTTCTGTTGTTTTTGCGCCTTTTCATTCAGGCGCACCGTTTTTTGTGCCATATTTGCAACTAAATGTGACTAAATGCTAGCTGCGCAGCAAAAAATAACCAGCTTTCCCTCATTTATCCTAGCAATCCAGATGTTTTGATGCGCCTAATGATATTCATCACTTGCGACTTTTCATTTAGGCGCAAAAATGGGCGCAAAAACACTCCAGCCCGGAGCTGGCGTTAACTGAGAAGAAAGCACTGAGCCCCTTTGCAGAAGAGCTCATTTCTAGCAGAAAAGCTCAACCAGACACTGCAGACACTAGAACATATAATACAGACATGAGATACTCTGCAGACACTAGAACAGATCATACAGACATGAGATACTCTGCAGACACTAGAACAGATCATACAGACATGAGATACTCTGCAGACACTGGAACATATAATAGATACATTAGATACATTACAGACAGGAGCTGCAGACTCTATTTACACTTCATCACCTTCTATTTACAAAACATTCTGCAAAACGCTGAGCTCACAGCAAGAGAGAAGAGAACGTAACAGAATGTTGCACATAGTACTGACAAGTGTCCCCCATGTCATTCTGCACAGTATCACCAGTGTGTCTGAGGGGGATACTGTGCAGGATTACAGGGGTGCAGCAGGAGACCAGCACTGGGGGATCCCCTCCAGGAGAAGCCCCTGCTGAGGAGGTCACTGGGTGCAGGGTGTCACACACCTGGGTGCTGCTGAGGAGGTCACTGGGTGCTGGGTGTCACACACCTGGGTGCTGCTGAGGAGGTCACTGGGTGCAGGGTGTCACACACCTGGGTGCTGCTGAGGAGGTCACTGGGTGCTGGGTGTCACACACCTGGGTGCTGCTGTGAGTGTTATCTTCATTCTGGGCTGTGGGAGAAGCAGAGAGGAGGAACATTACGCCAAAACTGCGCCAAAATTGCGCCTAAACTGAGTTAAAGTAAAGTGATTAATAAGAGGCAGGAAATTACCTTATCACAGATGGTTGTAGCTTGTGATAATTCGGGAAAACAGTGCGCCAGAATTTAGGCGCAACTACTACACTTAGGCGCACAAAAGTGATAAATGTGGCCCTTTCTCTCTTATTCCCTTTTATTTTGTGATAGTTATTTTTTGTTGGGAAAATTGACTGATACGATGAACATTCAATCCTCTTCGCCTAATGTGACTACACCGCGACCAGGACATGTCCATAAAGTTATATGTAACACCAAACACACAGACATGTCCTGGAATAAAGTGTTTATTTCCCATCATCCTCCATTACTTACACCGATGTTATGACGTTCTCACTCTCATTCTTATGAAGCGCGGAGGGTTCTGTTATTGTGCGGCTAATACAATGGCGACATCTAATAGTGACTTTTATTATCTCATTAGAGGGGTTTATGGACATATAATTATTTATTTGGGTGACCATTGTGTAAGGAACAGACAATGATAGATCTGTGTGAATTTTCTGCAGTTCCCTTTGCTGCATATTTTGGTGAATATACACATGTGGGGTATGTATGATCTCCTCACATCTTACTGGTTTAGGAAAGTAGATTTTCTTTATATAAGTATCTGGATTTGTACATATTTTAGAGGAAATTTTGAATGTTAATTGCCAAATGCATCGCCTGGTTGTCTGCTTTCAAAATTCTATAGGTTTTATGGCGCCTTTACTTTTTATTCTGTTTTATTGATATATTTTGCAGTTTGTGACTGTCTAAAAATGTCTAGCTGAAAAGCAGATATCTAGTTATTACAGTTTTAGTGCTATTATGTGGATTTATTCATGTGAACATATCAATAGGGCACATTTGTGAACTCTACAAATGTCCATGTATTACATTTAGGAGATGTGAAGGTAAATATTTTCTGTTTGGATCAAATTTTTTGCCATCAAAGTCAAATTTTAAGTATTTTTAATAAAATGTTTCAATTTGAATCAAAATTGCATGAAGGCGCCTATGTCTATAAAATTTTTCATGCAATTTTGAAAATGGGGCAAGTGTCTGCTTTCAGAAAATATCGGTCCCCCTCCCCAAATTTTTTGGAGTGTGGGAGGAAACCGGAGGACCCGGATGAAACCCACGCAGAAACATACAAAATCTTTGCAGATGTTGACCAGCGCTGCAAGGCTGTAGTGCTTATCACGGAGCCACCATGCTTCCCATAAATCTCCCTATCATCTATCTATCTCCTATAAAATTCTCCCATATTACAGTTTGTTTTACCAGACTAAAGGAGCCTCTTGCTGACTGTGACTGGTCATAAAATAGTTTTATTTTGGGGCCCCACTTTTAGTTTTGCCCAGGGCCCCACTTTGTCTAGAACCGGCCCTGATCACAGTGTAACTGCTCTGTCCGTGCAATGCATCTGAGGAGGCGCCGATTGTGTCCTTATGTCTCTCTTGTACATTGTCAGTGTGAACACGGGCTTGGGATTGCTGATTTTGTATTGAATTGCACCACACACTAATCTCCTTATGCAGCTCTGCTCCGGCTCATTAACAGTTAACCCGCTGTGACAGACAGAGCTTTGCTCCAATCATTCCTGGGGCCAGGACTCTGGTATCACATAAATCATCTGCTCATAGTTCAGCGCTGACTATAGATTTGTTGTGACATTAGCTCGTCCTGTTCTGTCTTCTTCTCTGTGTTTTGCACTTTTTGGACAGGGAGGTGCAGTGTGTCACACGAGGACACCCTCCCTGCTCCGCACTCTGCCGCCTCTGCCTCACCTGAGTATCTGACTATCCCAAGGGGAGGATAAATCAAGTTGTCTCCCCCAGAAGATGACACCATGTATAGATCCAGGGGAGACCACAGAAGGGGACACATCCGCCCCTCTAACTCTCCTATAGAGGCAGGTTTCCACCTTGTAGAAGAAGGATGAGGAGCCAGACCATGTGTAGATGATCATGAACTTCCACATCCACTTTCTCTGGATTCCAGATCAGGTAGTGGCTGAGAACTGGTTCTGTAAGAGTAAACTCTGCGGGGCCTACAGTCCGGATCAGAGAAAGGGAGGAGGGACAGATGACATTTATCACCCCAGAAGGACATGTTGAAGACCTGGTGACGCCCTTTGGGTTGTGTCATGCTCCTACACTCTTCCAACAATTTCTTAATGACTAGAGATGAGCGAAAATCAGCAATCCCAAGCCCGTGTTCACACTGACAATGTACAAGAGAGACGTAAGGACACAATCGGCGCCTCCTCAGATGCATTGCACGGACAGAGCAGTTACACTGTGATTAGAGATGAGCGAACATGCTCGTCCGAGCTTGATGCTCGGTCGAGCATTAGGGTACTCGAAACTGCTCGTTGCTCGGACGAATACTTCGCCCGCTCGAGAAAATGGCAGCTCCCGCCGTTTTGCTTTTTGGCGGCCAGAAACAGAGCCAATCACAAGCCAGGAGACTCTGCACTCCACCCAGCATGACGTGGTACCCTTACACGTCGATAGCAGTGGTTGGCTGGCCAGATCAGGTGACCCTGGGATAGACTAGCCGCTGCCCGCGCTGCTCGGATCATTCTGTGTCTGGATGCCGCTAGGGAGAGAGCTGCTGCTGGTCAGGGAAAGCGTTAGGGTGTTCTATTAGCTTACTGTTAGGCAGGAGTGATTCTCCAAGAACCCAACAGCCCTTCTTAGGGCTACAATAACGTTCTACTTTTTTTATTTTAATTTGCATCTAGTACCATTTTGTGAGGAATTAGCAGGGGGACTTGCTACCGTTGTGTTCTGCGCTTAGTGGCACACATATCCATAGCAAAGACCGAAGTGGGAAAATTTAGTAGGGGTTGGATTTCAATTAGGCACTAACTCAGTGTCATCTCATCTGGCATAGTAGTGTGCTTTGATACTTGGCTAGAAAATAGCCATAGCAATAGGATAGCATTGTTTGGTTTTAAAAACTCAAAAAAAAACAAAAAACACAAAAAAAAAAAAACACACAAAAAAAAACAAAAAAAAGTAAAAAAAAAAATAAAGTTATAACTCTCATTTTAAAAATGTTTAACCCGAGGGCTAGGGGTAGAGGACGAGGGCGGGGACGTGGGCGTCCAACTACTGCAGGGGTCAGAGGCCGTGGTCCTGGGCGGGGTGAGACACCACCTGCTGATGAGGGAGCAGGGGAACGCCGCAGAGCTACACTCCCTAGGTTCATGTCTGAAGTTACTGGGACTCGTGGTAGAGCACTGTTGAGGCCAGAACAGTGCGAACAGGTGATGTCGTGGATTGCTGACAATGCTTCGAGCAATTTGTCCACCACCAGTCAGTCTTCCACGCAGTCCACCCATGTCACCGAAATCGCCACTCCTCCAGCTCCTGCACCTCAGCCTCCTCCCCCCCAGTCTGCCCCCTCCCAGGAAAATTTGGCATTTGAACCGGCATACTCTGAGGAACTGTTTTCTGGACCCTTCCCACAGTCACAAACCACTTGTCCGGTTGCTGCTGAGCAATTTTCCGATGCCCAGGTTTTCCACCAGTCACAGTCTGTGGGTGATGATGACCTTCTTGACGTAGTGGAAGTGTGTAAAGAGGTGTCCGACGATGAGGAGACACGGTTGTCAGACAGTGGGGAAGTTGTTGTCAGGGCAGGAAGTCCGAGGGGGGAGCAGACTGAGGGATCGGAGGATGATGAGGTGACAGACCCAAGCTGGGTTGAGAGGCCGGGTGAACACAGTGCTTCTGAGACGGAGGAGAGTCCTCGACCAGAACAGGTTGGAAGAGGCAGTGGTGGGGCCAGACGGAGAGGCAGGGCCAGAGCTGGTGCATCAGCGCCAAATGTGTCAACTAGTGAAGCTCCCGTGGCGAGGGCTCCTGCGGCGAGGGCTAGATCTTCAGAAGTCTGGAGGTTCTTTAAGGAAACACCGGATGACCGACGGACTGTGGTGTGCAACATTTGCCAAACCAGGCTCAGCAGGGGTTCCACCACTACTAGCTTAACTACCACCAGTATGCGCAGGCATATGAATGCTAAACACCCCACTCAGTGGCAACAAGCCCGTTCACCTCCGGCCGTGCACACCACTGCTCCTTCCCCTGTGTCAGCTGCTAGTCAGCCCCCTGCCCAGGACCCTGCCACAAAAACCCCATCGTCGCCTCCACGATCCTCCACAGCATCCACCAGCGTTCAGCTCTCCATACCCCAGACGCTGGAGCGGAAACGCAAATATAGTGCAACCCACCCGCACGCCCAAGCCCTTAATGTGCACATCTCCAGATTGCTTAGCCTGGAGATGCTGCCCTATAGGCTAGTAGAGACCGAGGCCTTTCGCAACCTAATGGCGGCGGCCGCCCCTCGGTATTCGGTCCCCAGCCGCCACTACTTTTCCCGATGTGCCGTCCCAGCCCTGCACCAGCACGTGTCAGACAACATCATCCGTGCCCTGACCAACGCCGTTTCTGACAAGGTCCACCTGACCACGGACACGTGGACGAGTGCTGCCGGGCAGGGCCACTATATATCGCTGACGGCACATTGGGTTAACTTGGTGGAGGCTGGGACCGAGTCTGACACTGGGGCTGCTCATATACTGCCGACGCCGAGGATTGCGGGGCCTACCTCGGTCCAGGTGTTTCAGGCCTACTATGCCTCCTCCTCCTCCCACCCCTCCTCCACCTCCTCCTCCGAACTACCATCCGTGGGCACGGCGCCATCAGTCGGTAGCTCTAGGCACAGCAGCAGTGCCGTCGCTAAGCGACAGCAGGCGGTGCTCAAACTGCTGAGCCTAGGCGACAAAAGGCACACCGCCCAAGAGCTATTACAGGGCATCACGGCGCAGACTGATCTGTGGCTGGCACCGCTGAACCTCAAGCCGGGAATGGTTGTGTGTGACAACGGCCGTAACCTGGTGGCGGCTCTGCAACTCGGCAGACTGACACATGTGCCATGCCTGGCCCATGTGTTAAATCTGATAGTGCAGCGTTTCCTCAAGACATACCCCAATCTGTCTGATTTGCTCACGAAGGTGCGCCGCATCTGTGCGCATTTCAGGAAGTCCAGCCCAGATGCTGCCACTCTCAGGGCAGCGCAGCGCCGCCTCCAACTGCCCGCTCACCGACTGTTGTGCGACGTGCCCACGAGGTGGAATTCAACACTGACCATGTTATCCAGAGTTTACCAGCAGCGCAGAGCGATTGTAGACTGCCAGATGTCAACTTCCACCAGAACTGGTAGTCAGGTCAGTCAGCTTCCTCAAGTCTACAATGAGGAGTGGACGTGGATGTCTGATATCTGTCAGGTGCTGAGTAACTTTGAGGAGTCAACACAGATGGTCAGTGGCGATGCCGCCATCATCAGCCTCACCATCCCGCTGCTTGGCCTGTTGAAAAACTCTCTGGTCAGCATGAAGTCGGAAGCTTTGCGCTCGTCACAAGAGACGGGGGAAGAATATTCCCTTGTTGATAGCCAAAGCACCCTGAGGTCTGTTTCTCAGCGCATATCGGAGGAGGTGGAGGTGGAGGAGGATGAGGAGGAAGAGGAGGAGAATGTTGGCGAGACACAAGAGGGGACCATTGTTGAGTCCTTCACTGTTCAGCGTGTATGGGCAGAAGAAGAGGAGTTGGAGGAGTTGGAGGAGGAGGAAATGGACAGTCAGGCCAGTGAGGGGAGTGAATTCTTACGCGTTGGTACTCTGGCGCATATGGCAGATTTCATGCTAGGCTGCCTATCCCGTGACCCTCGCGTTCAAAGAATTTATTCCAGCACCGATTACTGGGTGTTCACTCTCCTGGACCCACGGTACAAGCAAAATCTTCCCACTCTCATCCCTGGAGAGGAAAGGAGTGTGAGAATGCATGAATACCAGCAGGCCCTGGTGCACAAGCTGAAACAGTATTTCCCTTCTGACAGCGCTAGCGGCAGAGTGCGTAGTTCTGCGGGACAAGTAGCGAGGGAGAGTAGGCGAGCAGGCAGCTTGTCCAGCACTGGCAAGGGTACGCTTTACAAGGCTTTTGCCAGCTTTATGTCACCCCAGCAAGACACTGTCACCTGTCCCCAGTCTCGGCAGAGTAGGGCTGATCTTTACAGAAAGATGGTGAGGGAGTACGTAGCTGACCATACCATCGTCCTAAATGATCACACAGCTCCCTACAACTACTGGGTTTCAAAGCTGGACATGTGGCACGAACTGGCGCTCTACGCCTTGGAGGTTCTTGCCTGCCCTGCCGCTAGCGTCTTGTCCGAGCGGGTTTTCAGTGCAGCTGGTGGCATCATCACCGATAAGCGTACACGCCTGTCGACTGACAGCGCTGACAGGCTGACGCTTATTAAAATGAATAAAGGCTGGATTTCTCAGAATTTCCAATCTCCACCAGGTGAAGGAAGCTCAACCTGAATAATTGATCCACTCCTCCTCCTCCTCATTTTCCTCCTTCTCCTCCTCTTTGTACAGTAAAGCAGAGGAAAATGGCTATTTTTTGACAGGGCCCACTGGCTCTTGCTATAGTACTTCATGCATTTAATTTTTCTGCAGGGCCACCTACCCGGTCCTCTGTTTGAAACAATTTTTGTGAGTGCCACATACAGGCACTCAATCTATTCCATTTTACTGCAGGGCCACCTACCTGCTCCAAACAGAAAGCTAGTGTTTAGCATAGATCCACCTTTAGGGTATGGCATGTTATCACGTCTGGCTAAGATAGCACTATAAAACACTGCGCACACATAGCAAGTGACTGCAGCCTGGGAAATTATATGGAAATACCCCCCGGAGTGAGAGGGTAGTCTGAGAGCGTGGATTACACTCCTAATAGTCCATATTCCCCCTGATACAGATGTGGCCAAGACTTGCTATCTAATCTATCACTGTGTAGCCTCTAACCATACTAAAAAGAGCGCACGCAGCACAGCGAACCTTTCTATACCTACCTGTGTGCAACATAGCGAACCCCTCAATACCTACCTGTGTGCAACATAGCGAACCCCTCAATACCTACCTGTGTGCAACATAGCGAACCCTACAATACCTACCTGTGTGCAACATAGCGAAACCCCTCAATACCTACCTGTGGGTTCCTAACTCCCTATTCCACACTTAAAACGTTAACTCATCTCAAACTCCTCACGTTCCTCTCCTTGCTCCGAAGGAAAAATCTACTTCTTTTCCCACCGTTCCAACTTTTAGTTTTTCTTTTGTTTCTACACACTGGGAAAATATTCCTTATGGTTGAAATAAATGATTAATAAAAGTTACATTTTATCAGAATCCTCATTGACATAGGTCGGAGGACGTCCTTGTTGCAGAAATGCAAAGTTTGTAAATCGACTAGAAGCATCACACACATCAGTAGTTTTCTGGATTCCACCATAATTGGGGTCTAATGGATCACAGTGTAACCGCTCTGTCCGTGCAATGCATCTGAGGAGGCGCCGATTGTGTCCTTATGTCTCTCTTGTACATTGTCAGTGTGAACACGGCTTGGCATTGCTGATTTTGTATTGAATTGCACCACACACTAATCTCCTTATGCAGCTCTGCTCCGGCTCATTAACAGTTAACCCGCTGTGGCAGACAGAGCTTTGCTCCAATCATTCCTGGGGCCAGGACTCTGGTATCACATAAATCATCTGCTCATAGTTCAGCGCTGACTATAGATTTGTTGTGACATTAGCTCGTCCTGTCCTGTCTTCTTCTCTGCGTTTTGCACTTCAGCGCATGAAGGGAATGTCACCTAGTTGTCCTCTTACTGTTTAGGGTATGTGAGGCAAACAGGTAGGGAAAGCTGGGCTCTGGGTTTAGCATCAGGACCCACAAGCTGTGTCATTACTCCGTTCCCAGACCCTGCGTTACAGTAACAACTGATAATTGACAACAACGGATCCACAACAGGTTCTCTGGTGACCCGAGAGTCTCAGCTGTCAGGACATGGTGGTCCTACATGTTGGAGTAGTGTCCTCCATCCTGCAGCAGGTGGGCTCCATGGAGGAGAGGGTCAGAGGGTCTTCTTGTAGGGATCACAGGTAGAAGCTGATGACTCTGTGTCATGATTCACTGCTGCGGGGATTAGAGTGCAGCAGGGGATGGAGGTTCTTCATTGTGATCAGAGGGCAGTGACTTACAGATCTGATATTGAGTTATTCAGGCAGGGCGTGACCCCATGGCCCGGCTGATAGTTAGGTCCCTACAGTACGGGGAGGTGCAGGGTGTCACCTGGGTCCTCCGGTGTTTATAACATGAGGACACCCTCCCTGCTCAGCACTCTGCTGCCTCTGCCTCACCTGCTCCACGTAGACCTGCAGACACCTGCACAGGTAAGTCGCTCATGTCCCGGTCCTGGGGTGGGGGGTGCTGCAGTCACATCACCTATAGACGCTGAGGGATCTGCACCAAACTGCAGCAGCAGACGGGGAGACAACTGGTTATTCTTTTCCATAGTAAAATCTAGATGATAACTGATCATGAAAATCCCCCGTAATCACTGAGCAGTGCCGAGACCCTCTGCATCCTCTGACCCCCAGACCCCCCATCTTACCTCCATCTTATCTCTATATCCGACCTTAACTGAGACCCTCTGCATCCTCTGCACCCCGACCCCCATCTTACCTCCATCTTATCTCTTATCCGACCTTAACTGAGACCCTCTGCGTCCTCTGCCTCACGACCCCCATATTATCTCTTATCCGACCTTAACCGAGACCCTCAGCGTCCTCTAGGTTCTAGCGAAAAGGATAATTTGAACTTTTAGTTTTATATATTTTTTTACTGTATTTCTAGACTCCCTGGGGTATTTAACCCTAGGGAGTCTGATCACTTATACAATATACTGCAGCAGGATTGCAGTGTACTGTACATTGACTGCATGTGTGGACCCTGTGTTAGGGTTCAAGCTGTCATAGCAACACATCAGAGGGGGCGCCACCCAGATCCCAGATGGGGGCACCCATGTGTTACCATCACTTGAATGCCACCATCGCGTTTCATGTACTTACCTGAAATTTATGCAGCTTTGTGACATGTTGGAAAGGGCATAAAAAGGCATAAACCACCTGCAGCGACATCGGCCGTTATGGTGGGTGATAATGAATGACGATGCAGAACTCATGTTACTACTTACATAATGCGGGTGGATTATTACACCATTGTTTCTGATGCATCAACAGCACAAGCGCACGTTGCAAGGGTTTCTCCCGATTGCTAATGGGTTTCGACCCAAGTTCTTGGGTTTCTATCCCCCCCCCCTGTATCATCTCTATCTGCCATATCCTGTATCTTCTATCCCCCCTGTATCATCTCTATCTGCCGTATCCTGTATCTTCTACCCCCCCCCTGTATCATCTCTATCTGCCGTATCCTGTATCTTCTATCCCCCCCTGTATCATCTCTATCTGCCGTATCCTGTATCTTCTATCCCCCCCTGTATCATCTCTATCTGCCGTATCCTGTATCTTCTATCCCCCCTGTATCATCTCTATCTGCTGTATCCTGTATCTTCTATCCCCCCTGTATCATCTCTATCTGCTGTATCCTGTATCTTCTATCCCCCCCTGTATCATCTCTATCTGCTGTATCCTGTATCTTCTATCCCCCCCTGTATCATCTCTATCTGCTGTATCCTGTATCTTCTATCCCCCCTGTATCATCTCTATCTGCTGTATCCTGTATCTTCTATCCCCCCCTGTATCATCTCTATCTGCCGTATCCTGTATCTTCTATCCCCCCCTGTATCATCTCTATCTGCCGTATCCTGTATCTTCTATCCCCCCTGTATCATCTCTATCTGCCGTATCCTGTATCTTCTATCCCCCCCAGTGTCATCTCTATCTGCCGTATCCTGTATCTTCTATCCCCCCCTGTATCATCTCTATCTGCCGTATCCTGTATCTTCTATCCCCCCCCTGTATCATCTCTATCTGCCGTATCCTGTATATTCTATCCCCCCCTGTATCATCTCTATCTGCCGTATCCTGTATCTTCTATCCCCCCCCTGTATCATCTCTATCTGCCGTATCCTGTATCTTCTATCCCCCCCTGTATCATCTCTATCTGCCGTACCCTGCATCTTCTATCCCCCCTGTATCATCTCTATCTGCCGTATCCTGTATCTTCTATCCCCCCTGTATCATCTCTATCTGCCGTATCCTGTATCTTCTATGCTCCTCTGTATCATCTCTATCTGCCGTATCCTGTATCTTCTATCCCCCCCCTGTATCATCTCTATCTGCCGTATCCTGTATCTTCTATCCCACCCTGTATCATCTCTATCTGCTGTATCCTGTATCTTCTATCCCTCCCAGTATCATCTCTATCTGCCGTATCCTGTATCTTCTACCCCCCCCCTGTATCATCTCTATCTGCCGTATCCTGTATCTTCTATCCCCCCCAGTATCATCTCTATCTGCCGTATCCTGTATCTTCTATCCCCCCCTGTATCATCTCTATCTGCCGTATCCTGTATCTTCTATCCCCCCCTGTATCATCTCTATCTGCCGTATCCTGTATCTTCTATCCCCTCCTGTATCATCTCTATCTGCCGTATCCTGTATCTTCTATCCCCCCCTGTATCATCTCTATCTGCTGTATCCTGTATCTTCTATCCCCCCTGTATCATCTCTATCTGCCGTATCCTGTATCTTCTATCCCCTCCTGTATCATCTCTATCTGCTGTATCCTGTATCTTCTATCCCCCCCTGTATCATCTCTATCTGCCGTATCCTGTATCTTCTATCCCCCCCCTGTATCATCTCTATCTGCCGTATCCTGTATCTTCTATCCCCCCCTGTATCATCTCTATCTGCCGTATCCTGTATCTTCTATCCCCCCCTGTATCATCTCTATCTGCTGTATCCTGTATCTTCTATCCCCCCCCTGTATCATCTCTATCTGCTGTATCCTGTATCTTCTATCCCCCCCTGTATCATCTCTATCTGCTGTATCCTGTATCTTCTATCCCCCCCCTGTATCATCTCTATCTGCTGTATCCTGTATCTTCTACCCCCCCCTGTATCATCTCTATCTGCCGTATCCTGTATCTTCTATCCCCCCCCCTGTATCATCTCTATCTGCCGTATCCTGTATCTTCTATCCCCCCCTGTATCATCTCTATCTGCCGTATCCTGTATCTTCTATCCCCCCCTGTATCATCTCTATCTGCTGTATCCTGTATCTTCTATCCCCCCCCCTGTATCATCTCTATCTGCCGTATCCTGTATCTTCTATCCCCCCCTGTATCATCTCTATCTGCCGTATCCTGTATCTTCTATCCCCCCCTGTATCATCTCTATCTGCTGTATCCTGTATCTTCTATCCCTCCCTGTATCATCTCTATCTGCTGTATCCTGTATCGTCTATCCCCCCCTGTATCATCTCTATCTGCTGTATCCTGTATCTTCTATCCCCCCCAGTATCATCTCTATCTGCTGTATCCTGTATCTTCTATCCCCCCCTCCTGTATAATCTCTATCTGCCGTATCCTGTATCTTCTATCCCCCCCTGTATCATCTCTATCTGCCGTATCCTGTATCTTCTATCCCCCCCCTGTATCATCTCTATCTGCTGTATCCTGTATCTTCTATCCCCCCCTGTATCATCTCTATCTGCTGTATCCTGTATCTTCTATCCCCCCCTGTATCATCTCTATCTGCTGTATCCTGTATCTTCTATCCCCCCCTGTATCATCTCTATCTGCTGTATCCTGTATCTTCTATCCCCCCCTGTATCATCTCTATCTGCCGTATCCTGTATCTTCTATCCCCCCCCTGTATCATCTCTATCTGCTGTATCCTGTATCTTCTATCCCCCCCTGTATCATCTCTATCTGCTGTATCCTGTATCTTCTATCCCCCCCTGTATCATCTCTATCTGCTGTATCCTGTATCTTCTATCCCCCCCTGTATCATCTCTATCTGCCGTATCCTGTATCTTCTATCCCCCCCCTGTATCATCTCTATCTGCTGTATCCTGTATCTTCTATCCCCCCCTGTATCATCTCTATCTGCCGTATCCTGTATCTTCTATCCCCCCCTGTATCATCTCTATCTGCCGTATCCTGTATCTTCTATCCCCCCCTGTATCATCTCTATCTGCCGTATCCTGTATCTTCTATCCCCCCCCCCTGTATCATCTCTATCTGCCGTATCCTGTATCTTCTATCCCCCCTGTATCATCTCTATCTGCCGTATCCTGTATCTTCTATCCCCCCTGTATCATCTCTATCTGCCGTATCCTGTATCTTCTACCCCCCCCTGTATCATCTCTATCTGCCGTATCCTGTATCTTCTATCCCCCCTATATCATCTCTATCTGCCGTATCCTGTATCTTCTATCCCCCCCTGTATCATCTCTATCTGCTGTATCCTGTATCTTCTATCCCCCCCTGTATCATCTCTATCTGCCGTATCCTGTATCTTCTATCCCCCCCTGTATCATCTCTATCTGCCGTATCCTGTATCTTCTATCCCCCCCCTGTATCATCTCTATCTGCTGTATCCTGTATCTTCTACCCCCCCCTGTATCATCTCTATCTGCTGTATCCTGTATCTTCTATACCCCCCTGTATCATCTCTATCTGCCGTATCCTGTATCTTCTATCCCCCCCCTGTATCATCTCTATCTGCTGTATCCTGTATCTTCTATAACCCCCTGTATCATCTCTATCTGCCGTATCCTGTATCTTCTATCCCCCCCCTGTATCATCTCTATCTGCTGTATCCTGTATCTTCTATCCCCCCCTGTATCATCTCTATCTGCCGTATCCTGTATCTTCTATCCCCCCCTGTATCATCTCTATCTGCCGTATCCTGTATCTTCTATCCCCCCCTGTATCATCTCTATCTGCCGTATCCTGTATCTTCTATCCCCCCCTGTATCATCTCTATCTGCCGTATCCTGTATCTTCTATCCCCCCCTGTATCATCTCTATCTGCCGTATCCTGTATCTTCTATCCCCCCCTGTATCATCTCTATCTGCCGTATCCTGTATCTTCTATCCCCCCCCTGTATCATCTCTATCTGCCGTATCCTGTATCTTCTATCCCCCCCTGTATCATCTCTATCTGCTGTATCCTGTATCTTCTATCCCCCCCTGTATCATCTCTATCTGCTGTATCCTGTATCTTCTACCCCCCCCGTATCATCTCTATCTGCCGTATCCTGTATCTTCTATCCCCCCCTGTATCATCTCTATCTGCCGTATCCTGTATCTTCTATCCCCCCCTGTATCATCTCTATCTGCCGTATCCTGTATCTTCTATCCCCCCCCCGTATCATCTCTATCTGCCGTATCCTGTATCTTCTATCCCCCCCTGTATCATCTCTATCTGCCGTATCCTGTATCTTCTATCCCCCCCTGTATCATCTCTATCTGCTGTATCCTGTATCTTCTATCCCCCCTATATCATCTCTATCTGCCGTATCCTGTATCTTCTATCCCCCCCCAGTATAATCTCTATCTGCTGTATCCTGTATCTTCTATCCCCCCCTGTATTATCTCTATCTGCCGTATCCTGTATCTTCTATCCCCCCTATATCATCTCTATCTGCCGTATCCTGTATCTTCTATCCCCCCCCCAGTATAATCTCTATCTGCCGTATCCTGTATCTTCTATCCCCCCCTGTATTATCTCTATCTGCCGTATCCTGTATCTTCTATCCCCCCCTGTATCATCTCTATCTGCCGTATCCTGTATCTTCTATCCCCCCCTGTATCATCTCTATCTGCAGTATCCTGTATCTTCTATCCCCCCCTGTATCATCTCTATCTGCCGTATCCTGTATCTTCTATCCCCCCCTGTATCATCTCTATCTGCTGTATCCTGCATCTTCTATCCCCCCCTGTATCATCTCTATCTGCCGTATCCTGTATCTTCTATCCCCCCCTGTATCATCTCTATCTGCTGTATCCTGCATCTTCTATCCCCCCCTGTATCATCTCTATCTGCCGTATCCTGTATCTTCTATCCCCCCCTGTATCATCTCTATCTGCAGTATCCTGTATCTTCTATCCCCCCCTGTATCATCTCTATCTGCCGTATCCTGTATCTTCTATCCCCCCTGTATCATCTCTATCTGCCGTATCCTGTATCTTCTATCCCCCCTGTATCATCTCTATCTGCCGTATCCTGTATTTTCTATCCCCCCCTGTATCATCTCTATCTGCCGTATCCTGTATCTTCTATCCCCCCCTGTATAATCTCTATCTGCTGTATCCTGCATCTTCTATCCCCCCCTGTATCATCTCTATCTGCCGTATCCTGTATCTTCTATCCCCCCTGTATCATCTCTATCTGCCGTATCCTGTATCTTCTATCCCCCCCTGTATCATCTCTATCTGCCGTATCCTGTATCTTCTATCCCCCCCTGTATCATCTCTATCTGCTGTATCCTGTATCTTCTATCCCCCCCTGTATCATCTCTATCTGCCGTATCCTGTATCTTCTATCCCCCCTGTATCATCTCTATCTGCCGTATCCTGTATCTTCTATCCCCCCCTGTATCATCTCTATCTGCAGTATCCTGTATCTTCTATCCCCCCCTGTATCATCTCTATCTGCCGTATCCTGTATCTTCTATCCCCCCTGTATCATCTCTATCTGCCGTATCCTGTATCTTCTATCCCCCCTGTATCATCTCTATCTGCCGTATCCTGTATCTTCTATCCCCCCCCCGTATCATCTCTATCTGCCGTATCCTGTATCTTCTATCCCCCCCCCTGTATCATCTCTATCTGCCGTATCCTGTATCTTCTATCCCCCCCTGTATCATCTCTATCTGCAGTATCCTGTATCTTCTATCCCCCCCAGTATCATCTCTATCTGCCGTATCCTGTATCTTCTATCCCCCCTGTATAATCTCTATCTGCCGTATCCTGTATCTTCTATCCCCCCCTGTATCATCTCTATCTGCTGTATCCTGTATCTTCTATCCCCCCCCTGTATCATCTCTATCTGCCGTATCCTGTATCTTCTATCCCCCCCCTGTATCATCTCTATCTGCTGTATCCTGTATCTTCTATCCCCCCCTGTATCATCTCTATCTGCTGTATCCTGTATCGTCTATCCCCCCCCTGTATCATCTCTATCTGCCGTATCCTGTATCTTCTATCCCCCCCTATATCATCTCTATCTGCCGTATCCTGTATCTTCTATCCCCCCCTGTATCATCTCTCTGCCGTATCCTGTATCTTCTATCCCCCCCCCCGTATCATCTCTATCTGCCGTATCCTGTATCTTCTATCCCCCCCTGTATCATCTCTATCTGCCGTATCCTGTATCTTCTATCCCCCCCTGTATCATCTCTATCTGCCGTATCCTGTATCTTCTATCCCCCCCTGTATCATCTCTATCTGCCGTATCCTGTATCTTCTATCCCCCCCTGTATCATCTCTATCTGCCGTATCCTGTATCTTCTATCCCCCCCTGTATCATCTCTATCTGCCGTATCCTGTATCTTCTATCCCCCCTGTATCATCTCTATCTGCCGTATCCTGTATCTTCTATCCCCCCCCCCGTATCATCTCTATCTGCCGTATCCTGTATCTTCTATCCCCCCCTGTATCATCTCTATCTGCCGTATCCTGTATCTTCTATCCCCCCCTGTATCATCTCTATCTGCCGTATCCTGTATCTTCTATCCCCCCCCTGTATCATCTCTATCTGCTGTATCCTGTATCTTCTATCCCCTCCTGTATCATCTCTATCTCCTGTATCCTGTATCTTCTATCCCCCCCTGTATCATCTCTATCTGCCGTATCCTGTATCTTCTATCCCCCCCCTGTATAATCTCTATCTGCTGTATCCTGTATCTTCTATCCCCTCCTGTATCATCTCTATCTCCTGTATCCTGTATCTTCTATCCCCCCCTGTATCATCTCTATCTGTCGTATCCTGTATCTTCTATCCCCCCCTGTATAATCTCTATCTGCCGTATCCTGTATCTTCTATCCCCCCCCGTATAATCTCTATCTGCCGTATCCTGTATCGTCTATCCCCCCTGTATAATCTCTATCTGCCGTATCCTGTATCTTCTATCACACATAGTCACCTGAACGAGAATGTCAGAGACAGTCCCTGGAATGAGAGTGTCAGAGACAGACAGTCACTGATAGAGACGGTCAAAATAGTTTATAAAAAAAGGGATGGTTAGTGACAGAGATGAGACTATAGATACATATAAAATATTATTTGTTAACCCGTTCTATTTTGTTATAGCTAAGAGAAGTTATTCATTATCTCCCAATGCAGGGAGCTACAGCTAGTGTATATATGTCCAGACCAGACGACACCAGAGTCTGGGATCAGTTCAATGCATCATGTCCAAGTCCCCTCCATTCCCTTCCCCCCACCAACCTAACACCTACACCACAACACTAACCTATACACACATATTTACTTGGGATAGAGTCACATTTTTGAGCCCTGAAAGCTGTATGCCCAGATGGACTCCCAGCTGACAAGTCGGCCAACCGAGCAACCACCGGTCCCGGCCACCCAGGCCTCTGAATCCTCTTGTCTCCCATTCCTGGAAGAAAGGCCAAAACCATCCCCTACAGGACTATACCCACGGAGGAGCCCATCCCCTGCAGGAGTATACCCACGGAGGAGCCCATCCCCTGCAGGAGTATACCCACGGAGGAGCCCATCCCCTGCAGGAGTATACCCACGGAGGAGCCCATCCCCTGCAGGAGTATACCCACGGAGGAGCCCATCCCCTGCAGGAGTATACCCACGGAGGAGCCCATCCCCTGCAGGAGTATACCCACGGAGGAGCCCATCCCCTGCAGGAGTATACCCACGGAGTAGCCCATCCCCTGCAGGAGTATACCCACGGAGGAGCCCATCCCCTGCAGGAGTATACCCACGGAGGAGCCCATCCCCTGCAGGAGTATACCCACGGAGGAGCCCTCTCTTTCCAGAGGTTAGAAACATTGATCTTAAAGGAAATCTACCATCAAAAATTTCATCTTGATAAACCATGGACACTTACTCATAGATCCAGGCACCGTGACTGTGGGAATCTTCTTACATTTGTTATCCATGGCCTCGTTCCTGATAAAATCAACTTTTAAAATATAATAATTAGCCAGAGGGGTTCTGGAACCTGATCCAAGGACAGCAAGTACCCCTTCCAGTTACCAGCCCTGCCCTGCTCCACTGCCTCCCGGGCACAAAGCACAGCACTAAATGTACTGCGGCCTGGAACAGAGCAGTGCTGGGTCCCCGAAAGGAGCCGGGGCACAAACTGCACCAGCCGATTAAACAGCACCTTTGCCAAAACCTTTCTGTCCGTATTTAGAAGCGCTATGGGCCGCCAGTTCTCAATACGAGATCGGTCCTTACCCTTTGACAGGATGATCAGGGCTGACCTCCTCATTGACTTCGGCAGAGCGCCCGAGGAAAGACACTCATTGAATACCTCAGTCAAGAGGGGAACCAAGGCGTCCTTAAAGGTCTTATAAAACTCAGATGTTAAGCCATCCGGACCTGGCGATTTCTTGAGGGCGAGCCCTTCAATCTCCCGGCTGACTTCCTCCTCCCTAATCCTTTAGTGATGAGTCTACTCCTGGCTCAGAGACAGTTTCAGCCAGGAAAGCCGACATCACATCCCGATCTAGATCCTTCCTGCCCAAGAGGTGCGAGTAGAAGGATCTGACGACCTCCAGGATTAGAATAGTTGCATAATCTCTATTATTACATCTGTGGGGCTGCTCTGAAGGGGCTGGCGAGGGCTGTTACACCCTTTATGTACAGGTATATGGTGGGTTACACCCCGAGAGGTAACATGTGATCAGATTCTGTTCTGAGGAGCTCACAATTTTTACTTGTTCCATTGTAATACCTATACTATGACATTGGGGGCGCCATACACAGGACATGGTGCCCCCCATAGAAGAGGTCATCTCTGGGTTGTGACCTTCCATGGTCCTGACTGGCTTCTTCCTTTCCTCTTCCAGTTCCCATCCAGCAGCCATGGCCTATCTCCTGAGCGCCATCCGCAGGATCATCGACACCTTCCACCGCTACAGCTGCCGCAGCGGCCCTTGCGATAAACTGGACAAGGCGCAATTCAAGAGCCTCATCCAGACGGAGTTTGCAGAAGTGATTGAGGTAAGATCCTACATGGAGGTTCCCAGCACTTTGTGCTTCGGAGCTGCTCGTGAAGATGAGGCGTCTTTTTTGGATTTCCATGAATTACAATGAAGGATAGACCCGGGAGGGAGTGGCTATTACTAGACAGGTCCGCTCTACTTCTTAGGTCCTGTGTTTACTGCCTTCTGCCCCTCAGGGAATGATTAAAGAACAACTGTAAAGTATAAAAACTTTTGCCTGGCTCTGCATTAAGCTAAAATAAGCAATTCTCTAATTTACACTCATGAACCACCTGCAGCCACTTGCCTGCTAGCAGGGCTTTTACCTTGTCCCCCTGGCTGCTCTCCCTGCCTTTGTTATCGTGGTCGCCATGGGAATCCATATCTGTAGCTGGAGCGGAGGGTGGGTGGGATCTTGTTGGGAGGGGCCCTAGCAGAGGTGCGGCTCCCAAACTGTAGCTGCTGGGTGCAGGAGAATATCAGTCCTGATAATTACTGGCAACATGAAAAAATGATGTCACGCGCATGTGACTGAGCTCAGGCCCCACATCAGTTCTAGATCCTGCACACACAACGCATTGTATAGACAGCGACCCCTCTCTGTACAGGAAAGGGTGGTCCACAGCTTCCATAAAGTATAATGGCAGGGAGGGGGAAACACCCCTGCCAATGCATTTCCAGGCTGGTAGTTGATAATAGCGCCCTCCTCAGGTCAGGAGCTGTTGATCACCTCTCTAGAAAGGTTCTGGAATCTGAATCTTATGTAATTGCAGCTGTAGATTCTGCCTGGCAAGGCAACAGCTAAATACAATGATGTGGCTGTGCAACATCCTCCACCGGGGCCTAGCCTCTTCTTGGGGCCTGGAGTCAGCCGGGGCCCGCAGTACCCGAGTGGCTGGCGGTGGCGGCCTAGGCACGCTGTTGTCACGGTGCTTGGTATGGGGAACCGGAGGGCTGTCCTACAGCCTGGCAGGTCTCCAGCAGGGTGGTGTTGGCAAGAAATGATGAGGGAGAGGCTGCTATAGCGGATCTCCCTGGGGCAACCCTTTAGTGTCCAGAGTGTGAGTCTCTGTGTAGTGGACAGGGTGCCCATGATGGTGACAGCCGTAGTAGCAGGGACCAGACGGAGGCAGAGGTTGAACGAAAACAACTTACAGTTCTTTATTGGAACCGGCAGGAACCGCAGCAACGTGCCTTTAACAGGGTGGTGGAGTGCTGAGATGCTTTTGGAGGGAGCCTCAGGAGATAGATCACCAGCCTGGATGTAGAGGGCAGGCTGGGAAGGCAGCTGTGTCCTAATAGGAAGCTTCAGCTTGTCCTTTGGGGCTTCAGGTATCACCTTTAGAGGTAAGATGATACCCCTTTACTCACTACACTAACTCTAGTCTTCTTGCTCCACTCTTCAGAGGCAGGGGCTAGGCTCTTCCTGCTCTGGTATGGGCTAGACTGAGATTACGCACTAACTGAGCTGGTCTCTTCTCTATAACTCACTGAGCTGGTCCTCTGGAACTGAGCTCTAGAAGTTCTGATCTGAGCTGAGCTCAGACTAAGCTTTTCTTTGGAACTGAGCCCAGACTAGAAGCTCTGGAACATTCCTGGCCAGGGGGTTTTGTAACTTCCCCTTGGTCAGGTGGTGGCTGCTCCTCCAATCACATCTCAGCTTACATAGGACCGGATGTAATACAGATCATTGGATGATCTTACATCACACAAAAGTTAACTTCTGCCTTGCCAGGCAGGATTCACCACTGCAATATCCCCTATGTCCTATAAGGACCATGTAGTGTAATGTTGTGACATCTTGTGGGGCGTATTCGCAAACACTCCCTCGCCTTGCATCGGCGAGGGTGTTGCAGCTGTATTGTTAGCTGGAAGGTGATTGGAGAGGAGCCACCACCTGACCAGGGGGGGGGGGTATATAACCCCTGCTGGGTGAGAGGACATGGTCTTCTGGTGAGCGCACGGCAGTCCACAGAACTGATGGTTCTCAGACAAATAGCAGACTGGTGATATCTGTGATATTCCAAATCACAGAAAACCACAAAAATTGTGTAATCAGATATAGTTACCTTGCAGAAGTATACAATCTGAAATTGTCTCAAAGGGCATAATCGTCTGCTGTCCATTTGCCAATTCGTAACTCAGACATATTTCGCTTACGGGCTGGGGTGGGAGGTGGCAGGTAAATATGTTGTCCCTATGGAGTCCCCTTTAACCCCCGCCCTGACAAGAGCAGTCCACAGCTTTCCCTGTAAAAAAATAGCCTGCCCCCTATACACGCCAATTACCCTGGCGCATTTCGTCCTCTGGCTCCTCAAAGGGAATAAAGTGCATCGATGGTACTGGCCGTCCATCGAGGTGGCTTAGCATGGGCCAGACATCCAGTGGCTTGCAGGTCAAATCGGGCTTATCGTAGGCTACACCCTGGTGAAAAAACTGCTCATCTCCAGTTCTGGGGCTGGACTAGGAGATACAATATGCGGCTGGCGTTCCGTTTGTGCCAGATAGATGGTCTAAAGCCCCACCCCCTTATGTATCTGATTGGGCGGACCCCCCTATACAGTTGCTCCTATAGGCCCAGCACGTCCACATCCGGACGCAACTGCCCCGAGTAAATATCTTTAGATCCAGAGATAATATGATAACAAGGTCCGACCATATCTCTAAATTCTACCCATTATCCGTGCGATGTGTCTATATAAAGAGACCCCCTTCCAGTAGAGGAGACCTAGAATTACATTACACATAAAGTTAGAGAGAAATCGAGCGTTTACGAGGTCACACATCCAATTGCCACCAACAGCCGGATGACAATCCTGGCATATACATCTGTGTCTTTATAGGGGTGACATAACTGGGAGGCTTTTGTAGGGGGCTGTGCTGGCCTCAAGATCAGTAAATTTAAAGGAATGGTGTAAAAACCAATTGGTCATTGAGGCCTTTGGGAGAGATGGTATCCAATGTAACGATCCAACCTGCCTCCTTCTGGAGGATCATCTTGTGCCACTTGCCGCTGTGCTCAGGGTATGAAACCGCATCGCTGCCGCATCACCGTTATGGTACGTCCAGACATGGATTGATATTGGTTTGTCTTTTTTGTGGGTCTCCAAGATGTTCCCCCACTCTTCTACGCAGCTCCCTGTAGGTCTTACCCACATACTCAGTACCCCACCTACGTGTAACTTTGTACATGACACCAGTGCTCGTGCAGTCTATGTAGTCTCTAATGGTCTAACGTTTCCGGTAACGCTACTTGTGAATGTAAGGGCAGGCAATAACTCCCAGTCACCCGCCTGTCCAACCATGTGCCTTTCGGTTTGGGGGCTACGTAATGGCTATTCACTAGACGATCTCGAGTGGAACCTCTTTTGTGAGAAGTGATTGAAGGGCTTAGGCCTACCAGATTTTTTTAAATCTTTGTTCATCAACAGAATGGGCCAATGTCTCTCCAGGATCTTCCTGGCATCCTCCGACCCATTGTCAAAAGTGGCTATGACCTTCAGTTTATCATCTGATTCCTTCTTTTCTTTTGGTGGACCATGTAGAAGATCAGTATGACTTTTACTTAAACTGTCCTGATAAGCCTCTGAGGAACCTATCAGGAGACCCACGCTCAAGGAATCTGTCGTTTGCCACCGGAACTCGTTTTCTGAACGGTAGTTTCAGTGTACCCGCAGGTATCACCCCTTGGGCATTCCTTTACGTAGGGGAAATGGGTGATGACTGTCCCATCTTAATAGTGAATTGGTTGCTGTTGGTTTGCGATAAATGGACGAGTGTAGTGTACCATCCGGTAATTTCGTGATCAGCGTGTCTAGGAACGGAAGGTTTGTTTTATAAATCTCTGATGTAAAATGCCTATATGATTCTGGTTGAGTGAATTTACAAAGTTGCCAAACTCATCCGGTCCCCCACGTTTCTGTTCCTCTGGGGGTATGTGTTCTCTAAAAATACGGGCCCCTGAGTCCCTTCTTGTCCCCCTCCCACCTCTTTTGGTACTATGTCCTTTTTTTATCTTTATAGGACCCTTCACTATCTGATACTCCCGCCTCTGTTGAAGAGACCTCCGTATCAGTGGCACAGGGTTGATGTCTTTGGCTCAATATGCAATAAACCCTATTCTCTTTGAAGTCCTGAAGGTTTCTTATGAATTGTTGATGCTTTCTATCTTTTTAGAAATATTGGTATTTATTCACTGTCTGATCCCTGGATATGGCTGTTACCACCACGGGCTCCCCATCCATCACCCAGAAACTCATCCTATAGACACCTCAGGGGTTGCCCCATGGAGAACAAGTACATCAGCCTCTCCCTCCATCTTTCTTGCATACACCACCTGCTGGAGACCTGCCAGGCTGTAGGACAGTCCTCCGGTCCCCATACTAAGCACCGTGACACTAGCGTGCCTAGGCTGCAACCACCAGCCACTCCGGTATTCTGGGTCCCGGCTGCCTCCAGGCCTAAAGAAAAGGCCCGGTGGGGGGTGTTGCACATTTATATATATGTGCACATCCTGTGATGCTGCCATGTGTTCATCTTGTTATTCCTGTGTAGGTGTTGTATAGTGTAGTTGGACATGTTTTTATATATTGTCCTCTTTGTGATGTAGTAGATTCCTGTATGATGCAGAGATCCAGTGCTCTGTGCTCTCAGCTCTGTGTCTCCCCTGCCTTGTTGTGCACTAGATCTCTGTACAAGCAGTTACCCGGATTCTGTGACATCATGCAAAAGATGAGAAAAAAGTCTGCTCACCGATTCACAGCAAGATGGTTCAAGGTCCGTGCTGTAGATCCCTCCTGGACTGGAGAAAGTAACACAATCACTTCTGGTTTGTTGATCCAGCAAACAGGACAATGACGCTGTCCGGCTAGCGGGTGTGGATCCTCTGGACCACTGCAGACGATGACACAAGCCACTACCTGGGACCAGAGTCTAAGGGGTGCCCGGTCTACACCAGAGCCCGCCGCAAAGCGAGTTAGACAAGCTGCGAAGTGGTACCACCAGGTCGTTCCTCAGGCGTGACATGTCTGCAGTGGCGGCCAAGGTTGAAGTACAGAGACGGCTGGAGCCGGGGAAGGTGAGTGAAGCCGGCCACCGGACCCTGGAGAGGCATGGGTGCACCCGCGATCCGAGACAGGGATCGCGGGAGCACCCGTGACAGTAACCCCCCCCTCCCCTTTGGCCTCCCCCTCTTCTTCTTGGTCCCAAGAAATCTCTGGAGGAGAGTCCGATCCACGATGTTCTCTTCGGGCTCCCAAGATCTATACTCCGGCCCGAACCCCTTCCAGTATACAAGATGGAACCACTTACCCCTCATGATCTTTATGTCCAGAACTTCCTTAACTTCATAGACATCTGGGGAAACCGCTACAGGAGCAGGAGGAGGGGATTGCTGGGAGAAGTAGTTAAAGATGACTGGCTTCAGGATGGAGACATGGAAGGTGTTTGGGATGCGCATAGATGGAGGAAGGTGGAGCTTGTAGGCCACGGGGTTGATACGCTTCAGCACCTCAAATGGACCCAGATAGTGAGGGCCAAGCTTGTAGCTGGGAATCTTCAGCTGGACATATTTTGAAGACAGCCACACTTTATCACCTGGAGAGAAGATGGGAGGAGGCCTGCGTTTCTTGTCAGCCTGGAGCTTGGTACGAGCGGAAGCCTGCCGCAATGAAAGGCGAGTCTGCTCCCAGATGGTCTTCAGATCGTGTATCAACTCATCAACAGCAGGAACATCCGTAGGCACAGGCAGAGGAAGAGGAGGACGTGGATATTGTCCATAAACGATGAAGAAGGGAGAAGCACCAGAAGTTTCAGAGTTCGGGGAATTGTATAAGAACTCCGCCCATGGCAATAAAGCGGACCAGTCATCTTGGCGAGCCGAGACGAAATGGCGAAGGTAGAAGCCTAGAGTTTGGTTGACTCTCTCTACCTGTCCATTAGACTGCGGATGGTACGCAGAAGAGAAGTCCAGTTTCACCTGTAGCTGATTACACAGAGATCGCCAGAAGCAAGAGACAAACTGAACCGCTCGATCCGAAATAATTTGCAACGGAAGTCCATGTAGCCGAAAGATGTGGATGAAGAATAGACTGGCAAGGCGCGGAGCAGACGGCAGACCAGGCAGCGGAATGAAATGGGACATTTTTGAGAACCGGTTGGTTACCACCCAGATGACAGTATTCCCAGAGGACAGTGGAAGGTCTGTAATAAAGTCCGTGGCCACATGAGTCCACGGGCTACTGGGTATCGGCAACGGCATCAGGAGACCAGCAGGTTTTAGGCGTGATGGCTTGTTATGAGCACAGGAAATACACGAACCCACGAAATCTCACACATCTTTGGCCAGGTCTGGCCACCAATAGTAATGGGAAATGAGGGCAATAGAACGCTGTACCCCTGGAGCAGCAAGAACCATCCGTTCCGGAGGAACAATATGACTAGGAGTAGGATCTTCTCCAACCACATCTGAAGCACGAGAAAGAGCATCGGCTTTAATGTTCTTCTCTGCAGGGCGGAAATGTATGAGAAAATCAAATCGGGGGAAGAAAAGAGACCAACGAACCTGACGAGGATTAAGACGCTGAGCAGTCTGTAGATACAGGAGATTCTTGTGGTCAGTATAAATATGGACCGGATGACGAGCTCCTTCCAGAAGATAGCGCCATTCCTCCAAAGCTAGCTTTATGGCCAAGAGTTCCCGATCTCCAATGGAATAATTCCTTTCGGCAGGTGTGAACGTCTTTGAGAAGAAACCGCTGGTGAAGGTACAACCTTTGGGCCCCATCAGGGTAAGGACAGCCCCAGCACCAACGGATGAGGCATCAACCTCTAACTGGAAAGGCTTTTCCGTGTCAGGCCTTGTGAGTACAGGCGCAGAGGCAAAAGCAGACTTCAACCTAGTGAAGGCATCTTCAGCAGCCGGAGGCCATTGTATTGCATTAGCATTCTTCTTAGTCAATGTCACGATGGGAGCCACAAGAGAGTAGAAGTGGGGAATAAATTGTCGATAATAGTTGGCGAAGCCCAAAAATCTCTGTATGGCACGTAACCCCACTGGGCGACGCCACTGAAGTACAGCTCCCAACTTGGAAGGATCCATTTGAAGGCCTTTATCAGAAATGACATATCCCAGAAATGGAAGACTACTCTGGTGAAATAAGCATTTCTAGAGTTCGGTTTATAAACAGTTGGACCTTAAGCGCCTGAGGACATGGATCTGGTGAGACTGAAGATCTGGGGAAAACACCAAAATGTCAATCAGGTAGACTATGACACAAGAATAGAGTAAGTCTCTGAAGATGTCATTAACAAATTATTGGAAAACAGCTGGAGCATTGCAGAGTCCAAAGGGCATTACCAGATACTCAAAATGTCCGTTACGGGTATTGAAAGCTGTCTTCCACTCGTCGCCTTCCCGAATACGGATGAGGTTGTATGCCCCTCGCAGATCCAGCTTGGTGAAAACCTTGGCACCCCGGAGTCGGTCAAAGAGTTCAGTGATGAGAGGTAACGGGTAGCGGTTTTTCACCATGACTTTATTGAGACCGCGGTAATCTATGCACGGACGAAGGGAACCATCCTTCTTGGATACAAAGAAGAAGCCAGCACCAGTGGGAGAAGAAGACTTCCGGATGAAACCCTTTTGCAAATTCTCCTTAATATAGGCAGACATAGCATCGGTCTCAGGCACCGACAATGGGTATACTCGTCCTCGTGGAGGAGACATACCCGGCAGCAGGTCAATGGGACAGTCATAGGGGCGGTGTGGAGGCAGGACCTCCGCTTGTTTCTGAGAAAAAACATCGGCGTAGTCTCGGTAGCATGCTGGAAGATTCTTTAGAGGCTTGTCAACCCGGGTAGTTGGCAAGACAGATACTAGGTGAGGAACTTCTAGGCCAGTGATGGCAAACCTTTTAGACACAGAGTGCCCAAACTACAACCAAAACCCATGTATTTTTTTTCGCAAAGTGCCAATGCGACAATTTAAGCCGTAACTTATTGCTCCCTGCTTTTTCGCAGGTTTGAATTGTATAGGCATCTGAGGACACCAATACAGTAGAAATAAGGAGAAAAAGTTTGGATTATCTTTGTAGCTTCCTTCTAGGGTCCTGGGCTGCAAGAGGATGACGAACACTGCCCTTGGGTGATAGTAAGGGTGCCCATAGAGATGGCTCTGAGTGCCACCTCTGGCACCTGTGCCATAGGTTCGCCACCACTGTTCTAGGCAATGAGACTGACAGTCCGGACCCCAACGGAGAACTTCTCCCATCTTCCAATTAAGGACGGGTGCGTGACAATCTCGTGGTCATTTTACAGTTTAGGGGCATTCTATAACATGCAAGTTACAATAATTGGGGCATTATATTGTGTGGGAGTAGAGGAAGGGGCATTATACTGTGTGGATAGGCCATAAGTAGACATTATACCAAGTGGAAGTCCCTAGGGGTGGCCAAAGACAGTTTGTAGGTTGTAAGGGGAGGAAGGTATTATTGTGTGGGGACATTAGGATATGGGTTCAGGGTGGATTAAAAGACATGTTCTGAAAACTATTAAAAAGTTCTGACTTGGAGCTAAGACTCTCAGAAATAATCCATCATCACAGCTGCCAAGTAAATGTAAATGTAAGCTACCGGTGACATCATACATGTAGAGACTCGTCTTCTAGACCAAAATAACATGTTACATATATCCATGACATAGGTAATTGACTTGGAACACAAATATCATTAATATATCCAAAAATCAGGCACTTGGGAAAGTATCACACATTTTTGAGCCCTGGAAGCTGTATGCCCAGCTGCACTCCCAGCTAGTAAGTCGGCCAACCGAGTGAACACCTCAAATCTCAAATCTTCCACCATTCTGCCTGCTGTGACTTGAAATTAAATATAAAATACAAAGAAAAAACATAACATTCAGTTAGGTGTATCCACCAACACTTTACTCCTGAAGAGCTTTTCATAATTTGGTTGTTGTTTCTGTCTCCTTAGGATTCCGGAGATCCCCACACAATTGAAGCTATACTGCGAGCACCTGCTGAAAACAATGATGGAGAGATTGACTTTAAGGAATTTTTAGAACTTGTAGCAAAAGTTGCTGTTGCTTATTTTGAAGCTCCGAGGTCCAAGAAAGGTCAGATCTCTGCATCCCAAAAAGGTTCAATGCTGCACCCATCAACATCCTCAAAAACATGTGAATTAACCCCAAAACAAGATTGAACCAAGAGAGAGGGCTCAACCCAAGCTCAAATCCTCAAACATGACAAAACCCAGAAAGAAGATCCAACTGAGAAAAGTGAGCCAACTCAAAAACAAGCTCTAACCCAAAAACAAGACCCAAGTCAGACGAAGGACCCAATACTGAAACAGGACCCAAGAGAGAAACAAAACCCAATCCACAAACAAGATCAAACCGAAAAACAAGATTCGGCTCCAAAACCTGATTCATTCCAAAAATAAGACCCAACCCAAAAAACAGAACAAACCAAGGAACAAGTCTCGACCAAGAAACAAGATTCCAGCCAAAAACAAGAACCAACAGAGATAAAACACTGAAGCACAAGAAGCACAAACTTAGAAAGAAGCAACAAACAAAAAACAATGTTCAGTTCTTCTGCAAGATCAGACCCAAAAAACAAGACCCAACCGAGAAACAAGAACCTATCCAAAAACAAGATCCAGCTCAGAAACAAGGACAAATCGAGAAGAAAGACCCAAACCAGAAATAACACTTTATAAGGAAGGAAGACTCCACTCAGCCAAACCAAAAGCATAATTCAGCTCATGAGCCTGACCCTCAAACTGGCTCCAACCCAAAAGAAGATCCAACCAAACAAGACTCAACTCATCTAACTGAAAACATGATTCAGCTGTTCAGCCGAATGTGAAAATCAAGCATGGCCTGACCCTAAAACTGGGCCAAACCCAAAAAGAAGAGAAGTCACAAAAAGAAAATCTACCTGAGAAACAGGAACAAGAATCCAATCAAATTGACCAAACTTTGAAGCAAGACCCTAACCCAGAAAAACCCAACCAAAATGGAAAATCCATCTAAGATAAAAGACTCAAAAAAGGAGACCCAATTCAAAAGCAAGACCCCATCATAAAGATCCTGACTCTAAATAGGACTAAAAAAAGAGGTCGGCGCTCTGAGTGAAGACCTAAGCAAGAAAGAAGACACAGCTCAGAACCAATGCTCTGTACAAAAAGATCCAAAGCAGAAACCAGATCCAACAAAGAAGCAATGTTCAGCCCTCATGCAAGATATGACCCAGAAGCAGGACTGGACATTAAAGCAGGATCCAATCCAAAAAGATGACCCAAACAAAACAGAAGATTAAGCTCAGAAAAATGAACCAACCAAAATAGAAAACCCAACTCAAAAGCAAAAAAACAACCAAAACAGAAAATTAAGATCAGAAAAAAGACCCATCAAGACCCAACCCAAAAACTGAACCAATGAACAAGTCTCCACCAAGAAATAAGATTCCAGCCAAAAACAAGAACCAACAGAAAAAACAAAAACAACACTTAGCACAAGAAGCACAAACAAAAAAACAAAAACAAGCTCAGAAGCTAGAAACAACCGAAACAGAAGACCAAGCTCTGAAAAATGACCCGACCAAAGTGGAAAACCCAACTCAGAAACAACACCCTACCAAAACAGAAGACCCGACTCAGCAACAAGACCCAACCAAAGAAAAGACCTGATTATTCAGAAAAATAGACTAATGAAAGTGGACCCAGCTCTGAAAGGGGACCGAAGCAAAGAGAAGACCGGGGTCAGAAACAAGTGGACACTGAAGAAGGATCCAAAAAGATGACCCAAACCAAAAGGAAGACCCAACTCAGAAAAAAGACCCAACAAAAAAGAAGACCCATCTCAGTCTAATAAAATCACTGTCACCAGTCAGTCCTTGGTGCTTGTATAATCACTGTCATCAGTCAGTCCTCAGTCTAGTATAATAACTGTTACCAGTCAGTCCTCAGTCTAGTATAATCATTGTCACCAGTCAGTCCTTGGTGTTTGTATAATCGCTGTCATCAGTCAGTCCTCAGTCTAGTATAATAACTGTTACCAGTCAGTCCTCAGTCTAGTATAATCACTGGCACCAGTCAGTCCTCAGTCTAGTATAATCACTGCCACCAGTCAGTCCTCAGTCTATTATAATCACTGTTACCAGTCAGTCCTCAGACTAGTATAATCACTACCACCAGTCAGTTCTCAGTCTAGTATAATCACTACCACCAGTCAGTTCTCAGTCTAGTATAATCACTGGCACCAGTCAGTCCTCAGTCTAGTATAATCACTGGCACCAGTCAGTCCTCTGTCTAGTATAATCACTACCACCAGTCAGTCATCAGTCTAGTATAATCATTGTCACCAGTCAGTTCTCAGTCTAGTATAATCACTGCCACCAGTCAGTCTTCAGTCTAGTATAATCACTGGCACCAGTCAGTCCTCTGTCTAGTATAATCACTACCACCAGTCAGTCATCAGTCTAGTATAATCATTGTCACCAGTCAGTCCGCAGTCTAGTATAATCACTGGCAACAGTCAGTCCTCAGTCTAGTATAATCACTGGCAACAGTCAGTCCTCTGTCTAGTATAATCACTACCACCAGTCAGTCATCAGTCTAGTATAATCATTGTCACCAGTCAGTTCTCAGTCTAGTATAATCACTGGCACCAGTCAGTCCTCAGTCTAGTATAATCACTGGCACCAGTCAGTCCTCTGTCTATTATAATCACTACCACCAGTCAGTCATCAGTCTAGTATAATCATTGTCACCAGTCAGTCCTTGGTGTTTGTATAATCGCTGTCATCAGTCAGTCCTCAGTCTAGTATAATAACTGTTACCAGTCAGTCCTCAGTCTAGTATAATCACTGGCACCAGTCAGTCCTCAGTCTAGTATAATCACTGCCACCAGTCAGTCCTCAGTCTAGTATAATCACTGCCACCAGTCAGTCCTCAGTCTATTATAATCACTGTTACCAGTCAGTCCTCAGACTAGTATAATCACTACCACCAGTCAGTTCTCAGTCTAGTATAATCACTGCCACCAGTCAGTCCTCAGTCTAGTATAATCACTGTCACCAGTCAGTCCTCAGTCTAGTATAATCACTGTTACCAGTCAGTCCTCAGTCTAGTATAATCACTGGCACCAGTCAGTCCTCAGTCTAGTATAATCACTGCCACCAGTCAGTCCTCAGTCTAGTATAATCACTGCCACCAGTCAGTCCTCAGTCTATTATAATCACTGTTACCAGTCAGTCCTCAGACTAGTATAATCACTACCACCAGTCAGTCCTCAGTCTAGTATAATCACTACCACCAGTCAGTTCTCAGTCTAGTATAATCACTGTCACCAGTCAGTCCTCAGTCTAGTATAATCACTGTCACCAGTCAGTCCTTAGCCTAGTATAATCACTGTCACCAGTCAGACCTCAGACTAGTATAATCATTGTCACCAGTCAGTCCTCAGTCTAGTATCATCACTACCACCAGTCGGTCCTCAGTGATATATAATCACTACCATCAATTGGTCCTCAGTTTAGTATCACCACCAGTCACTCCTTGGTGTAGTGTGATCTCTACCACCAGTCAGTCCTCATTGTGAAATAATCACTGTCACCAGTCAGTCCTCAGTCTAGTATAATCACTGTCACCAGTCAGTCCTCAGTCTAGTATAATCACTGTTACCAGTCAGTCCTCAGTCTAGTATAATCACTGCCACCAGTCAGTCCTCAGTCTAGTATAATCACTCCCACCAGTCAGTCCTCAGTCTAGTATCATCGCTACCATCAGTCAGTCCTCAGTCTAGTATAATCACTACCACCAGTCAGTCCTCAGTCTAGTATCATCGCTACCACCAGTCAGTCTTCAGTCTAGTTTAATCACTTCCACCAGTCAGTCCACAGTCTAGTTTAATCACTACCACCAGTCAGTCCTCAGTCTAGTTTAATCACAGTCACCAGTCAGTCCTCAGACTAGTATAATCACTGTCACCAGTCAGTCCTCAGTCTAGTATAATCACAGTCACCAGTCAGTCCTCAGACTAGTATAATCACTGTCACCAGTCAGTCCTCAGTCTAGTTTAATCACAGTCACCAGTCAGTCCTCAGACTAGTATAATCACTGTCACCAGTCAGTCCTCAGTCTAGTATAATCACAGTCACCAGTCAGTCCTCAGTCTAGTATTATCACTGTCACCAGTCAGTTCTCAGTCTAGTATAATCACTGTCACCAGTCAGTCCTCAGTCTAGTATAATCACAGTCACCAGTCAGTCCTCAGTCTAGTATTATCACTGTCACCAGTCAGTTCTCAGTCTAGTATAATCACAGTCACCAGTCAGTCCTCAGTCTAGTATCATCGCTACCACCAGTCAGTCCTCAGTCTAGTATCATCACTACCACCAGTCAGTCCTTAGTGTTATATAATCACTGCCACCAATTGGTCTTCAGTTAAGTATCACCACCAGTCACTCCTCATTGTAGTGTGAACACTACCACCAGTCAGTCCTCAGTCTAGTATCATCGCTACCATCAGTTAGTCCTCAGTCTAGTATCATCACTACCACCAGTCGGTCCTCAGTGTCATATAATCACTACCACCAATTGTTCCTCAGTTTAGTATCACCACCAGTCTGTCCTCAGTGTAGTATAATCTCTACCACTAAAATGTACACAGTAGCTGCCCGCTCTGTTTTTGCTTCATTAGGGACTGATGTAGCCTCTGAACCCAGGGTGGTGCAGGCTGATATGTTCAATCTTGCACCTCTTCTTGAGACCCCATTCCCATTGTAGTGGCGACGTCCCAAGGCGCATGCCCTGAGTGCCATCTGCAACATCCCCCACCGGGGCCTTTTCTTGGGGCCTGGAGGCAGCCGGGGCCCAGAATACTGGAGTGACTGGCGGTTGCGGCCTAGGGCACGCTGTGGTCACGGTGCTTGGTATGGGGACCGGAGGCCTGTCCTACAGCCTGGCAGCTCTCCAGCAGGTGGTGTGTGCAAGAAATATGGAGGGAGAGGCTGAGGTACTGAATCTCCCTGGGGCAACCCCTGAGTGTCTGTAGGATGAATCCCTGGGTAATGGATGGGGAGCCCGTGGTGGTAACAGCCGTATCAAGGGCCTCAGATGGAGGTAACGTTGTGCAAATCAACTTATGGATCTTTATTGAACAGGTAGGTATAATACATACGGTATACCTGCCATCTGACTGTCTTACCCTCCTGTATGACGTCTAGGTTTTAGGCGCAAGCCTGTGGAGTTTGACATAAAGACGTTCTGACACAGTCTTGGCTACATCCCTGCTAAGTCTAAAGAAAGAGGTTATATGCAAAAACAGCAATCACAGTGGCTTTACCAGCCCAATGGGTGCACTTCCATATGTGTTATTAACTGCTGTATCAGGGTTTTAACACTTTTTAAACTTTAGAGCAGAAAAGGCTTCGGCGCTGCGTGGCACGCCTACATAGGAAATGCTGGAGATATTGCACGCGCACGGTCACGCCCAGCGCCGAAGCCTCTTCTGCTCTAAAGTTTAAAAAGTGTTAAAACCGCGATACAGCAGTTAATAACACAAATGAAAGTAAGTACCGGCACCAGCTCACCCTGAGCTCACCCTGAGCTGGTGCTCGGTACTTACTGCTTACCCCTACCATTCTAACTGGTAGGTTTCCTTTAAAACGTTACCATGACGTTACTGGAAGCAGCACGGCTACCTCGGGTTGCAAGGCACACCATGTATCGCCTACAGTGGGAAAGAAGCCTTTGCTTCATCGTTTAAGTGCTAATGAAGCTGGGTGAACACTGAACTGCTGGTTTTCTTTGTTGAAACTGTTCTGTACGTTATCTGAAAGAGGTTTTACATTTTTAGTGGCTCAGGGGTAGTTGTGCTGAGCTCCGGGGGAATCAGCCTCATCAGCCGGTGAATCTGTAGAGCCCATCCTCATGGACGGATCTAAGAACAAGTAGATGGGCCCTCGAGCTAGCGCCATTGCTCCATCTGTAGCCTCCAACTCTTCTGGAGCCGGGTCATCACCCCACTGAGAAGGAATCGCTGGAAGGTCAACCCTCACCGGAACTTCTGGATCTGCTTCATCCTCAGCGGCTTCTTTGGCCATGGAAGACCCTTGAGAGCCGCACATACTTGCAACTGGAGAGTGTTTTCCTGGACCAGTCCTGGTCCATGGATGGCATTGGGGCCTGTGCTCATGATGGCGGTAGACGGGGCACTCACAGGGGTCACTATTTGGGGCACTGCAGATTGGGGAACAGATGAAAGATGCAGCCAGGAATCCTCATTGTACAGATCCTTGTAGGCGTTTCTCTTGGGATCTGGAATCCAGAGGAGGCCGCCGGGGCCCAGAATACCGGAGTGGCTGGCGGCCAAGGGTGCGCTGTGGTCATGGTGCTTAGTATGGGGACTGGAGGGCTGTCCTACAGCCTGGCAGGTCTCCAGCAGGTGGTGTCTGTAAGATATGTCCCTGGGTGATGGATGGGGAGCCTGTGGTGGTAACAGCCGTATCCAGGGATCAGACGGAGGCAACGTTGTGCAAATCAACTCACGGTTCTTTATTGAACAGGTAGCAGCCAACTGGCCAGAACGGTGAAACAGAAGATCTAGATTCAGATACTGGAGTGGTCGTGGAGAGTGGTCCGCAGAAATAGTGCTCCAGCCTGGCAGTAGGTGCTGGGATAATTGAGATGGAGCTGTGTCCAAACTGTGGAAGCTGCAGCTCTGGATTAGAGTCTCCTGACTTTGTTCCCGAAATTGGTTTCTGTATTAGCACTGAAGGTGTGCTCCCCACTATCTCTTCACTCTCAGACTCCTGTAGTCTGGACTGCTGACAGACTTTGAAGGACAGACTCCTGAGAAGGAGCATGAGGTCTGGACTGCCTGTATGCTGGCAGGGGTATTGTTATCCCTTAAATCTGGTCTTTGATGTTGCTAAGGTAGACTGGGCATCAGTGGAGGGCAGAATGGTGGAAATGTTATGTTCTCCTGGAGGTTGTATGTTCTCCTGGAGGTTATATGTTCTCCTGGAGGTTGTATGTTCTCCTGGAGGTTATAGGTTCTCCTGGAGGTTGTATGTTCTCCTGGAAGTTATATGTTCTCCTGGAGGTTGTATGTTCTCCTGGAAGTTATATGTTCTCCTGGAGGTTATATGTTCTCCTAGAGGTTATATGTTCTCCTGGAGGTTGTATGTTCTCCTGGAGGTTGTATGTTCTCCTGGAGGTTGTATGTTCTCCTGGAGGTTATATGTTCTCCTGGAGGTTATATGTTCTCCTAGAGGTTATATGTTCTCCTGGAGGTTGTATGTTCTCCTAGAGGTTGTATGTTATTCAGGAGGTTATATGTTCTCGTGGAGGTTGTATGTTATTCGGGAGGTTATATGTTCTCGTGGAGGTTGTATGTTATTCGGGAGGTTATATGTTCTCCTAGAGGTTGTGTGTTCTCCTGGAGGTTGTATGTTATTCCATAGGTAAAAAGTTCTCCTGGAGGTTATATGTTCTCCTGGAGGTTATATGTTCTCCTGGAGGTTATATGTTATACGGGAGGTTGTATGTTCTCCTGGAGGTTATATGTTATACGGGAGGTTGTATGTTCTCCTGGAGGTTATATGTTCTCCTGGAGGTTATAGGTTCTCCTTTAGGTTATATGTTCTCCTGGAGGTTGTATGTTATTCGGCAGGTTATATGTTCTCCTAGAGGTTTTCTGTTCTCCTGTAGGTTGTATGTTATTCAAGAGGTAAAAAGTTCTCCTGGAGGTTATATGTTATTGGGGAGGTTGTATGTTCTTCTGGAGGTTGTGTGTTCTCCTAGAGGTTGTGTGTTCTCCGGGAGGTTGTATGTTATTCGGCAGGTTACTTTTCTCCTGGAGGTTGTATGTTATTCGAGAAGTAAAAAGTTCTCCTGGAGGTTGTATGTTATTTTGGAGGTTATATGTTCTCCTGGAGGATATGTTCTCCTGGAGGTTGTATGTTATTCGGGAGGTTATATGTTATTCGGGAGGTTGTATGTTCTCCTGGAGGTTGTATGTTATTTGGGAGGTTGTATGTTCTCCTGGAGGTTATATGTTCTCCTGGAGGTTATATGTTCTCCTGGAGGTTATATGTTATTCGGGAGGTTATATGTTCTCCTGGAGGTTGTATGTTCTCCTGGAGGTTGTATGTTCTCCTGGAGGTTATATGTTATTCGGGAGGTTATATGTTCTCCTGGAGGTTATATGTTCTCCTGGAGGTTGTATGTTATTCGGGAGGTTGTATGTTCTCCTGGAGGTTATTTGTTATTCGGGAGGTTATATGTTCTCCTGGAGGTTGTATGTTCTCCTGGAGGTTGTATGTTCTCCTGGAGGTTATATGTTATTCGGGAGGTTATATGTTCTCCTGGAGGTTATATGTTCTCCTGGAGGTTGTATGTTATTCGGGAGGTTATATGTTCTCCTGGAGGTTATATGTTCTCCTGGAGGTTGTATGTTCTCCTTGAATTTATATGTTCTCCTAGAGGTTGTATGTTCTCCTGGAGGTTGTATGTTCTCCTAGAGGTTGTATGTTATTGGGGAGGTTGTATGTTCTTCTGGAGATTGTGTGTTCTCCTAGAGGTTGTGTGTTCTCCGGGAGGTTGTATGTTATTCGGCAGGTTATATGTTCTCCTGGAGGTTGTATGTTATTCGAGAAGTAAAAAGTTCTCCTGGAGGTTGTATGTTCTCCTGGAGGTTATATGTTCTCCTGGAGGTTATATGTTCTCCTGGAGGTTGTATGTAATTTTGGAGGTTATATGTTCTCCTGGAGGTTGTATGTTCTCCTGGAGGTTGTATGTTCTCCTCGAGGTTATATTTTCTCCTGGAGGTTATATGTTCTCCTGGTGGTTGTATGTTCTCCTGGAGGTCGTATGTTATTGGGGAGGTTGTATGTTCTCCTGGAGGTTGTATGTTATTCGGGAGGTTATATGTTATTCGGGAGGTTGTATGTTCTCCTGGAGGTTATTTGTTATTCGGGAGATTATATGTTCTCCTTGAATTTATATGTTCTCCTAGAGGTTGTATGTTCTCCTGGAGGTTGTATGTTCTCCTGGAGGTTGTATGTTCTCGTGGAGATTGTATGTTCTCCTGGAGGTTGTATGTTCTCCTGGAGGTTGTATGTTATTCGGGAGGTTGTGTGTTATTCGGGAGGTTGTATGTTCTTCTAGAGGTTGTGTGTTCTCCGGGAGGTTGTATGTTATTCTGCAGGTTATATGTTCTCCTGGAGGTTGTATGTTATTCGAGAGGTAAATAGTTCTCCTGGAAGTTATATGTTCTCCTGGAGGTTGTATGTCGTTCAGGAGGTTGTATGTTATTCGGGAGGTTGTATGTCGTTCAGGAGGTTGTATGTTATTCGGGAGGTTGTATGTTCTCCTGGAGGTTGTATGTTATCCTGAAGGTTGTATGTTCTCCTGGAGGTTGTATGTTCTCCTGGAGGTTGTATGTTCTCCCGGAGGTTGTATGTTCTCCTGGAGGTTGTATGTTCTCCTGGAGGTTGTATTTTATTCGGGAGGTTATATGTTCTTCTGGAGGTTGTATGTTCTCCTGGAGGTTATATGTTCTCCTGGAGGTTATATGTTCTCCTGGAGGTTGTATGTTATTCGGGAGGTTATATGTTCTCCTGGAGGTTATATGTTCTCCTGGAGTTTGTATGTTATTCGGGAGGTTGTGTGTTATTCGGGAGGTTGTATGTCGTTCAGGAGGTTGTATGTTATTCGGGAGGTTGTATGTTCTTCGGAAGGTTATATGTTCTCCTGGAGGTTGTATGTTATTCGGGAGGTTGTGTGTTATTCGGGAGGTTGTATGTTATTTGGGAAGTTGTATGGTATTCGGGAGGTTGTATGTTCTCCTGGAGGTTGTGTGTTCTCCTGGAGGTTGTATGTTCTCTGGGAGGTTATATGTTCTCCTGGAGGTTGTATGTTCTCCGGGAGGTTATATGTTCTCCTGGAGGTTGTATGTTCTCCGGGAGGTTATATGTTCTCCTGGAGGTTGTATGTTCTCCTGGAGGTTATATGTTCTCCTGGAGGTTGTGTGTTCTCCTGGAGGTTATATGTTCTCCTGGAGGTTGTGTGTTCTCCTGGAAGTTGTATGTTCTCTGGGAGGTTATATGTTCTCCTGGAGGTTGTGTGTTCTCCTGGAGGTTATATGTTCTCCTGGAGGTTGTGTGTTCTCCTGGAAGTTGTATGTTCTCTGGGAGGTTATATGTTCTCCTGGAGGTTGTGTGTTCTCCTGGAGGTTGTATGTTCTCCTGGAGATTGTATGTTATCCGGGAGGTTATATGTTCTCCTGGAGGTTATATGTTCTCCTGGAGGTTATATGTTCTCCTGGAGGTTGTATGTTCTCCTGGAGGTTGTATGTTGTCCTAGAGGTTATATGTTCTCTTGGAGGTTGTATGTTCTCCTGGAGGTTGTATGTTCTCCTGGAGGTTATATGTTCTCCTGGAGGTTGTATGTTCTCCTAGAGGTTATATGTTCTCTTGGAGGTTGTATGTTCTCCTGGAGGTTGTATGTTCTCCTGGAGGTTGTATGTTCTCCTGGAGGTTATATGTTCTCCTGGAGGTTATATGTTCTCCTGGAGGTTGTATGTTCTCTGGGAGGTTGTATGTTCTCCTGGAGGTTATATGTTCTCTTGGAGGTTGTATGTTCTCCTGGAGGTTGTATGTTCTCCTGGAGGTTGTATGTTCTCCGGGAGGTTGTATGTTCTCCTGGAGGTTGTATGTTCTCCTGGAGGTTGTGTGTTCTCCTGGAGGTTGTATGTTCTCCTGGCGGTTGTATGTTCTCCTGGAGGTTATATCTTCTCCTACAGGATGTGTGGGTGTGTGATTTTAGGAATATCTCATAGCTGCAGCGGTTCCCTCTGGTGGATGAGCCTCACAATTACATCACAACATTAGGAAATCCTTGATGCCCCCTGCTGGACTTTGTGCAGCCTCTTCCCATCTCCAGGTCTGCGTCCACTTTCAGTAATGTAAGTGGCAGCACATACTTGGATTCCCTGTGATCTGCAGTGACACAAGGTCTGGGCGCTCAATGGATGATGCACAAGAACAACAAGTCACAGAAAATCACTTACCTTTAACCTCTCTTGGAATCTCCTCCCTCCCAGCAGAGATGATGGCAGAGAAACCCCCATTTCCAATCCTTGGGGTCCCTTTCTAGATCACATTGTGCTGGTGGAGTCTTATCTCCTTTTTCTCCAAGGTAAATGCTCTGCTAAGAAGTTTCCCATGGAGATCCCCGATACAATGTGTGAGTGGTGTGAACCTTCCATGAAGATCATCATTAATGGGGATTGTCCATACCTCCCAACATTTGTGAAAGGGAAAGAGGGACAAAATGGCGGCACGCGTAGTGATCCCCCTAGGCCCCCCCCCCAATCACTCCCTGGCACGCCCCAAATTTTAACCATATAACAATAATAAAATTTATCTCAATAATAAATTTTTTTTTTTTATCCTTATTGGGATTTGAACCTAGAACCTGCAGTGTCCATGGATGATAATGACACAGCACCTCTAGCAACTGAGCTAAGAGCCCAGAAAAGATCTAGACGAGGAATTTTGGTAACTAAGAACTGAAGCCAACGTTTCGATTCCAGTTGAATCTTACTCAAGCATGCTTGAGAAAGATTCAACTGGAATCGAAACGTTGCAATTTTTATGCTTGGATGATGTTATAATAAAGACTATTTGGAACTGAACCGTACCGGGTGCTGTGGCTTCCTCCATCTATTATGGTAACTAAGAACTGTTACTGCTACTGTTACACTGTGACACAGATTTAATGCCTTGGTATATAGAGAGGGATCTTCTCAGAGATTATTATTGTAATTATTGAGACAATTATAACTATAAATATAATTATAGCGATGATTATTATTATTTTTACTATTATTAATAATTGTCTCCATAATAATAAAATAATACAATTCAGAATAATAATAGTCTCCATAATTACAATAATAATCTCTGAGAAGATCCCTCTCTATATATCAGGGCATTAAGTCTGTGTCACAGTGTAACAGTAGCAGATAACATTTCCTAGTTAAAAAAAATCCTTAGTTATGTAATCACTGGGCTCATAGCTCAGTGGGTAGAGGCTCCTATCTCTAATGCAGAGGGCCTGGGGTCTGAATCCCAGACTGGGCAAAAATGTATTTAATTTAACTAAAAAAAGAGCTTGTGTCTGGGGAAGACCTGGAGACCATATATGGACAGATGCTGATCTGAACCTGATGACGTGGTCCCTGCTCTCCGCTAACCCGACACATCTCTCAAAAGGATTCCCTGCCCAATGTCTGTAGAAACCATTCAGTAATATTAATTCAGGCTTTGAAAGTATTTACAGAGCCGGGAGGGAAAATCCATGACAATCTGACAGTTGCCCGTGACGCGGGGCAGAGGTAAGAAAAACGGGACTGTCCCGGCAAAATCGGGACGATTGGGAGCTATGATTCTGATGATGAGTCTGATTCTGGCCCTGGCAGCTAATCCTGATGGCTCAGAGATAGATGCAAGGATGGAGCAGACCCCAATCGTCTCTCCATGTTACTCTTCTATCCCCTAAGAACTCGGTCCCTTCTCCTGCTGTCAAGGACCGCGGCCATTGTGTTCTGTAAAGCCGGAGGAGAACATCGTCTACAGGTTGTCTCTATGTCTCTACTGCAGTGACTGAAGTAAATTGTCCCACCAGACCCCCGGCAGAGTCACCCGGACAATCAGGTCTCTTCTGAGTCGGTTACTGAGATTCTATTCTCGCTTTCTCTGTGTGTTGGGGATAAGTCTGTGTCTGGACCTGATAGATTGCGAGTCCGTAACTAATCTCAGTGATTAAATGGAGAGGGGGTAGAATTCCCCCAGATTTCTAGGCAGGTCGGATCAATACAGTAAAAGTATTTGGTGTTGAATAACCTTCCCTCTGGTGTCATTTTGGGTCTCCCATGATCAGCGTCACATCACCCGGTCTTTGATTGGAGAGCTGGATACCTAAGTGCTCATCTCTTTGCACTTCATTACTTGTGTCTGAGTGTGGAGGATAAGACCCTGAGAACAGCTTGGATTTTGCTTCTGCATTTTGATAAAATATCTGTCAGGATTGATCTCCGTCCAGGATCGGAGTATCCCAGGGGAGGATATTCGAGTTGTCTCCCCCAGAAGATGACACCAGGTATAGATCCAGGAGAGTCTACAGAAGGGACACATCCGCCCCTCTAATAATTAAAGTAATAATGTGATAATGTGATTTTAAAAAACTGTCTTAAAACCTTAAGGAACATTGTTATACATTGTGCTGTAGTCGGGATCTGGTATAGATTTGGTATTGAGCCTGAAGTCAGAGGATTGGATGAGAATTATATCATGAAGAAGACACAAGTAGCCATAACATCCGGCAGGACGGGGTATAGGAGGCCCATACCAGAGCGTGGTACTAGCATGAAGGTGTGTGGGGTGAGCCACAGAAGAGAACAGTGGCCTCTGCTATCAGTGTATGAGCCGTTAGACCTGTGGGGATACTGCACAAGGCTGGGTCCGAGACCACCACCGAGAGAGGCAGAGGGGCTGATGGAGGGTAAGAGATGAGGATGCTGCCCCGGATCCCCCCAGGATGCTCAGACTTGCACTTGTTGTAGTCAGTGGATAGGACACAAGTTACAACAAAGTAGTGAGAAAGTTCTGATCCGGAGGCGTCGATCCTGGAGGAGATTACAGTGTGACAGCAGCCATTGTCCTGAGTGTAAGCTCCGGTCATTACTCATATAATACTGCTGAGTAACAAGGTGCGTGTCACACACAAGTATCTCATTGTCCTCAACATCCAGAGGCCTACACATCATGTGCGATACTGTCTGCTGTGTATCTAATCCTACCTCGTGTGATACTGTCTGCTGTGTATCTAATCCTACCTCGTGTGATACTGTCTGCTGTGTATCTAATCCTACCTCGTGTGATACTGTCTGCTGTGTATCTAATCCTACCACGTGTGTCTGTGTGGTACAGTCTGTACATAATCCTATACTGTATACCTAATACTATATTGTCCTCTATTTGGACACTTCCAGACATCGCAGTGCAGAACTCCGGAGCCGTGCAGAGATCCAGGACAATGGATAACATTCTGTCTGGACATGTCATGTAATACTCTTACAGCCTCACATACAGGATAGATCATCCTCCACTGCCAGATCCTCACATCCACCCACAATTATACATCAACCACACGACACGGAGGAGAACGGAGAGCGATGTACCATCCTCCATCCACCCACAATTATACATCAACCACACGACACGGAGGAGAACGTAGAGCGATATACCATCCTCCATACACCCCACAGGCAGCAGCGTAGTACAAGCACCAGGACCACATCTGGGGGTAACACATGGGACATCGGGGCAGAGGGGAGGATAGGGACCGGATTATGGAAACGTTTTGTCAACAGAAGGGAACCAGTTACAAGTTTAGGGGTCTCTAAAAATGTAGGAATTTAGGGGCACGGTGGCCCTGGTCTGTCGATCTCCTGCTTCTTACCGGAGGCAGATTACATGAAGTTGATGTCAGGGAGGCAAAGTTCTTGGAGGACGTTTCCTCAGGTCTCTTTGTAACGTTCCTGGTGGACCTGCACGGAGGACAGATACAAGAGGTCAGACCTTTTATGCCTCATTGTTTTCTGCTGCGTTTCTTTGGAAAATTCTGTGACTATTGATGACCTCTACCTAGGAAAAGTATTGATGGTGTCTGACTAGAAGCATCACACACATCCGTAGTTTTCTGGATTCCACAATAATTGGGGTCTAATGGATCACAGTCAGGGCCGGCGCTATGGGTAGGCAAAGGTGGCAATTGCCCAGGGCCCCCAGGGAGAAAGGGGAGAATCTCTTCTTTCAAATGAATCTTGAATTTTGTCTCTAGGTGCTATGGATCCAGAGATATTCAGGTTTAAAGTGAGAATATCAGGTGCCATTTTTATATATAAATATCACTTCTGACGGCAGTTTAACAGTTTATATCTCCGTTTTTCTGCATTCTAGAAACACAAATTTAGATTCATATAAAAGAGGAGACTCTCTTCTTTCATAGGAAATAAGTGAGGTTCTATGTGTTACAGAGCCAGAGATACAGCCCCCTGAAGTGCACCCCCCCCCCTCCAGATTCTTAGCCATCAGGCTGCGGGAGCATTTGCTGCACACAGGAGCTGCTGCACCTCACAGATAATGGAAATAGTCACTTTATATCTTACTACATTCTGATAAGGAATAATATCAACTAATATTCATGTTTTTAACCCTTCTCTATGCAAATCTAAGAACACACTTTGGGCCACATGTATCAATCGTTTTTTTCTGTTGTTTTTGCGCCTTTTCATTCAGGCGCACCGTTTTTTGTGCCATATTTGCAACTAAATGTGACTAAATGCTAGCTGCGCAGCAAAAAATAACCAGCTTTCCCTCATTTATCCTAGCAATCCAGATGTTTTGATGCGCCTAATGATATTCATCACTTGCGACTTTTCATTTAGGCGCAAAAATGGGCGCAAAAACACTCCAGCCCGGAGCTGGCGTTAACTGAGAAGAAAGCACTGAGCCCCTTTGCAGAAGAGCTCATTTCTAGCAGAAAAGCTCAACCAGACACTGCAGACACTAGAACATATAATACAGACATGAGATACTCTGCAGACACTAGAACAGATCATACAGACATGAGATACTCTGCAGACACTAGAACAGATCATACAGACATGAGATACTCTGCAGACACTAGAACAGATCATACAGACATGAGATACTCTGCAGACACTAGAACAGACCATACAGACATGAGATACTCTGCAGACACTAGTACATATAATAGATACATTAGATACATTACAGACAGGAGCTGCAGACTCTATTTACACTTCATCACCTTCTATTTACAAAACATTCTGCAAAACGCTGAGCTCACAGCAAGAGAGAAGAGAACGTAACAGAATGTTGCACATAGTACTGACAAGTGTCCCCCATGTCATTCTGCACAGTATCACCAGTGTGTCTGAGGGGGATACTGTGCAGGATTACAGGGGTGCAGCAGGAGACCAGCACTGGGGGATCCCCTCCAGGAGAAGCCCCTGCTGAGGAGGTCACTGGGTGCAGGGTGTCACACACCTGGGTGCTGCTGAGGAGGTCACTGGGTGCTGGGTGTCACACACCTGGGTGCTGCTGAGGAGGTCACTGGGTGCAGGGTGTCACACACCTGGGTGCTGCTGAGGAGGTCACTGGGTGCTGGGTGTCACACACCTGGGTGCTGCTGTGAGTGTTATCTTCATTCTGGGCTGTGGGAGAAGCAGAGAGGAGGAACATTACGCCAAAACTGCGCCAAAATTGCGCCTAAACTGAGTTAAAGTAAAGTGATTAATAAGAGGCAGGAAATTACCTTATCACAGATGGTTGTAGCTTGTGATAATTCGGGAAAACAGTGCGCCAGAATTTAGGCGCAACTACTACACTTAGGCGCACAAAAGTGATAAATGTGGCCCTTTCTCTCTTATTCCCTTTTATTTTGTGATAGTTATTTTTTGTTGGGAAAATTGACTGATACGATGAACATTCAATCCTCTTCGCCTAATGTGACTACACCGCGACCAGGACATGTCCATAAAGTTATATGTAACACCAAACACACAGACATGTCCTGGAATAAAGTGTTTATTTCCCATCATCCTCCATTACTTACACCGATGTTATGACGTTCTCACTCTCATTCTTATGAAGCGCGGAGGGTTCTGTTATTGTGCGGCTAATACAATGGCGACATCTAATAGTGACTTTTATTATCTCATTAGAGGGGTTTATGGACATATAATTATTTATTTGGGTGACCATTGTGTAAGGAACAGACAATGATAGATCTGTGTGAATTTTCTGCAGTTCCCTTTGCTGCATATTTTGGTGAATATACACATGTGGGGTATGTATGATCTCCTCACATCTTACTGGTTTAGGAAAGTAGATTTTCTTTATATAAGTATCTGGATTTGTACATATTTTAGAGGAAATTTTGAATGTTAATTGCCAAATGCATCGCCTGGTTGTCTGCTTTCAAAATTCTATAGGTTTTATGGCGCCTTTACTTTTTATTCTGTTTTATTGATATATTTTGCAGGTTTTGACTGTCGGAAAATGTCTAGCTGAAAAGCAGATATCTAGTTATTACAGTTTTAGTGCTATTATGTGGATTTATTCATGTGAACATATCAATAGGGCACATTTGTGAACTCTACAAATGTCCATGTATTACATTTAGGAGATGTGAAGGTAAATATTTTCTGTTTGGATCAAATTTTTTGCCATCAAAGTCAAATTTTAAGTATTTTTAATAAAATGTTTCAATTTGAATCAAAATTGCATGAAGGCGCCTATGTCTATAAAATTTTTCATGCAATTTTGAAAATGGGGCAAGTGTCTGCTTTCAGAAAATATCGGTCCCCCTCCCCAAATTTTTTGGAGTGTGGGAGGAAACCGGAGGACCCGGATGAAACCCACGCAGAAACATACAAAATCTTTGCAGATGTTGACCAGCGCTGCAAGGCTGTAGTGCTTATCACGGAGCCACCATGCTTCCCATAAATCTCCCTATCATCTATCTATCTCCTATAAAATTCTCCCATATTACAGTTTGTTTTACCAGACTAAAGGAGCCTCTTGCTGACTGTGACTGGTCATAAAATAGTTTTATTTTGGGGCCCCACTTTTAGTTTTGCCCAGGGCCCCACTTTGTCTAGAACCGGCCCTGATCACAGTGTAACTGCTCTGTCCGTGCAATGCATCTGAGGAGGCGCCGATTGTGTCCTTATGTCTCTCTTGTACATTGTCAGTGTGAACACGGGCTTGGGATTGCTGATTTTGTATTGAATTGCACCACACACTAATCTCCTTATGCAGCTCTGCTCCGGCTCATTAACAGTTAACCCGCTGTGACAGACAGAGCTTTGCTCCAATCATTCCTGGGGCCAGGACTCTGGTATCACATAAATCATCTGCTCATAGTTCAGCGCTGACTATAGATTTGTTGTGACATTAGCTCGTCCTGTTCTGTCTTCTTCTCTGTGTTTTGCACTTTTTGGACAGGGAGGTGCAGTGTGTCACACGAGGACACCCTCCCTGCTCCGCACTCTGCCGCCTCTGCCTCACCTGAGTATCTGACTATCCCAAGGGGAGGATAAATCAAGTTGTCTCCCCCAGAAGATGACAGCATGTATAGATCCAGGGGAGACCACAGAAGGGGACACATCCGCCCCTCTAACTCTCCTATAGAGGCAGGTTTCCACCTTGTAGAAGAAGGATGAGGAGCCAGACCATGTGTAGATGATCATGAACTTCCACATCCACTTTCTCTGGATTCCAGATCAGGTAGTGGCTGAGAACTGGTTCTGTAAGAGTAAACTCTGCGGGGCCTACAGTCCGGATCAGAGAAAGGGAGGAGGGACAGATGACATTTATCACCCCAGAAGGACATGTTGAAGACCTGGTGACGCCCTTTGGGTTGTGTCATGCTCCTACACTCTTCCAACAATTTCTTAATGACTAGAGATGAGCGAAAATCAGCAATCCCAAGCCCGTGTTCACACTGACAATGTACAAGAGAGACGTAAGGACACAATCGGCGCCTCCTCAGATGCATTGCACGGACAGAGCAGTTACACTGTGATTAGAGATGAGCGAACATGCTCGTCCGAGCTTGATGCTCGGTCGAGCATTAGGGTACTCGAAACTGCTCGTTGCTCGGACGAATACTTTGCCCGCTCGAGAAAATGGCAGCTCCCGCCGTTTTGCTTTTTGGCGGCCAGAAACAGAGCCAATCACAAGCCAGGAGACTCTGCACTCCACCCAGCATGACGTGGTACCCTTACACGTCGATAGCAGTGGTTGGCTGGCCAGATCAGGTGACCCTGGGATAGACTAGCCGCTGCCCGCGCTGCTCGGATCATTCTGTGTCTGGATGCCGCTAGGGAGAGAGCTGCTGCTGCTCAGGGAAAGCGTTAGGGTGTTCTATTAGCTTACTGTTAGGCAGGAGTGATTCTCAAAGAACCCAACAGCCCTTCTTAGGGCTACAATAACGTTCTACTTTTTTTATTTTAATTTGCATCTAGTACCATTTTGTGAGGAATTAGCAGGGGGACTTGCTACCGTTGTGTTCTGCGCTTAGTGGCACACATATCCATAGCAAAGACCGAAGTGGGAAAATTTAGTAGGGGTTGGATTTCAATTAGGCACTAACTCAGTGTCATCTCATCTGGCATAGTAGTGTGCTTTGATACTTGGCTAGAAAATAGCCATAGGAGAATACAAAGAGCTTACTTACGCATACAGTAGCGTTCTATATATTTGATTTCTGGTTGATCTGCTGGTGGCTGTACTTTCTGCAGTGCATGTACTAGCCAATTCTGAGCAATTTGTAGTGAGACTTGCGACCGCTGTGTTCTGCGCTTAGTGACGCACATATCCATAGCAAAGACCGAAGTGGGAAAATTTAGTAGGGGTTGGATTTCAATTAGGCACTAACTCAGTGTCATCTCATCTGGCATAGTAGTGTGCTTCCTTTGATACTTGGCTAGAAAATAGCCATAGCAATAGGATAGCATTGTTTGGTTTTAAAAACTCAAAAAAAAACAAAAAACACAAAAAAAAAAAAACACACAAAAAAAAACAAAAAAAAGTAAAAAAAAAAATAAAGTTATAACTCTCATTTTAAAAATGTTTAACCCGAGGGCTAGGGGTAGAGGACGAGGGCGGGGACGTGGGCGTCCAACTACTGCAGGGGTCAGAGGCCGTGGTCCTGGGCGGGGTGAGACACCACCTGCTGATGAGGGAGCAGGGGAACGCCGCAGAGCTACACTCCCTAGGTTCATGTCTGAAGTTACTGGGACTCGTGGTAGAGCACTGTTGAGGCCAGAACAGTGCGAACAGGTGATGTCGTGGATTGCTGACAATGCTTCGAGCAATTTGTCCACCACCAGTCAGTCTTCCACGCAGTCCACCCATGTCACCGAAATCGCCACTCCTCCAGCTCCTGCACCTCAGCCTCCTCCCCCCCAGTCTGCCCCCTCCCAGGAAAATTTGGCATTTGAACCGGCATACTCTGAGGAACTGTTTTCTGGACCCTTCCCACAGTCACAAACCACTTGTCCGGTTGCTGCTGAGCAATTTTCCGATGCCCAGGTTTTCCACCAGTCACAGTCTGTGGGTGATGATGACCTTCTTGACGTAGTGGAAGTGTGTAAAGAGGTGTCCGACGATGAGGAGACACGGTTGTCAGACAGTGGGGAAGTTGTTGTCAGGGCAGGAAGTCCGAGGGGGGAGCAGACTGAGGGATCGGAGGATGATGAGGTGACAGACCCAAGCTGGGTTGAGAGGCCGGGTGAACACAGTGCTTCTGAGACGGAGGAGAGTCCTCGACCAGAACAGGTTGGAAGAGGCAGTGGTGGGGCCAGACGGAGAGGCAGGGCCAGAGCTGGTGCATCAGCGCCAAATGTGTCAACTAGTGAAGCTCCCGTGGCGAGGGCTCCTGCGGCGAGGGCTAGATCTTCAGAAGTCTGGAGGTTCTTTAAGGAAACACCGGATGACCGACGGACTGTGGTGTGCAACATTTGCCAAACCAGGCTCAGCAGGGGTTCCACCACTACTAGCTTAACTACCACCAGTATGCGCAGGCATATGAATGCTAAACACCCCACTCAGTGGCAACAAGCCCGTTCACCTCCGGCCGTGCACACCACTGCTCCTTCCCCTGTGTCAGCTGCTAGTCAGCCCCCTGCCCAGGACCCTGCCACAAAAACCCCATCGTCGCCTCCACGATCCTCCACAGCATCCACCAGCGTTCAGCTCTCCATACCCCAGACGCTGGAGCGGAAACGCAAATATAGTGCAACCCACCCGCACGCCCAAGCCCTTAATGTGCACATCTCCAGATTGCTTAGCCTGGAGATGCTGCCCTATAGGCTAGTAGAGACCGAGGCCTTTCGCAACCTCATGGCGGCGGCCGCCCCTCGGTATTCGGTCCCCAGCCGCCACTACTTTTCCCGATGTGCCGTCCCAGCCCTGCACCAGCACGTGTCAGACAACATCATCCGTGCCCTGACCAACGCCGTTTCTGACAAGGTCCACCTGACCACGGACACGTGGACGAGTGCTGCCGGGCAGGGCCACTATATATCGCTGACGGCACATTGGGTTAACTTGGTGGAGGCTGGGACCGAGTCTGACACTGGGGCTGCTCATATACTGCCGACGCCGAGGATTGCGGGGCCTACCTCGGTCCAGGTGTTTCAGGCCTACTATGCCTCCTCCTCCTCCCACCCCTCCTCCACCTCCTCCTCCGAACTACCATCCGTGGGCACGGCGCCATCAGTCGGTAGCTCTAGGCACAGCAGCAGTGCCGTCGCTAAGCGACAGCAGGCGGTGCTCAAACTGCTGAGCCTAGGCGACAAAAGGCACACCGCCCAAGAGCTATTACAGGGCATCACGGCGCAGACTGATCTGTGGCTGGCACCGCTGAACCTCAAGCCGGGAATGGTTGTGTGTGACAACGGCCGTAACCTGGTGGCGGCTCTGCAACTCGGCAGACTGACACATGTGCCATGCCTGGCCCATGTGTTAAATCTGATAGTGCAGCGTTTCCTCAAGACATACCCCAATCTGTCTGATTTGCTCACGAAGGTGCGCCGCATCTGTGCGCATTTCAGGAAGTCCAGCCCAGATGCTGCCACTCTCAGGGCAGCGCAGCGCCGCCTCCAACTGCCCGCTCACCGACTGTTGTGCGACGTGCCCACGAGGTGGAATTCAACACTGACCATGTTATCCAGAGTTTACCAGCAGCGCAGAGCGATTGTAGACTGCCAGATGTCAACTTCCACCAGAACTGGTAGTCAGGTCAGTCAGCTTCCTCAAGTCTACAATGAGGAGTGGACGTGGATGTCTGATATCTGTCAGGTGCTGAGTAACTTTGAGGAGTCAACACAGATGGTCAGTGGCGATGCCGCCATCATCAGCCTCACCATCCCGCTGCTTGGCCTGTTGAAAAACTCTCTGGTCAGCATGAAGTCGGAAGCTTTGCGCTCGTCACAAGAGACGGGGGAAGAATATTCCCTTGTTGATAGCCAAAGCACCCTGAGGTCTGTTTCTCAGCGCATATCGGAGGAGGTGGAGGTGGAGGAGGATGAGGAGGAAGAGGAGGAGAATGTTGGCGAGACACAAGAGGGGACCATTGTTGAGTCCTTCACTGTTCAGCGTGTATGGGCAGAAGAAGAGGAGTTGGAGGAGTTGGAGGAGGAGGAAATGGACAGTCAGGCCAGTGAGGGGAGTGAATTCTTACGCGTTGGTACTCTGGCGCATATGGCAGATTTCATGCTAGGCTGCCTATCCCGTGACCCTCGCGTTCAAAGAATTTATTCCAGCACCGATTACTGGGTGTTCACTCTCCTGGACCCACGGTACAAGCAAAATCTTCCCACTCTCATCCCTGGAGAGGAAAGGAGTGTGAGAATGCATGAATACCAGCAGGCCCTGGTGCACAAGCTGAAACAGTATTTCCCTTCTGACAGCGCTAGCGGCAGAGTGCGTAGTTCTGCGGGACAAGTAGCGAGGGAGAGTAGGCGAGCAGGCAGCTTGTCCAGCACTGGCAAGGGTACGCTTTACAAGGCTTTTGCCAGCTTTATGTCACCCCAGCAAGACACTGTCACCTGTCCCCAGTCTCGGCAGAGTAGGGCTGATCTTTACAGAAAGATGGTGAGGGAGTACGTAGCTGACCATACCATCGTCCTAAATGATCACACAGCTCCCTACAACTACTGGGTTTCAAAGCTGGACATGTGGCACGAACTGGCGCTGTACGCCTTGGAGGTTCTTGCCTGCCCTGCCGCTAGCGTCTTGTCCGAGCGGGTTTTCAGTGCAGCTGGTGGCATCATCACCGATAAGCGTACACGCCTGTCGACTGACAGCGCTGACAGGCTGACGCTTATTAAAATGAATAAAGGCTGGATTTCTCAGAATTTCCAATCTCCACCAGGTGAAGGAAGCTCAACCTGAATAATTGATCCACTCCTCCTCCTCCTCATTTTCCTCCTTCTCCTCCTCTTTGTACAGTAAAGCAGAGGAAAATGGCTATTTTTTGACAGGGCCCACTGGCTCTTGCTATAGTACTTCATGCATTTAATTTTTCTGCAGGGCCACCTACCCGGTCCTCTGTTTGAAACAATTTTTGTGAGTGCCACATACAGGCACTCAATCTATTCCATTTTACTGCAGGGCCACCTACCTGCTCCAAACAGAAAGCTAGTGTTTAGCATAGATCCACCTTTAGGGTATGGCATGTTATCACGTCTGGCTAAGATAGCACTATAAAACACTGCGCACACATAGCAAGTGACTGCAGCCTGGGAAATTATATGGAAATACCCCCCGGAGTGAGAGGGTAGTCTGAGAGCGTGGATTACACTCCTAATAGTCCATATTCCCCCTGATACAGATGTGGCCAGGACTTGCTATCTAATCTATCACTGTGTAGCCTCTAACCATACTAAAAAGAGCGCACGCAGCACAGCGAACCTTTCTATACCTACCTGTGTGCAACATAGCGAACCCCTCAATACCTACCTGTGTGCAACATAGCGAACCCTACAATACCTACCTGTGTGCAACATAGCGAAACCCCTCAATACCTACCTGTGGGTTCCTAACTCCCTATTCCACACTTAAAACGTTAACTCATCTCAAACTCCTCACGTTCCTCTCCTTGCTCCGAAGGAAAAATCTACTTCTTTTCCCACCGTTCCAACTTTTAGTTTTTCTTTTGTTTCTACACACTGGGAAAATATTCCTTATGGTTGAAATAAATGATTAATAAAAGTTACATTTTATCAGAATCCTCATTGACATAGGTCGGAGGACGTCCTTGTTGCAGAAATGCAAAGTTTGTAAATCGACTAGAAGCATCACACACATCAGTAGTTTTCTGGATTCCACCATAATTGGGGTCTAATGGATCACAGTGTAACCGCTCTGTCCGTGCAATGCATCTGAGGAGGCGCCGATTGTGTCCTTATGTCTCTCTTGTACATTGTCAGTGTGAACACGGCTTGGCATTGCTGATTTTGTATTGAATTGCACCACACACTAATCTCCTTATGCAGCTCTGCTCCGGCTCATTAACAGTTAACCCGCTGTGGCAGACAGAGCTTTGCTCCAATCATTCCTGGGGCCAGGACTCTGGTATCACATAAATCATCTGCTCATAGTTCAGCGCTGACTATAGATTTGTTGTGACATTAGCTCGTCCTGTCCTGTCTTCTTCTCTGCGTTTTGCACTTCAGCGCATGAAGGGAATGTCACCTAGTTGTCCTCTTACTGTTTAGGGTATGTGAGGCAAACAGGTAGGGAAAGCTGGGCTCTGGGTTTAGCATCAGGACCCACAAGCTGTGTCATTACTCCGTTCCCAGACCCTGCGTTACAGTAACAACTGATAATTGACAACAACGGATCCACAACAGGTTCTCTGGTGACCCGAGAGTCTCAGCTGTCAGGACATGGTGGTCCTCCATGTTGGAGTAGTGTCCTCCATCCTGCAGCAGGTGGGCTCCATGGAGGAGAGGGTCAGAGGGTCTTCTTGTAGGGATCACAGGTAGAAGCTGATGACTCTGTGTCATGATTCACTGCTGCGGGGATTAGACTGCAGCAGGGGATGGAGGTTCTTCATTGTGATCAGAGGGCAGTGACTTACAGATCTGATATTGAGTTATTCAGGCAGGGCGTGACCCCATGGCCCGGCTGATAGTTAGGTCCCTACAGGACGGGGAGGTGCAGGGTGTCACCTGGGTCCTCCGGTGTTTATAACATGAGGACACCCTCCCTGCTCAGCACTCTGCTGCCTCTGCCTCACCTGCTCCACGTAGACCTGCAGATACCTGCACAGGTAAGTCGCTCATGTCCCGGTCCTGGGGTGGGGGCTGCAGCAGTCACATCACCTATAGACGCTGAGGGATCTGCACCAAACTGCAGCAGCAGACGGGGAGACAACTGGTTATTCTTTTCCATAGTAAAATCTAGATGATAACTGATCATGAAAATCCCCCGTAATCACTGAGCAGTGCCGAGACCCTCTGCATCCTCTGACCCCCGACCCCCAACTTACCTCCATCTTATCTCTTATCCGACCTTAACTGAGACCCTCTACATGCTCTGACCCCCGACCCCCAACTTACCTCCATCTTATCTCTTATCCGACCTTAACTGAGACCCTCTGCATCCTCTGCCCCCCGACCCCCAACTTACCTCCATCTTATCTCTTATCTGACCTTAACTGAGACCCTCTGCATCCTCTGACCCCCGACCCCCAACTTACCTCCATCTTATCTGACCTTAAATGAGACCCTCTATGTGCTCTGCACCCCGACACCCCCATATTATCTCTTATCCGACCTTAACTGAGACCCTCTGCGTCCTCTGCGTTCTAGCGAAAAGGATAATTTGAACTTTTAGTTTTATATTTTTTTTTACTGTATTTCTAGACTCCCTGGGGTATTTAACCCTAGGGAGTCTGATCACTTATACAATATACTGCAGCAGGATTGCAGTGTACTGTACATTGACTGCATGTGTGGACCCTGTGTTAGGGTTCAAGCTGTCATAGCAACACATCAGAGGGGGCGCCACCCAGATCCCAGATGGGGGCACCCATGTGTTACCATCACTTGAGTGCCGCCATCGCGTTTCATGTACTTACCTGAAATTTATGCAGCTTTGTGACATGTTGGAAAGGGCATAAAAAGGCATAAACCACCTGCAGCGACATCGGCCGTTATGGTGGGTAATAATGAATGACGATGCAGAACTCATGTTACTACTTACATAATGCGGGTGCAAGGGTTTCTCCCGATTGCTAATGGGTTTCGACCCAAGTTCTTGGGTTTCTATCCCCCCCCCCTGTATCATCTCTATCTGCCGTATCCTGTATCTTCTATCCCCCCTGTATCATCTCTATCTGCCATATCCTGTATCTACTATCCCCCCTGTATCATCTCTATCTGCCGTATCCTGTATCTACTATCCCCTCTGTATCATCTCTATCTGCCGTATCCTGTATCTACTATCCCCCCTGTATCATCTCTATCTGCCGTATCCTGTATCTTCTATCCCCCCTGTATCATCTCTATCTGCCGTATCCTGTATCTTCTATCCCCCCCTGTATCATCTCTATCTGCCGTATCCTGTATCTTCTATCCCCCCCCTGTATCATCTCTATCTGCCGTATCCTGTATCTTCTATCCCCCCCTGTATCATCTCTATCTGCCGTATCCTGTATCTTCTATCCCCCCCTGTATCATCTCTATCTGCTGTATCCTGTATCTTCTATCCCCCCCTGTATCATCTCTATCTGCCGTATCCTGTATCTTCTATCCCCCCCTGTATCATCTCTATCTGCCATATCCTGTATCTTCTATCCCCCCCTGTATCATCTCTATCTGCTGTATCCTGTATCTACTATCCCCCCTGTATCATCTCTATCTGCCGTATCCTGTATCTACTATCCACCCCCTGTATCATCTCTATCTGCCATATCCTGTATCTACTATCCCCCCTGTATCATCTCTATCTGCCGTATCCTGTATCTACTATCCCCCCTGTATCATCTCTATCTGCCGTATCCTGTATCTTCTATCCCCCCCTGTATCATCTCTATCTGCCGTATCCTGTATCTTCTATCCCCCCCTGTATCATCTCTATCTGCTGTATCCTGTATCTTCTATCCCCCCCTGTATCATCTCTATCTGCTGTATCCTGTATCTTCTATCCCCCCTGTATCATCTCTATCTGCCGTATCCTGTATCTTCTATCCCCCCCAGTATCATCTCTATCTGCCGTATGCTGTATCTTCTATCCCCCCCAGTATCATCTCTATCTGCTGTATCCTGTATCTTCTATCCCCTCCTGTATCATCTCTATCTGCTGTATCCTGTATCTTCTATCCCCCCCAGTATCATCTCTATCTGCTGTATCCTGTATCTTCTATCCCCCCCAGTATCATCTCTATCTGCTGTATCCTGTATCTTCTATCCCCCCCCCTGTATCATCTCTATCTGCTGTATCCTGTATCTTCTATCCCCCCCTGTATCATCTCTATCTGCCGTATCCTGTATCTTCTATCCCCCCCCTGTATCATCTCTATCTGCTGTATCCTGTATCTTCTATACCCCCCTGTATCATCTCTATCTGCCGTATCCTGTATCTTCTATCCCCCCCTGTATCATCTCTATCTGCTGTATCCTGTATCTTCTATCCCCCCCAGTATCATCTCTATCTGCCATATCCTGTATCTTCTATCCCCTCCTGTATCATCTCTATCTGCCGTATCCTGTATCTTCTATCCCCTCCTGTATCATCTCTATCTGCCGTATCCTGTATATTCTATCCCCCCCTGTATAATCTCTATCTGCTGTATCCTGTATCTTCTATCCCCCCCTGTATCATCTCTATCTGCCGTATCCTGTATCTTCTATCCCCCCCAGTATCATCTCTATCTGCCGTATCCTGTATCTTCTATCCCCCCCTGTATCATCTCTATCTGCCGTATCCTGTATCTTCTATCCCCCCCTGTAACATCTTTATCTGCCGTATCCTGTATCTTCTATCCCCCCCCCTGTATCATCTCTATCTGCCGTATCCTGTATCTTCTATCCCCCCCTGTAACATCTCTATCTGCCGTATCCTGTATCTTCTATCCCCCCCATATCATCTCTATCTGCCGTATCCTGTATCTTCTATCCCCCCCTGTATAATCTCTATCTGCTGTATCCTGTATCTTCTATCCCCCCCCGTATCATCTCTATCTGCCGTATCCTGTATCTTCTATCCCCCCCTGTATAATCTCTATCTGCTGTATCCTGTATCTTCTATCCCCCCCTGTATCATCTCTATCTGCTGTATCCTGTACCTTCTATCCCCCCCTGTATCATCTCTATCTGCCGTATCCTGTATCTTCTATCCCCCCCCTGTATCATCTCTATCTGCCGTATCCTGTATCTTCTATCCCCCCCCCTGTATCATCTCTATCTGCTGTATCCTGTATCATCCATCCCCCCCTGTATCATCTCTATCTGCCGTATCCTGTATCTTCTATCCCCCCCCTGTATCCTCTCTATCTGCTGTATCCTGTATCTTCTATCCCCCCCTGTATCATCTCTATCTGCCGTATCCTGTATCTTCTATCCCCCCCTGTATCATCTCTATCTGCTGTATCCTGTATCTTCTATCCCCCCCAGTATCATCTCTATCTGCCATATCCTGTATCTTCTATCCCCTCCTGTATCATCTCTATCTGCCGTATCCTGTATCTTCTATCCCCTCCTGTATCATCTCTATCTGCCGTATCCTGTATCTTCTATCCCCCCCTGTATAATCTCTATCTGCTGTATCCTGTATCTTCTATCCCCCCCTGTATCATCTCTATCTGCTGTATCCTGTATCTTCTATCCCCCCCTGTATCATCTCTATCTGCCGTATCCTGTATCTTCTATCCCCCCCTGTATAATCTCTATCTGCTGTATCCTGTATCTTCTATCCCCCCCTGTATCATCTCTATCTGCTGTATCCTGTATCTTCTATCCCCCCCTGTATCATCTCTATCTGCCGTATCCTGTATCTTCTATCCCCCCCCTGTATCATCTCTATCTGCCGTATCCTGTATCTTCTATCCCCCCCTGTATCATCTCTATCTGCTGTATCCTGTATCTTCTATCCCCCCCTGTATCATCTCTATCTGCTGTATCCTGTATCTTCTATCCCCCCCTGTATCATCTCTATCTGCCGTATCCTGTATCTTCTATCCCCCCAGTATTATCTCTATGTGCCGTATCCTGTATCTTCTATCCCCCCCCTGTATCATCTCTATCTGCCGTATCCTGTATCTTCTATCCCCCCCAGTATCATCTCTATCTGCCGTATCCTGTATCTTCTATCCCCCCCCTGTATCATCTCTATCTGCTGTATCCTGTATCTTCTATCCCCCCCTGTATCATCTCTATCTGCTGTATCCTGTATCTTCTATCCCCCCTGTATCATCTCTATCTGCCGTATCCTGTATCTTCTATCCCCCCCAGTATCATCTCTATCTGCCGTATGCTGTATCTTCTATCCCCCCCAGTATCATCTCTATCTGCTGTATCCTGTATCTTCTATCCCCTCCTGTATCATCTCTATCTGCTGTATCCTGTATCTTCTATCCCCCCCAGTATCATCTCTATCTGCTGTATCCTGTATCTTCTATCCCCCCCAGTATCATCTCTATCTGCCGTATGCTGTATCTTCTATCCCCCCCTGTATCATCTCTATCTGCCGTATCCTGTATCTTCTATCCCCCCCCTGTATCATCTCTATCTGCCGTATCCTGTATCTTCTATCCCCCCCCTGTATCATCTCTATCTGCTGTATCCTGTATCTTCCATCCCCCCCTGTATCATCTCTATCTGCCGTATCCTGTATCTTCTATCCCCCCCCTGTATCATCTCTATCTGCTGTATCCTGTATCTTCTATCCCCCCCTGTATCATCTCTATCTGCCGTATCCTGTATCTTCTATCCCCCCCTGTATCATCTCTATCTGCTGTATCCTGTATCTTCTATCCCCCCCAGTATCATCTCTATCTGCCATATCCTGTATCTTCTATCCCCTCCTGTATCATCTCTATCTGCCGTATCCTGTATCTTCTATCCCCTCCTGTATCATCTCTATCTGCCGTATCCTGTATCTTCTATCCCCCCCTGTATAATCTCTATCTGCTGTATCCTGTATCTTCTATCCCCCCCTGTATCATCTCTATCTGCTGTATCCTGTATCTTCTATCCCCCCCTGTATCATCTCTATCTGCCGTATCCTGTATCTTCTATCCCCCCTCTGTATCATCTCTATCTGCCGTATCCTGTATCTTCTATCCCCCCCTGTATCATCTCTATCTGCTGTATCCTGTATCTTCTATCCCCCCCTGTATCATCTCTATCTGCTGTATCCTGTATCTTCTATCCCCCCCCCTGTATCATCTCTATCTGCCGTATCCTGTATCTTCTATCCCCCCCAGTATTATCTCTATGTGCCGTATCCTATATCTTCTATCCCCCCCTGTATCATCTCTATCTGCCGTATCCTGTATCTTCTATCCCCCCCAGTATCATCTCTATCTGCCGTATCCTGTATCTTCTATCCCCCCCCTGTATCATCTCTATCTGCTGTATCCTGTATCTTCTATCCCCCCCTGTATCATCTCTATCTGCTGTATCCTGTATCTTCTATCCCCCCTGTATCATCTCTATCTGCCGTATCCTGTATCTTCTATCCCCCCCAGTATCATCTCTATCTGCCGTATGCTCTATCTTCTATCCCCCCCAGTATCATCTCTATCTGCTGTATCCTGTATCTTCTATCCCCTCCTGTATCATCTCTATCTGCTGTATCCTGTATCTTCTATCCCCCCCAGTATCATCTCTATCTCCTGTATCCTGTATCTTCTATCCCCCCCCTGTATCATCTCTATCTGCCGTATGCTGTATCTTCTATCCCCCCCAGTATCATCTCTATCTGCCGTATGCTGTATCTTCTATCCCCCCCTGTATCATCTCTATCTGCCGTATCCTGTATTGTCTACCCCCCCCTGTATCATCTCTATCTGCCGTATCCTGTATCTTCTATCCCCCCTGTATCATCTCTATCTGCCGTATCCTGTATCTTCTATCCCCCCTGTATCATCTCTATCTGCCGTATCCTGTATCTTCCATCCCCCCCTGTATCATCTCTATCTGCTGTATCCTGTATCTTCTATCCCCTCCTGTATCATCTCTATCTGCCGTATGCTGTATCTTCTATCCCCCCCTGTATCATCTCTATCTGCCGTATCCTGTATTGTCTACCCCCCTCTGTATCATCTCTATCTGCCGTATCCTGTATCTTCTATCCCCCCTGTATCATCTCTATCTGCCGTATCCTGTATCTTCTATCCCCCCTGTATCATCTCTATCTGCCGTATCCTGTATCTTCTATCCCCCCCTGTATCATCTCTATCTGCTGTATCCTGTATCTTCTATCCCCTCCTGTATCATCTCTATCTGCTTTATCCTGTATCTTCTATCCCCCCAGTATCATCTCTATCTGCTGTATCCTGTATCTTCTATCCCCTCCTGTATCATCTCTATCTGCCGTATCCTGTATCTTCTATCCCCCCTGTATCATCTCTATCTGCCGTATCCTGTATTGTCTACCCCTCCCTGTATCATCTCTATCTGCCGTATCCTGTATCTTCGATCCCCCCCTGTATCATCTCTATCTGCTGTATCCTGTATCTTCTATCCCCCCTGTATCATCTCTATCTGCCGTATCCTGTATCTTCTATCCCCCCCCTGTATCATCTCTATCTGCTCTATCCTGTATCTTCTATCCCCCCCTGTATCATCTCTATCTGCCGTATCCTGTATCTTCTATCCCCCCCTGTATCATCTCTATCTGCCGTATCCTGTATCTTCTATCCACCCCCTGTATCATGTCTATCTGCTGTATCCTGTATCTTCTATCCCCCCCTGTATCATCTCTATCTGCCGTATCCTGTATCTTCTATCCCCCCCTGTATCATCTCTATCTGCCGTATCCTGTATCTTCTATCCCCCCCTGTATCATCTCTATCTGCCGTATTCTGTATCTTCTATCCCCCCCTGTATCATCTCTATCTGCCGTATTCTGTATCTTCTATCCCCACCTGTATCATCTCTATCTGCCGTTTCCTGTATCTTCTATCCCCCCCTGTATCATCTCTAACTGCCGTATCCTGTATCTTCTATCCCCCCTGTATCATCTCTATCTGCCGTATCCTGTATCTTCTATCCCCCCCTGTATCATCTCTATCTGCCGTATCCTGTATCTTCTATCCCCCCCTGTATCATCTCTATCTGCCGTATCCTGTATCTTCTATCCCCCCCTGTATCATCTCTATCTGCCGTATCCTGTATCTTCTATCCCCCCCTGTATCATCTCTATCTGCCGTATCCTGTATCTTCTATCCCCCCCCTGTATCATCTCTATCTGCCGTATCCTGTATCTTCTATCCCCCCCTGTATCATCTCTATCTGCCGTATCCTGTATCTTCTATCCCCCCCTGTATCATCTCTATCTGCCGTATCCTGTATCTTCTATCCACCCCCTGTATCATGTCTATCTGCTGTATCCTGTATCTTCTATCCCCCCCTGTATCATCTCTATCTGCCGTATCCTGTATCTTCTATCCCCCCTGTATCATCTCTATCTGCCGTATCCTGTATCTTCTATCCCCCCCTGTATCATCTCTATCTGCCGTATTCTGTATCTTCTATCCCCCCCTGTATCATCTCTATCTGCCGTATTCTGTATCTTCTATCCCCACCTGTATCATCTCTATCTGCCGTTTCCTGTATCTTCTATCCCCCCCTGTATCATCTCTAACTGCCGTATCCTGTATCTTCTATCCCCCCTGTATCATCTCTATCTGCCGTATCCTGTATCTTCTATCCCCCCCTGTATCATCTCTATCTGCCGTATCCTGTATCTTCTATCCCCCCCTGTATCATCTCTATCTGCCGTATCCTGTATCTTCTATCCCCCCTGTATCATCTCTATCTGCCGTATCCTGTATCTTCTATCCCCCCTGTATCATCTCTATCTGCCGTATCCTGTATCTTCTATCCCCCCCTGTATCATCTCTATCTGCCGTATCCTGTATCTTCTATCCCCCCCTGTATCATCTCTATCTGCCGTATCCTGTATCTTCTATCCCCCCTGTATCATCCCTATCTGCCGTATCCTGTATCTTCTATCCCCCCCTGTATCATCTCTATCTGCCGTATCCTGTATCTTCTATCCCCCCCTGTATCATCTCTATCTGCCGTATACTGTATCTTCTATCCCCCCCTGTATCATCTCTATCTGCCGTATCCTGTATCTTCTATCCCCCCCTGTATCATCTCTATCTGCCGTATCCTGTATCTTCTATCCCCCCCTGTATCATCTCTATCTGCCGTATCCTGTATCTTCTATCCCCCCCTGTATCATCTCTATCTGCCGTATCCTGTATCTTCTATCCCCCCCTGTATCATCTCTATCTGCCGTATCCTGTATCTTCTATCCCCCCCTGTATCATCTCTATCTGCCGTATCCTGTATCTTCTATCCCCCCCCTGTATCATCTCTATCTGCTGTATCCTGTATCTTCTATCCCCCCCCTGTATCATCTCTATCTGCCGTATCCTGTATCTTCTATCTCCCCCTGTATCATCTCTATCTGCTGTATCCTGTATCTTACATCCCCCCCTGTATCATCTCTATCTGCCGTATCCAGTATCTTCTATCCACCCCTGTATCATCTCTATCTGCTGTATCCTGTATCTTCTATCCCCCCCAGTATCATCTCTATCTGCCGTATCCTGTATCTTCTATCCCCCCTGTATCATCTCTATCTGCCGTATCCTGTATCTTCTATCCCCCCTGTATCATCTCTATCTGCTGTATCCTGTATCTTCTATCCCCCCTGTATCATCTCTATCTGCTGTATCCTGTATCTTCTATCCCCTCCTGTATCATCTCTATCTGCCGTATCCTGTATCTTCTATCCCCCCTGTATCATCTCTATCTGCCGTATCCTGTATCTTCTATCCCCCCCTGTATCATCTCTATCTGCCGTATCCTGTATCTTCTATCCCCCCCTGTATCATCTCTATCTGCTGTATCCTGTATCTTCTATCCCCCCCTGTATCATCTCTATCTGCCGTATCCTGTATCTTCTATCCCCCCCTGTATCATCTCTATCTGCCGTATCCTGTATCTTCTATCCCCCCTGTATCATCTCTATCTGCCGTATCCTGTATCTTCTATCCCCCCTGTATCATCTCTATCTGCCGTATCCTGTATCTTCTATCCCCCCCTGTATCATCTCTATCTGCCGTATCCTGTATCTTCTATCCCCCCCCCTGTATCATCTCTATCTGCTGTATCCTGTATCTTCTATCCCCCCCTGTATCATCTCTATCTGCCGTATCCTGTATCTTCTATCCCCCCCTGTATCATCCCTATCTGCCGTATCCTGTATCTTCTATCCCCCCCTGTATCATCTCTATCTGCCGTATCCTGTATCTTCTATCCCCCCCTGTATCATCTCTATCTGCCGTATACTGTATCTTCTATCCCCCCCTGTATCATCTCTATCTGCCGTATCCTGTATCTTCTATCCCCCCCTGTATCATCTCTATCTGCCGTATCCTGTATCTTCTATCCCCCCCTGTATCATCTCTATCTGCCGTATCCTGTATCTTCTATCCCCCCCTGTATCATCTCTATCTGCCGTATCCTGTATCTTCTATCCCCCCCTGTATCATCTCTATCTGCCGTATCCTGTATCTTCTATCCCCCCCTGTATCATCTCTATCTGCCGTATCCTGTATCTTCTATCCCCCCCTGTATCATCTCTATCTGCTGTATCCTGTATCTTCTATCCCCCCCCTGTATCATCTCTATCTGCCGTATCCTGTATCTTCTATCTCCCCCTGTATCATCTCTATCTGCTGTATCCTGTATCTTACATCCCCCCCTGTATCATCTCTATCTGCCGTATCCAGTATCTTCTATCCACCCCTGTATCATCTCTATCTGCTGTATCCTGTATCTTCTATCCCCCCCAGTATCATCTCTATCTGCCGTATCCTGTATCTTCTATTCCCCCTGTATCATCTCTATCTGCTGTATCCTGTATCTTCTATCCCCCCCTGTATCATCTCTATCTGCTGTATCCTGTATCTTCTATCCCCCCTGTATCATCTCTATCTGCTGTATCCTGTATCTTCTATCCCCTCCTGTATCATCTCTATCTGCCGTATCCTGTATCTTCTATCCCCCCCTGTATCATCTCTATCTGCCGTATCCTGTATCTTCTATCCCCCCCTGTATCATCTCTATCTGCCGTATCCTGTATCTTCTATCCCCCCCTGTATCATCTCTATCTGCCGTATCCTGTATCTTCTATCCCCCCCTATATCATCTCTATCTGCCGTATCCTGTATCTTCTATCCCCCCCTGTATCATCTCTATCTGCTGTATCCTGTATCTTCTATCCCCCCCTGTATCATCTCTATCTGCCGTATCCTGTATCTTCTATCCCCCCCTGTATCATCTCTATCTGCCGTATCCTGTATCTTCTACCCCCCCCTGTATCATCTCTATCTGCCGTATCCTGTATCTTCTATCCCCCCTGTATCATCTCTATCTGCCGTTTCCTATATCTTCTATCCCCCCCTGTATCATCTCTATCTGCCGTATCCTGTATCTTCCATCCTCCCCCTGTATCATCTCTATCTGCCGTATCCTGTATCTTCTATCCCCCCCTGTATCATCTCTCATCTCTATCTGCCGTATCCTGTATCTTCTATCCCCCCCTGTATCATCTCTATCTGCCGTATCCTGTATCTTCTATCCCCCCCTGTATCATCTCTATCTGCCGTATCCTGTATCTTCCATCCTCCCCCTGTATCATCTCTATCTGCTGTATCTTCTATCCCCCCCTGTATCATCTCTCATCTCTATCTGCCGTATCCTGTATCTTCTATCCCCCCCTGTATCATCTCTATCTGCCGTATCCTGTATCTTCTATCCCCCACTGTATCATCTCTATCTGCCGTATCCTGTATCTTCTATCCCCCCCAGTATCATCTCTATCTGCCGTATCCTGTATCTTCTATCCCCCCTGTATCATCTCTATCTGCTGTATCCTGTATCTTCTATCCCCCCCCAGTATCATCTCTATCTGCAGTATCCTGTATCTTCTATCCCCCCCCCTGTATCATCTCTATCTGCCCTATCCTGTATCTTCTATCCCCCCCTGTATCATCTCTATCTGCTGTATCCTGTATCTTCTATCCCCCCCTGTATCATCTCTATCTGCCGTATCCTGTATCTTCTATCCCCCCCTGTATCATCTCTATCTGCCGTATCCTGTATCTTCTATCCCCCCCTGTATCATCTCTATCTGCCGTATCCTGTATCTTCTATCCCCCCCCTGTATCATCTCTATCTGCTGTATCCTGTATCTTCTATCCCCCCCTGTATCATCTCTATCTGCCGTATCCTGTATCTTCTATCCCCCCCCTGTATCATCTCTATCTGCCGTATCCTGTATCTTCTATCCCCCCCCTGTATCATCTCTATCTGCTGTATCCTGTATCTTCCATCCCCCCCTGTTTCATCTCTATCTGCCGTATCCTGTATCTTCTATCCCCCCCTATATCATCTCTATCTGCCGTATCCTGTATCTTCTATCCCCCCCTGTATCATCTCTATCTGCTGTATCCTGTATCTTCTATCCCCCCCTGTATCATCTCTATCTGCCGTATCCTGTATCTTCTATCCCCCCCTGTATCATCTCTATCTGCCGTATCCTGTATCTTCTACCCCCCCCTGTATCATCTCTATCTGCCGTATCCTGTATTTTCTATCCCCCACTGTATCATCTCTATCTGCCGTATCCTGTATCTTCTATCCCCCCCAGTATCATCTCTATCTGCCGTCTCCTGTATCTTCTATCCCCCCTGTATCATCTCTATCTGCTGTATCCTGTATCTTCTATCCCCCCCCCAGTATCATCTCTATCTGCAGTATCCTGTATCTTCTATCCCCCCCCCTGTATCATCTCTATCTGCCCTATCCTGTATCTTCTATCCCCCCCTGTATCATCTCTATCTGCTGTATCCTGTATCTTCTATCCCCCCCTGTATCATCTCTATCTGCCGTATCCTGTATCTTCTATCCCCCCCTGTATCATCTCTATCTGCCGTATCCTGTATCTTCTATCCCCCCCTGTATCATCTCTATCTGCCGTATCCAGTATCTTCTATCCCCCCCCTGTATCATCTCTATCTGCCGTATCCTGTATCTTCTATCCCCCCCTGTATCATCTCTATCTGCCGTATCCTGTATCTTCTATCCCCCCCCTGTATCATCTCTATCTGCTGTATCCTGTATCTTCCATCCCCCCCTGTATCACCTCTATCTGCCGTATCCTGTATCTTCTATCCCCCCCCGTATCATCTCTATCTGCCGTATCCTGTATCTTCTATCCCCCCCCCTGTATCATCTCTATCTGCCGTATCCTGTATCTTCTATCCCCCCCCTGTATCATCTCTATCTGCCGTATCCTGTATCTTCTATCCCCCCCCCTGTATCATCTCTATCTGCTGTATCCTGTATCTTCCATCCCCCCTGTATCATCTCTATCTGCTGTATCCTGTATCTTCCATCCCCCCTGTATCATCTCTATCTGCTGTATCCTGTATCTTCCATCCCCCCCTTGTATCATCTCTATCTGCCGTATCCTGTATCTTCTATCCCCCCCCTGTATCATCTCTATCTGCTGTATCCTGTATCTTCTATCCCCCCCTGTATCATCTCTATCTGCCGTATCCTGTATCTTCTATCCCCCCCTGTATCATCTCTATCTGCTGTATCCTGTATCTTCTATCGCCCCTAGTATTATCTCTATCTGCCATATCCTGTATCTTCTATCCCCTCCTGTATCATCTCTATCTGCCGTATCCTGTATCTTCTATCCCCTCCTGTATCATCTCTATCTGCCGTATCCTGTATCTTCTATCCCCCCCTGTATAATCTCTATCTGCTGTATCCTGTATCTTCTATCCCCCCCTGTATCATCTCTATATGCTGTATCCTGTATCTTCTATCCCCCCCTGTATCATCTCTATCTGCCGTATCCTGTATCTTCTATCCCCCCCTGTATCATCTCTATCTGCCGTATCCTGTATCTTCTATCCCCCCCTGTATCATCTCTATCTGCTGTATCCTGTATCTTCTATCCCCCCCTGTATCATCTCTATCTGCTGTATCCTGTATCTTCTATCCCCCCCTGTATCATCTCTATCTGCCGTATCCTGTATCTTCTATCCCCCCCAGTATTATCTCTATGTGCCGTATCCTGTATCTTCTATCCCCCCCCTGTATCATCTCTATCTGCCGTATCCTGTATCTTCTATCCCCCCCTGTATCATCTCTATCTGCTGTATCCTGTATCTTCTATCCCCCCCTGTATAATCTCTATCTGCCGTATCCTGTATCTTCTATCCCCCCCCTGTATCATCTCTATCTGCCGTATCCTGTATCTTCTATCCCCCCCCTGTATCATCTCTATCTGCCGTATCCTGTATCTTCTATCCCCCCCCCTGTATTATCTCTATCTGCTGTATCCTGTATCTTCCATCCCCCCTGTATCATCTCTATCTGCTGTATCCTATATCTTCCATCCCCCCCTGTATCATCTCTATCTGCCGTATCCTGTATCTTCTATCCCCCCCCTGTATCATCTCTATCTGCTGTATCCTGTATCTTCTATCCCCCCCTGTATCATCTCTATCTGCCGTATCCTGTATCTTCTATCCCCCCCTGTATCATCTCTATCTGCTGTATCCTGTATCTTCTATCCCCCCCAGTATCATCTCTATCTGCCATATCCTGTATCTTCTATCCCCTCCTGTATCATCTCTATTTGCCGTATCCTGTATCTTCTATCCCCTCCTGTATCATCTCTATCTGCTGTATCCTGTATCTTCTATCCCCCCCTGTATAATCTCTATCTGCTGTATCCTGTATCTTCTATCCCCCCCTGTATCATCTCTATCTGCTGTATCCTGTATCTTCTATCCCCCCCTGTATCATCTCTATCTGCCGTATCCTGTATCTTCTATCCCCCCCCTGTATCATCTCTATCTGCCGTATCCTGTATCTTCTATCCCCCCCTGTATCATCTCTATCTGCTGTATCCTGTATCTTCTATCCCCCCCTGTATCATCTCTATCTGCTGTATCCTGTATCTTCTATCCCCCCCAGTATTATCTCTATGTGCCGTATCCTGTATCTTCTATCCCCCCCAGTATTATCTCTATGTGCCGTATCCTGTATCTTCTATCCCCCCCCTGTATCATCTCTATCTGCCGTATCCTGTATCTTCTATCCCCCCCAGTATCATCTCTATCTGCCGTATCCTGTATCTTCTATCCCCCCCCTGTATCATCTCTATCTGCTGTATCCTGTATCTTCTATCCCCCCCTGTATCATCTCTATCTGCTGTATCCTGTATCTTCTATCCCCCCTGTATCATCTCTATCTGCCGTATCCTGTATCTTCTATCCCCCCCAGTATCATCTCTATCTGCCGTATGCTGTATCTTCTATCCCCCCCAGTATCATCTCTATCTGCTGTATCCTGTATCTTCTATCCCCTCCTGTATCATCTCTATCTGCTGTATCCTGTATCTCCTATCCCCCCTGTCTCCTCTCTTTCTGCCGTATCCTGTATCTTCTATCCCCCCCCTGTATCATCTCTATCTGCCGTATCCTGTATCTTCTATCCCCCCTGTATCATCTCTATCTGCCGTATCCTGTATCTTCCATCCCCCCCTGTATCATGTCTATCTGCCGTATCCTGTATCTTCTATCCCCCCCAGTATCATCTCTATCTGCCGTATCCGGTATCTTCTATTCCCCCTGTATCATCTCTATCTGCCGTATCCTGTATCTTCTATCCCCCCCCTGTATCATCTCTATGTGCCGTATCCTGTATCTTCTATCCCCCCCTGTATCATCTCTATCTGCCGTATCCTGTATCTTTTATCCCCCCTGTATCATCTCTATCTGCCGTATCCTGTATCTTCTATCCCCCCCTGTATCATCTCTATCTGCCGTATCCTGTATCTTCTATCCCCCCCCTGTATCATCTCTATCTGCCGTATCCTGTATCTTCTATCCCCCCCCTGTATCATCTCTATCTGCCGTATTCTGTATCTTCTATCCCCCCCAGTATCATCTCTATCTGCCGTATCCTGTATCTTCTATCCCCCCCTGTATCATCTCTATCTGCTGTATCCTGTATCTTCTATCCCCCCTGTATCATCTCTATCTGCCGTATCCTGTATCTTCTATCCCCCCCTGTATCATCTCTATCTGCCGTATCCTGTATCTTCTACCCCCCCCCCCCTGTATCATCTCTATCTGCTGTATCCTGTATCTTCTATCCCCCCCAGTATTATCTCTATGTGACGTATCCTGTATCTTCTATCCCCCCCCCTGTATCATCTCTATCTGCCGTATCCTGTATCTTCTACCCCCCCCCCCCTGTATCATCTCTATCTGCTGTATCCTGTATCTTCTATCCCCCCCAGTATTATCTCTATGTGCCGTATCCTGTATCTTCTATCCCCCCCTGTATCATCTCTATCTGCCGTATCTGGTATCTTCTACCCCCCCCCTGTATCATCTCTATCTGCTGTATCCTGTATCTTCTATCCCCCCCAGTATTATCTCTATGTGCCGTATCCTGTATCTTCTATCCCCCCCCCTGTATCATCTCTATCTGCCGTATCCTGTATCTTCTATCCCCCCCTGTATCACCTCTATCTGCCGTATCCTGTATCTTCTATCCCCCCCTGTATCATCTCTATCTGCTGTATCCTGTATCTTCTATCCCCCCCAGTATCATCTCTATCTGCCGTATCCTGTATCTTCTATCCCCCCCTGTAACATCTCTATCTTCCGTATCCTGTATCTTCTATCCCCCCCTGTATCATCTCTATCTGCCGTATCCTGTATCTTCTATCCCCCCCCTGTATCATCTCTATCTGCCGTATCCTGTATCTTCTATCCCCTCCTGTAACATCTCTATCTGCCGTATCCTGTATCTTCTATCCCCCCCTGTATCATCTCTATCTGCCGTATCCTGTATCTTCTATCCCCTCCTGTATCATCTCTATCTGCCGTATCCTGTATCTTCTACCCCCCCCTGTATCATCTCTATCTGCCGTATCCTGTATCTTCTATCCCCCCCTGTATCATCTCTATCTGCTGTATCCTGTATCTTCTATCCCCCCTGTATCATCTCTATCTCCTGTATCCTGTATCTTCTATCCCCCCTGTATCATCTCTATCTCCTGTATCCTGTATCTTCTATCCCCCCCTGTATCATCTCTATCTGCCGTATCCTGTATCTTCTATCCCCCCTCTATCATCTCTATCTGCCGTATCCTGTATCTTCTATCCCCCCCGTATCATCTCTATCTGCTGTATCCTGTATCTTCTATCCCCCCCTGTATCATCTCTATCTGCCGTATCCTGTATCTTCTATCCCCCCCTGTATCATCTCTATCTGCTGTATCCTGTATCTTCTATCCCCCCCTGTATCATCTCTATCTGCTGTATCCTGTATCTTCTATCCCCCCCCTGTATCATCTCTATCTGCTGTATCCTGTATCTTCTATCCCCCCCTGTATCATCTCTATCTGCTGTATCCTGTATCTTCTATCCCCCCTGTATCATCTCTATCTGCTGTATCCTGTATCTTCTATCCCCCCTGTATCATCTCTATCTGCCGTATCATGTATCTTCTATCCCCCCCTGTATCATCTCTATCTGCTGTATCCTGTATCTTCTATCCCCCCCTGTATCATCTCTATCTGCCGTATCCTGTATCTTCTACCCCCCCCTGTATCATCTTTTTCTGCTGTATCCTGTATCTTCTATCCCCCCCTGTATCATCTCTATCTGCTGTATCCTGTATCTTCTATCCCCCCCTGTATCATCTCTATCTGCTGTATCCTGTATCTTCTATCCCCCCTGTATCATCTCTATCTGCTGTATCCTGTATCTTCTATCCCCCCTGTATCATCTCTATCTGCCGTATCCTGTATCTTCTATCCCCCACTGTATCATCTCTATCTGCTGTATCCTGTATCTTCTATCCCCCCTGTATCATCTCTATCTGCCGTATCCTGTATCTTCTATCCCCCTCGTATCATCTCTATCTGCCGTATCCTGTATCTTCTATCCCCCCCTGTATCATCTCTATCTGCCGTATCCTGTATCTTCTATCCCCCCCTGTATCATCTCTATCTGCCGTATCCTGTATCTTCTATCCCCCCTGTATCATCTCTATCTGCCGTATCCTGTATCTTCTATCCCCCCTGTATCATCTCTATCTGCCGTATCCTGTATCTTCTATCCCCCCTGTATCATCTCTATCTGCCGTATCCTGTATCTTCTATCCCCACCTGTATCATCTCTATCTGCCGTATCCTGTATCTTCTATCCCCCCCCCCGGTATCATCTCTATCTGCCGTATCCTGTATCTTCTATCCCCCCTGTATCATCTCTATCTGCCGTATCCTGTATCTTCTATCCCCACCTGTATCATCTCTATCTGCCGTATCCTGTATCTTCTATCCCCCCCCCCCGGTATCATCTCTATCTGCCGTATCCTGTATCTTCTATCCCCCCCCTGTATCATCTCTATCTGCCGTATCCTGTATCTTCTATCCCCCCCTGTATCATCTCTTTCTGCCGTATCCTGTATCTTCTATCCCCCCCTGTATCATCTCTATCTGCCGTATCCTGTATCTTCTATCCCCCCCTGTATCATCTCTATCTGCCGTATCATGTATCTACTATCCCCCCCTGTATCATCTCTATCTGCTGTATCCTGTATCTTCTATCCCCCCCTGTATCATCTCTATCTGCCGTATCCTGTATCTTCTATCCCCCTCGTATCATCTCTATCTGCCGTATCCTGTATCTTCTATCCCCCCCTGTATCTTCTCTATCTGCCGTATCCTGTATCTTCTATCCCCCCCCCTGTATCATCTTTTTCTGCTGTATCCTGTATCTTCTATCCCCCCCCTGTATCATCTCTATCTGCTGTATCCTGTATCTTCTATCCCCCCCTGTATCATCTCTATCTGCTGTATCCTGTATCTACTATTCCCCCTGTAGCATCTCTATCTGCTGTATCCTGTATCTTCTATCCCCCCCTGTATCATCTCTATCTGCCGTATCCTGTATCTTCTATCCCTCACCTGTATCATCTCTATCTGCCGTATCCTGTATCTTCTACCCCCCCCCCTGTATCATCTCTATCTGCCGTATCCTGTATCTTCTATCCCCCCCTGTATAATCTCTATCTGCCGTATCCTGTATCTTCTATCCCCCCCTGTATCATCTCTATCTGCTGTATCCTGTATCTTCTATCCCCCCCAGTATCATCTCTATCTGCCGTATCCTGTATCTTCTATCCCCCACTGTATCATCTCTATCTGCCGTATCCTGTATCTTCTATCCCCCCCCTGTATCATCTCTATCTGCCGTATCCTGTATCTTCTATCCCCCCCAGTATCATCTCTATCTGCCGTATCCTGTATCTTCTATCCCCCCTGTATCATCTCTATCTGCCGTATCCTGTATCTTCTATCCCCCCCTGTATCATCTCTATCTGCCGTATCCTGTATCTTCTACCCCCCTGTATCATCTCTATCTGCTGTATCCTGTATCTTCTATCCCCTCCTGTATCATCTCTATCTGCCGTATCCTGTATCTTCTATCCCCCC